>NC_000082.6:6912824-7216574 GCF_000001635.26 Mus musculus
GCTTCAGAATGGCCAAAGTATAGAGAGTGGTGCTGCCATGAAACAAGGAGATGCTATACTCTAGAAGCAAGATAGGGCAAGACAAAACATAGATAGGGAAGGACCACAAGGCTGCCAGTGCCTGAGTTCTGCTCTCTAGAGCTACAGGGGAAGTGCTACTGAATTTCTGAACCTTGTAGCCAGCAGTTTGGACTAAATTGTTATGGTAACTAAGGAATATAATACATTAGGGATCTTCAACTAAGACCAGAGGACCCAATCCAGTCAGGCTTCTGTTGATAGAGATTCTATTTACAAGTTATAGCCTTGATAACTTGTGATGTGTACCGAATGAAAATGTTCTTGTGTTCCTAGGGGAGGAGAGAGTCAGAACAGCAGCCATTACCAGTCTTATGAATCCTAAAGCATTTCTCTAAGCTCTTCATGGAGGAAGTGTGATGACCCTTCCCTCAGGGAGATGTTTCAATCATGTGTTTATCTGGAGTGAAAAGTATTTTCTTTTTTTTTTTCCCTGTTTACTTTCTTCCACTCCTCTCCTGTCCTGTCCTGCCCTCTCCCCTCCTCTTCCACTTCTCCTTCTTCCCCACCTCTCTCTCCTCTCTATAACCCAATACTGGCCTAAACAAGACACAGCCTTCCTGACTCAACATCCCCAAATGCTAAACTGTCAGGCATGAGCCACCATATTTTTTCTTAGATTGCAATTTTTCATGAAGCATATCTTGTGTTTTGTTCTTTAAGGGAAAGACATAAAATGGTCAAATAAAGTCTGAGGAATTCATGTGTTCGAGGGACATCATGATGCAGCCAGGTGTACTTTCTGTTACATTGATCCGCACCTCCCTTCACTAGGCAGTAGTGTCCTCTCTGTGAGTGACAATTTCGTATTCCTTTTCTCATAGATGAGACTCATTCAGAAAAAAAAATGGGTTTTTTTGCTTTAGGTACTAGATTGTTCAGAAAGTATGTTATTCAGCTTTCCATTAATGTAACAAATATGTAGTCAAGAAAACTGATAGAGAAAACCCAGTTTAATGTGACCATGGTTTCAGATACTTCATCGCAAGCTGAGTGGTCCTGTAGGTTTGGGTCTACAGATATGCACCATGGTGGGAGCACATGGCAGAGCACAGATAGAGACTCAGAAAAAAAGAGGAAGATCTTTCTTACAGCTACATTCAAGAGAATGCCCCTATGATCTGAAGAGAAGAGTTCTGACATGTCTTAAAGTTTCCTCTACTTCTGATAATGTCAAGCTGGATACAAGACCTGCCACACACAAGGCTTTGGGGACACTCCAAATACAAATTATAGTAGAAGGCCTGCATGGGGTCATTCATTCTGGGCAGGAAGTGGGATACAGTTTGATTTGCATGGAGGACTGGAAGAAGACACTCTTTGACTGACATATACTAGGAAAAACCAGGTGAACACTGGGACAAAGATGACACAAGTCTTCAGTGGTCAGGATTTTTCTTTTACCTACAGTCTGTGTACTTGACTGGCCACTAAGAGTTGCTAGAAGAGACTCAATTACAAACTTAGTTGTGCTCACACTCATACAGAAAAGCTTCAGTGGAGTAAGTTGACAGAAACCACACATAACACACACATACACATCTACATACACACACACACACACACACACACAGAGTGACATACACACACACACACACACACACACACACACACACACACACACGCACACCCAGCTAAGTCATTAGCAGGGTTTTATGTGTGCTTCTAACTTACGTCTTGGTGAAGGCAAATTTTATGCTCTTTGCATATTTCACTGATATTTCTCAGCCACTTCTAGCCATAACTTCCCTTCCTTCCTGTTACGAATTTTCTTCCCAGATTTACTCTTCAGTCCCTAAAAATATCCAGCTCGCATTATTTATTCACTCCATAATGCATACCATCCAAAGACAACAATTTTGCCAATAAACTGTTACTCTCATGAATAATTCATGCAGCCTTCATTCTCCTGACATGAACAAATATATTTTCAAATGGGAGGCGTGTGGCTCTATTTTAGTCTTTCACTCCATCTTTTAACTTAATACATTTTTTAAGGCTTTGTGATGCCCTGCCTGAGGGGGAACTCCATGGGGACTAATTCTAAAACTCCAATTAAAAGAAATAAGCCATGGCATGGGGACATAACTAGAGTTAGATAGAGTTTGGGTGGAGTGACAGGGAAGTTTGCAAGTAGAGGAAGAAGGAAGAAAGCTGTCTAGTGTTCCAGAGAGGAAGACCTATAATTCTCATGTAATAAGACAGCAGTGCCAATAATTGTTTCAACCCTGCTAACATCTGTGACTACGGTTTCCTCATATTTTATATGTAGAGTATGGTTATGCTGCTGACAAT
Source organism: Mus musculus (assembly GCF_000001635.26). Lineage (NCBI taxonomy): Eukaryota > Metazoa > Chordata > Mammalia > Rodentia > Muridae > Mus > Mus musculus. The sequence continues at coordinate 6,915,198 of NC_000082.6, forward strand.
AATTAAATGATAATAATAATTATATGTGACAATATTATGTGACACACAAATACTGCTTGAGTCACAATGAGATATTTGACATTACACTAAGGGTTTTGCTCGTAGCAGAGTTTCTCAATCTTGATCTTATTTATGTTTTGAGTCAGATGATTGTTTTGAGAACATAGAAGACTGCCCAGTACCCATTTCCTCACCCCAAGAAGCAAACATGATTTATCTCCAAGCAGAACCCCAAAACGTCATTGACTAGAACTTTCAGCTGTAGTATGCTTACATGCATAGTCACGTTTATCTTCATAGTATTCTTACAGGCTATGTACATCTCTAGCTTATAAGGGAGGAACAGAAGTTTGAAGTAAACAACAGAACTAAGCTTCTAATCTGGTCTTTTAAACATGATTTGATTGGTATCCACGAGATAGATAGATAGATAGATAGAGAGAGAGAGAGAGAGAGAGAGAGAGAGAGAGAGAGAGAGAGAAATTATGTATGTTTGGCATGTGTTCGTAAGGGCCCACAGTACCCAGAGAGAGCATCATATCCTCCCTTGGAGCTAGAGTTACAGGTTATCATGAGCCACTTGAAGTGGGTCTTAAGCACAGTACACAAATCCTCTGCAAAGTCAGCAAGTACTCAGTTCTTTAATTAATTTATTTATTTATTCACTTTTATCCTGGCCTCACCTCCTCATTACTCCTCTCCTCTGAGGCCCACCTTTGCAAATCTCCCATGAACCCCTCCCCTTTTCCGCAGAGAAGGGAAACCCCTATGGGTACTAAGCCACCCTTGGACATCCAGTCTCAGTTGGCATTTTTAATGGCTGAGTCCTCTCCATGGCATCCTAAATAATATTTAGAACCACACCAGTACTAAGGCTATTTTGTCTTGATATTTGATATTGACAAGACAGTTTTAAACAATCATCTTTCTACCTTCTTTCTTCAGTAGATATTTTCATCTTAAAAAATATAGAGTTAATATCCATTTATCAGTGAGTGCATATCAAGTAACTTCTTTTGTGATTGGGTTACCTCACTCAGGATGATATCCTCCATATACATCAATTTGCCCAAGGATTTCATAATTTCATTGTTTTTAATAGCTGAGTAGTACTCCATTGTGTAAATGTACCACATTTTCTGTATCCATTTCTCTGTTGAGGGACATCTGGGTTCTTTCCAGCTTCTGGCTATTATAAATAAGGCTGCTATGAACATAGTAGAACATGTGTTCTTATTACCAGTTGGGATTTCTTCTGGGTATATGCCCAGGAGAGGTATTGCTGGATCTTCCTGTAGTACTATGTCCAATTTTCTAAGGAACTGCCAGACTGATTTCCACAGTGTTTGTACAAGCTTGCAATCCTACCACCAATGCAGGAGTGTTCCTGAAACTTAGAATACCCAAGATACAATGTGCAAAACACAAGAAAATCAAGAAGGAAGACCAACGTGTGGATACTTCATTGTTCCTTAGAATAGGGAACAAAACACCCATGGAAGGATTTACAGAGACAAAGTTTGGAGCTAAGACGAAAGGATGGATCATCCAGAGACTACCCCACCCGGGGATCCATCCATGATTAGCCACCAAACACAGACACTATTGCACATGCCAGCAAGATTTTGCTGAAAGGACCCTGATATAGCTGTCTCGGGTGAGGCTATGCCAGTGCCTGGCAAATACAGGAGTGGATGCTCATAATCATCTATTGGATGGAACACAGGGCCCCTAATAGAGGAGCTAGAGAAAGTATCCAAGAAGCTGAAGGGGTCTGCAAGCCTATAAGTGGAACAACAATATGAACTAACCAGTACCCCCAGAGCTCGTGTCTCTAGCTGCATATGTACCAGAAGATGGCCTAGTCAGCCATCATTGGGAAGAGAGGCCCCTTGGTCTTGCAAACTTTATATGCCCCAGTGCAGGGGAACACCAGGGCCAAGAAGTGGGAGTGTGGGTGGGTAGGGGAGCAGGGCGGGTGGGGGGGTATAGGGGACTTTCGGAATAGCATTTGAAATGTAAATGAAGAAAATATCTAATAAAAAAAATTGAAAAAAATATAGAGAGTTGACAGTATTTTGGCATATTAGCATGTGGTAAATAGTAATCGTGTTTTAATTTTACATGTATGTATGAATGCCTACATGTTTGTGTGCACAGGGTGTGTGACATTGCCTCTGTAGGGCAGAGGAATGACATCACATCCCTTTGGAACTGGAATTAGAGATGGTTTTGAGCCACTTGTGGGTGCTAGAAACTGAACTCAGGTCCTCTGAAAGAGTATTTAACTGCTGGACCACCTCCTCAATCCCTTATCTATAGTACTTTATGTTTTTTTATAGATATAAATTCAAGTCTCTAAAATTCCTTGCCTAGGAAGTGTAGCATAATTACCGAATGGACAATAACATTATAAATCATAATGTCCTGATTGCTAATCCTATCCCTCACCACTTTGCACTGGGTGATGTCTATGTGTCAGGCAGAAGGACTCTCCTGACTTATGTGCTTGGTTTCCATCTTGAAATGATATCTGCTATGAGTACCTTTGAACTCTGTGTAGTGCAGACAAGATTATTTTCATCCTCTCCTGTGTACTTTGAATGGTACGTGGCTGCACACACATTGATTAGATCAATGACTTAATGGTCAGATTTTAGATATGGAGGTATTCAAATCAAATTGTTAAGACTGGATCTCGCTTTCTGCCTACTTCATTATTGTTCATCTAAAACATCCCTTTCAGGGTCAGTTAATTTCAGCCCTTATCTTGCGTACTGTAGACTCTTAAGTATGCATGGAAAAGACAGTGCAGGATTCATTTGTAGTGAGTGGAAACTATGTAAATAAGACATATTTATGATTTGCTGTCAGGTCTGTTCCTCTAGGAAGTGTCAATTCCAGCATTCAGATAAAACTCCAGAAACCTGAAGTGCCTCAACCACATACCAGACAGTATGTTACTACATATTCCAGTTGACTTTCAACACCCAGTGAGAAAGTGCTTCCCACAACTTTGTTACAACCTTAAGAAAATACTGCCATCATTAATATTTTCTCACTTGTACTGTGTGGTCTCCAGTGACTTTATGTGTACATGCCTTATCTCCCCAACTAAACCATAAAAAATATTTCTCTCAGAGACAGTCCTTAATGTTCCACCGAATTCATTGCAGCAGATAGACCTGTGGCCGCAAGGCAGCTTCCATGATCAGAACATAATTTTCTATTTTTATGTTCTCAACTCTTGTGTCTTTATCAATAACACGGAAGCAGCCATTTCCATTTACTTTGCCGTAAGAGAAGGGTCATTGCAAATGAGTTTCTTTCGATGGTAAGCCATCGGCTAGTGGTTTTTGAGCAGCTGAGCCTCAGAAGTATAATAACTCATTATCAGTCTGTCTCCATACTTCACTGAAGTTGCTGGGTCCTTTGAATGTTGGCTTAACCAGTGTCTTTCTTTATCTGTAAAATTGTGCTTAACATATAGCTTGAAGAGGGCTGATAACCAAGACACATCTACAGTTATGAGAGCCACTTAAGTGAGGATAGGACCCACAGAGACTCATTTCCCGAAGGGAACTATGTGCTCAGGTTTCAATGCCTGCTGGCAGGCCACATGATGTAGAAGAAATTTAGCTCTCTGCCTGCCAGGAGGCAGGTTTCTGGTTCCAATTTTTCCAGGAAGCACTTGACCTTGGACAAGTCAGAAACCTCTCTGTGTGCTTTATTGTTCTCACCCGTAAAATAAACATGCAAATCAGATGTTACTACTTAACTATCATTGCTAGACATTGGCACTTCAGGATCAGAGTTCCTGGGGTTCGAGCCAAGCATTTTGTATTTGCATGAATCCACACCCAACAATAGCTTTCCCACCATGATCCTGTAGGCTCCATCAAAAATATCTGCTCCCTTCATGTGCATGTTCAGCGACTCCTCTTCCAGTCCCCTGTACCCGACACGTTTCCTAATAAAGTCTATAATAAAAGTAAGCCTTCCCACTGGTGTGTTTATAGTGTGAAAGATGTGGTTAATACCACCATGGCTGTACTGAATTAAAAATAATACATATTTCTCTGTCTCTCACACCTACCCTTTGATCCCCAGCCTTTTGTCAGCAAATCTAAACTGTTACCTTCCACAGTGAGTGTCACCTCCTGAGGGATTGTGCCAAGTTCCATTAAGTGTAATTAACACTCCTGTTGTTTCTCCCATATTGAGAGAGAAAGAGAGAGAGAGGGAGAGAGAGAAGGGGGAGGGAGAGAGAGGGAGAGAGAGGGAGAGAGAGAGAGGGAGAGAGAGAGAGGGAGAGAGAGAGAGGGAGAGAGAGAGAGAGAGAGAGAGAGAGAGAGAGAGGAAGAGAGAGGAAGAGAGGGGGGAGAGGGAGAGAGAGAGAGAGAGAGAGAGAGAGAGAGAGAGAGAGAGAGAGAGAGAGAGAGGAAGGAAACTGTCAGATTGCTGCTGTGAACATGCTCCATATGTCAATTTCTGCTCACAGCATCAATACACGTCTAGAAGCAGGAGACAGACAAGGGTCTTCACACACAGCTGGGAGTTCTTCACCCACTCACTTCTGCTCCTGGAGCTCAAGTATCACACAGCCTCCTTCGTGGCTTTTCAAAAGAAAGCTTGACTTTCTGAGGCAGAGTTCAACGGCCAGCATGGGGTCTTCTGAACAGAAGGTCTGGAGAGCAGAGAAAGAATAATGATCCCTTTCTTAAAACTGGCCCACAGGGGACCTCCAAAATAACACACTGAAGGTATCTTAGAGCAGTTAATCTCATACGTCTATGTTGGGGTCTCCCATGGGCATTCCTTACAGAGGAGAGCAAATCACATGACAGGAACATGCCTTATTCATTGCGTGCATGTTCCTCTGTGTGCATGTTACTAGCATTTGAATCCAGGGCCTCATGAATGCTGAGCAAGCTCACTACCATGAAACTATATCCTCATGCCTAGAAAGAACCTATTAATAGCCCACAAATAGACAGAGTGTGTACTCAGAGTCCAGAATGGTGATAAATAGCATGTATTTTATTATGATTATTGTATTCAATTACTTTTAACAAAATATTCCTAAGCACATATTATTAAGTAAGAGAAAAATAATCACTACTTTGCTCTCAGCAGATTTATTTTAAATTATGCTACAGATTATTAGAAATACAGTCATACCAACCCTAAATATAGGAATGACTATCATGTAAAAGGCTGAATAGCCAAAGTATGGTACCACTGTCAAAAATGTGTGTCTCCTTCTGAACCCCATTCTCTGTATGATTAGAAAACAGATTTCTGAAACAAGAGGGTATAAGAACCAAGCACTTCAGCAAGGAGTGGGCTGCTTTGAATGTTTTGTGTGCAACTGCATATAGTTTGGCTGGAAATTCGTTTTTTTTTTTTCTCCCAGAGCCATTTCTTCTCCTTACTTCTTGCCATCTCCCTGGTATTTCTGCATTTGTCATTTCAATTACAGGACCACATACTATTTTTACACTCAGAAAGCAATTTCCAGAAACACCAGGGAAAGAGCGGTAAAGATATTAGGAGGTGGCACTTAAGACTGTGAGGATGGCTTCAGGAGGGTGGAACAAATTTAGGACATTTTTTATTTTAATCATCTATAAAGAAACTAATTCCATGCACCCATCTCCAGTTAAGTCATACTTATGGCACTAAGCATCATAAAATTGAATAAAGTAATATTCTTTAGTGCCATGTCATAACTATTATATTATCCAAGTTAAATAGCTTAGCATGCCCACCAGCTTCTTGGAGAGCCAGGGACAAAAGCGAGTCATGTCCCAGCCTGGTCACCCAGACAGAGCTGAGCTGGTTAGTGGAGGCTTTCTTTTCTCCACTGTTTGTTGAACTTTGTGTTAGTAACAGGGAGTCTTATGCAGCATGTGGAGTCTGCATTTACAGAACTTACTTTCTGTCCCAGGCAAACGGTTGTTGTTGTTTTCTTCCGTTTTGTTTATTAATCAGATATGTGTATGTAAGTGTTTGTGTGTACATGATGTGGGAATGTGTTTGTGTGATGTCTAAATGTGTGTGTGTGTAAATGTGCATGTTTGTGATGTACAGCTGTGTGTGTTTGTGTGTAAATGTGCATGCATGGGGAGCTGTGTATATGTGAGGGTGACACATGGATGTTGAGCATCCTCTTCTCTGATTCATCAGCTTACTTTCAGATCTCAGTGATCTTGGAGTTCACCAATTCAGTTAGACACGATCATCAATAAGCCCCAGGGATCCTTTGGGTCTTGTTTCCACTTAGATACTCATCTGCCCACTCTTCTTCATGAGAGAATTCCTCAGTCAGAGGTTTAGTTCCACATAGTATTATCTACAACTAAGGAACTCACTTCACAGCAAGGAAATATAGTAGGAATCAGGGAGGAGGAAGCTTGCTAGCTGCCTCACAGGCTAGCTTGCACTCAGCTATCTTTCTTATACAGTTCAGAACCCCTATCTTGTAAAGGAGGTACCCACAATCAACTGAGCCCCTCTGCATCAAAGTGCTAGTCATGATATGTTTCTCTAAGACCAGTAATATTTGGTTTTACCCTAGATCTCTAAACTACTTAATCTCTGGTTGTTGATTACCATTACAATGTCAAATATGGGTTCCATCTTGTGGAGTGGGCCTTATGACAAATCAGACATCGGTTGGTTGCTCCTACAAACCTTATACCACCATTGCACTAGCATATTTTGACAGCTGGAAAGCATTGTATATTAAAGGTTTTGTGGCTGGGTTGGTGTTTAAGTTTCTTTTTTTTTGGTATATCTTTATATAATGTTCTATTTATATATGATAATATTACATAGGAAAACTATCAGTGCCTAATGAAGTCACATTGAGCACATGGAGAACCAGCTCCAGGGTGCATGAGTATTCAGTTGTGGCTAACCATCTATGCTGGTTCATGGAGCTGGCTCTGTGGATAAAGTACTTGGCCTGCTAGTATGAGGATGAGAGTTTATATATTCAGTAGCCACAAAAAAATCCAGATACATGTAGCAGCCACCTATAGTCTCAAAAGTTGACAGGCAAAGAGAGGTATTACCTGAGCCAAGATGAAAATATAGACAAACATCCTGACTCATAAATAAAGTGGAAAATAGTCAAGGAAGATACCCATTGCCAACTTCTTGCCTTTTATAGATATGTGCACGTAATTGTATGTGCATGTTCATGTGCCCACTTGACCCCACATACACCCACGAAAAATACATATGCAAAACACATAATGTGGAGAACAGTTGAGAATATCAAGTTCTGGTCTTCATATGTGTGCTCACACACATACATCTGCAGGCATGTATGCAAACACAAGTAAGAACATTTGCATATGTATACTGCACACATACATGTGAAAACATCTTAAACTTGTTTGGCATGACCTCATGAGCACTGTTTACAAGCTGAGAATTTGTTATTTGCAGTCTGGCCTATAGTTCTGCCCCTAAAAAGATTTTACCAAAGGGAGAATAGGGAGAAAACGTCTGCTTCTGTGAAACTCAGCTGCCTCTGTGGTACTCTTCCAGCCTGAAGACCCACTGACAAGACCAAAGGATCAACTGCATAAACATGGAGCAGCCCTGGGGCCCTGAGCTTTGGGGATAAGAGGAATAGGAAGCAGGTCAAAGATGCTTTGTAAGGTTTCTGCCCAGTGTCTTATTTCCACCAGTTTTTCCCCTTCACAGTGGCTACTGTTGTAGGACCAGCTGCTTGCTCTGAGTGCTGCACTCCAAGCAAATTGCATTATTAACAAGATTGTTCAGGGGAAGCAGGGCACTTCCACAGAATCCTCATGCCGAGGTCAGCAAATCTTATCTAAAAAGAGCCAGGTTGTAAATATTTTAGATTTTACGGGTCCTGTGGTTTCTGTTGCGTTTCTTCAGCCCTGTCAAGAGTACAAAACAGCCATGGACAATGAATAAATGAATGAGCATGGCCGTGTGCCGATAAAACTTTATTTATAGAAGTTGACAGGTTCTAGCCTGGGATGGGTAGTTTGCCCAAGTCCATTACATGCAGCCCCTCCTTTGCTGGTGGCTTAGAGAGTCCACTGGTACCCTGGAGCTCAAGACTATGCTTCATGTCTTCCCTTCTGACTTGTTGGTTTGGTATCGCTGGGGTTCAAGAATAGCCATGTGTCTGCTTCCAATAACTCCTCAGAGTATGTAAGTCAGTTCCCAGTGCTGTCAAAGTCACTCAGTGGTGACAAAAGGAAAGTTTGGTTTCTGCTGACTGCTGTGGATCTTACACTTTCTAGTGCAATTGTGAGGAAAACATTGCATCAGTATGGCAGTTTCTGGAACCCACAGTTTTAACTTCTTTGATGTAATTATGGAAACCAACAGCAGAAGATCTCACAATAGCACTGCAGTGACTGACTCTTGGCCAGAGTTCATCACATGACCCTAAACAGCCACAAGCATGTGACTCTAACCAACCACAACAAAAACACAGAATACACGCATGTATGTAAGCCTATAATGCTTTGATTCCATCAATTATTTGATGTGCCCAAACTACTGACTGGCAGATATATTCATTACTTATTGGTGCTTATTACTTAACACAACACCTGACCAAAGCAACTTAAAGAAGGGAGGGCTTATTTGACTCATAGTTCTTTACAAAGTCATGATGGCAGTCGTCAATATGACCAGTCATGACCTCAACATGTATTTCTGTTACTGGTGAGTATATTCCTGTTGACCAAGAAGGTGGGACGACCCACAGTGGGCAATACGTACTATTTTAGAAATTATGTCCCAATGAGCACACATCCTGACTTGCCAGATTGGATGGTGTTAACTTTAATTATTTGACTAATGAAATCACAAATAATAAGCTATTCCCAAATACTCAGCAAAAATATTATTCTGGAAAAAATAAATAGTAACCCACCCCCTCTTTGTAGCCAACAATGGTAGTCTATTATAAATTCCCATGAAGTCGCATACAGCCCATGATAAACTCGATAATAAAGCCACCCCAGGGAGGAGAACTCTTCTTTATTTTTATGGCTTTCCTTAATCTGATACATAATGGGTCTGGAACAATTTTATTTGGTGCATACTGAAGGGTTTAGTTTTGATGCAACTGGAAGTGGTCATTTGAAACACAATTGTGGTATTCTATAGTTTAATGGAAGAATGCCTAGTGAAGTTTCTACAGAAGTTTTTCCAGAGATGTGCACAGGTTTATACAATGTGTTTTGATCATATCCTTCCCTTATTCCCCATTTCAAACTCTGCCTGGACCCTTTCAATCCTTTGACCCCAAACAAGCTTCATGACCCCTTCTTATGCTTTTTTTTTATTATTCTGATTAGTGATGTTAATTAGATTCTAATTAGTGATGCCAGTACTCAAATGGCATACGGTAGTTCACTGAAGATCATAGGCCATGCCCACCCAATCAGTGGCCACACTCCTGAAGAAAACTATCTTTTCCCCAGCAGTCACCAAAACCCATCTAGTGGTAGGACCTTGTCACCCCCTTGCATATCTATGCTGGAATTTTTAACTGGGCTGTGCTGATCTTGTGTGAATAACCACAGCCGCTATGCATCGATGGGTACAAAGTCCAGTAAGTTCGAGAAGACACTATACTGCGAAAGTCTTCTGTGTCTTCTCGTGCTTAAAAGTCTTTGTACCCACTCAGTTCTGAGATGCTCAGTGAGCCTCTGGGAAAGGGTTGCGATACAAGGCTTTTCATCTCCACAGAGAGCTGCACGGCAGTAGCTCCCCTTCCCTGCACCTATGTCCTGAGCATCTTCTCTGGGAGAAGCTCCCTCTCCGCCTTCTGTCTCTCTCTGTGAGCTATACAGTCGCCACAACCTGATTGGCATTGTCTTCAACCATTTTCCAAACCACACACATCTAAGCTGCAGACTATCAATTCTGTCTGTTGTTAGCCCAGTCTGCCTTCCATTTGGTCCGAGGTGTACAACTAAACATTACGTATGATTCACCTTTGTTTTCTTGAGCATTGGAGCGGGCACAGGGGAGTGATTCTAACTAGTCATTGCCCTTCATTTGTGTATGGACTCTGATGAAACGAAGCCACAGCTTCTGTGTTGCAGAGTATGCTTGCCTCATTATGGGGGTTGTGGTGGAATCTCAAGATTTATCCAAAACAAGCCTAAAACACACAGTGAGAGTTGGCTATCCATTTTCTATTAAACATCACTAAGATGGTATTTAATAATAATTAGGCCAATAATAATGCCAAGAACTCACATAGCACTTGCTTATATCCCACACTGTCCTTTAATGAAGTTTAGTATATACTGTATTGTATGTCACTATTGAATATTTTATGTAATTTTATAAGGAGGGTACTCTTTCTATACTATTCTTCTTCTTACTTCTCTTAGAGAAATCAGGACCAGAGAAGATAGGCAAGACCTTGCTGCCATATAGATAAGAAGGAACAGTATGTCTGGAAGTCCCATTCCTAAAGAGGAGACACGTTTCATTTCCGAAAGGGGGCGGGACCAGCTCACCCTTCTGATGACCCATTTTCAGAGAGCCTATAGTTTGTGCAGTGCTCACGATCTGGCAGGGTGCTTTGATTTTATTGGGCAGTGTTCCTCAGGCTGATGGATGGGGGGGGGGGGGGACACTAAGAACAGAGACAGTTTGCTTCCCTCACTGTAAAAGGTGAGATGGCTCCCTGTGGTGCTGAAAAGAATTGCAGAAGATTTACTTGGGGAAGTTACCCTCCCCTGCCCTCCCCCATTCCATTTCTACCATGAGTTATTATGGTACAAAAAGCAGCGAGAAGGTTTGCTTCAAGGTGAACGTGTTTAGACAAAATATTACCACAGGGAGAAGTTTATGTTATGTGTCAAGGTTAAAAAGAAGCAAGTGTCAGGTTTAGGGTATTGTGCCTCATGCTGTCTTGCAGGAGTGTTGGCTGCCCAGCTTTTCCTGTAATGGGGCAGATAATTAATATTTTAGGCTGGTGTGCCACACTATTTCTGTCACAACTACTCATCTTTATTCTTGTTGAACAAAAGCATTCATAGACAAATGCAAAAACAAATAGTGTGGCTTCAATGCAGTAAGCCTCCATCTTACTGCAGTGCACAGAGAGAGAGGTTTGGCCTCTATACACTGGTGACTCTTGTCATAAAGGAATACAGAGAATGAGGCCTGCCCTACCACTGACCACCATCCTTGGACCCTTGTGAGCCACAGACTTCTCATCTGCAAGTGGGGAAAGTTACTGCTGAATGTCTTACTTTTCCTCGTGCTGTGACTAAATGCCCTGACAAAAGAAACTTCAGAAGGAAATATTATTCTAATATTCATAGTTCAATGAGATACAGTCAGGAAAGTCAACATGGCTGTCCTTGTCATAACTGTTCACATCGCATCCACTGTCGGGAAGCATAACAATGATGTGTGTGCTCTGCTCACTTTCTTTGTCCAAGAGAATGGTCCTACCTGTAGTGGGCAGATCTTCACAACACAACTGACTTAATCATTGTAATTTCCATGTCCAAATCCAGACTGTACATCTGACGGACACTTCACATTAACCATCACATGGACCTATGACCATAATCCCAAGGAGCAGAGGATTAATGGAAATTATAAACTCAGTGGAATAGCTCTGTTGTCCCTTCTGCCTCTCTGAATTCCTTTTTTTCTTGTGTATATGTTCTGCTCCTTGACAAAGAGGTCTCCTACCCAGTGATGGTTTTCCTTGTTCTAGTGTAAGATAAATATCCCTTACCCTTCCAGAAGACCTTTCTGAACTGCTGTATTGGAAAGAAATTATTAGATCATTGGCAGGGCACACAGATGGTCAGCGCTCATCTCCCTTACTGATAAGTCGGACAGACCTTTGCAGACTTGTTTGTGGCTGACTCTTGAGTCGATGCCATTGCTTTGTGGTTATCTCGTAAGATGAACCCTCTGGCATGCCTTTGGTCTAGGTGATGAACACTAAGGGACAGAGACTTTAGAGCTTTCTTTGGAACCTGCACTGTGCAAAGGGGTGGCATGTTATTCCTGTTTTTTGTAAAGGAGTACGGTCCTTACACTAGATTTCTGAGACCCCAACAGACAAAGGAGAAAAAAAAGTATTTTCTTTCCTCCACCAGGTTTTTACACCTCCTAACGCTGTAACCAGATGAGTCCCTGATTTGTTGGCTCTGAAAGACTTAGTCACACCTGGACATCATTTCTGGTTTTGCTTTTCTCTGGTAGAAAACAGGCTTAGCCAGGTTAGGTAAATTATTGCTTACTTCATATTAAGTTGCTGTCTTAGATATCGACAGATTAAAAGTAGTGTCGAGTCTTCCTGATGAGAAGAGTAGAAATCCACTTCAGACTCACACAGGAAAGATTTGGCTTGGAAGTGTTCCATGGATTCCAAATGGTACCAGAAGGGGGGCTGGTGAAGTGCATTGAGACAGGGAGTGTGGAGTAATGGAGGAGGAGGAGGAGCAGGGTCTGCCTCAGCACCTTGGCCATCCACCCTACTTCTCAGTGGATCACGCTCAAACCAGGAGACTCCTCCCCCCTTCATTTTTCATGGAATCCTTTTAGGTAGGATTCTTCCAGAGAGAGCTTCGGACTCTGGAGTCCTTTTTCTTAATTGCCTCTTACCTCATCCCTGGCCATAAATAACCTGGCCACATGCCCTGATCCTAAATTATCTTACTTTCTTTTCTGGTTTTCCCAGTAGTACCTAAATATACTGAGATCAGAGACTTACTCAGAACAGTGTTTGACATGTGATACTTGTGAATAAATATGAGTATAGTTAAAGGATGATAGCCTTTAATGATTTTACAAATCTCCTAAAGGCTAGAAGTAGTTGTATTTGCATGAAATCCTAGAGGAGATGTAGGGGAGAAAGGCAGAGTCACAGAGAGGAGAGGTTATCCTCGACCTGTGTTCCAGAATCACCAGCCTGAAAGTCCTTGTTTAAAGAGGAAAGACAACATAGGATGGAAGGAATCACACATACAGGAGGTGAGAAAGAGGCAGAGAGTAAAGGAGCCCTAGTCAGTCTTCCTCTATGCATGGTGAGAGTCTTAAGTCTGTTTAGTCACAGAGGAAAGAGAGGCCATGGACGACAGAGAGGAGAGTACCATATGAGTTTTGAGAGGCCTATCCTGAAGAGAGAAGGAGTATGGAAGGAGCAGAGAGACCTCCATAGGAACCCAGTGCAGATGGTGTCAGTCATGTGCCTTCTAATGCACATTTTTGACTGAACATCTATCTGTCTGCACCATGGGGGATATTTCCCCTCTTCTGTCATCATTGCCAGCATTCTCATCTCCCACTCAAAACTTTTCCAGATGGTTCAAGTGTACCTGAAAGATGCCTTGACAAGAGACCCTCTTGGGTCAAATATGGAATATTTCAGAATCCTAGAAGGGCTCACATATACAGATCTTAATTCTTTGCACATACTTAAAAAGAACGTAGATATGAACCCCCAAATTTGAAGAATAGTGCTTTGGAAACTTTTTTTAAATAGGATTTAAATAGCACATAGCTGTATATTGATAGGATGGGATGCTTTTCAGTCAGCCCCATGCTTTTGCTCAAATCCAAAACCTTGAGCATGCTTGGTATGTACCTCGGTTGGTATAGTACTTGTTGAGCATGCACAACCTTGAGCGTGCTTGGTATGTACCTCGGTTGGTATAGTGCTTGTTAAGCATGCACAGACTCCTCAGGTGGATCCCCAACCCAGCATAAAAAAAAATCTGTTGATGCTGCATACTGGTGTTTCCAACATTTGGGAAATAGAGCCAGGGGGATTGGGAGTTTAAGGCCAATCTCAGCTAAGTAGCAATTTCAAAAACAGACTTGCTACATGAGACCTTGCCTCAGAAACATAGATAAATAAGACAAATAAAAATGTAGACAATGTCCTTCACCCCTTAATTTGTGTGTGTGTGATACTATTACTATCAACATTAATGCTTGTAATTATTGTTAATGAGAAGCATAACAATGGCTACTGGGTTTCAGAGGCAGTTTGGTACTTGATACTTGCCATCTTTTTGTTTTGTCTTGTTCATATATAACTATGACTTATTCTGGATATAAGGAAGTTGAACTTCAGATAAAACAACAGACTTGAAATTATAAAGTGCATAGAGAAACATCCATGCAGGTGATCCTATTGATCCACCGTATCCTGGTATGTTATGGAGTAGTTTGGGGAAGTCTTTGGCAGAAGGCTAACCACAAATAGGTACTTGATAACTCTCATGTTATAACTCTCATTGCAGATTTCAAATATTTATGACCTTAGAATGAATTCTAAGGAGAGAAAATTGAAGGAAGTGTTTGTATCTGATTTCTTTTCCCTAATGATCTCACTATACCCGTGGGCATTCCCACTTTTGTGTTTAATCACAAAACCTCAGGCCCAGTGTGGCTGACAGGTAATTTCTTTAATACAGTTGACAGAGATGGATTACACGGAAGTCCCTTGGATTCAATGTCTTTGTGTGCATGTGATAAGACTAGATTAGAGTCCTCTGGGTCTATGCCTCCCTGATATTATACCCTAATAATTCCCATGATAAAAGGGATCGTCTTAGTGGTCACACATATTTTGGCCAGATTGGATTCACCAATTTTTAAGAAGCCCTGCTACATTTATTATACCTTGAGAAACAGCTGGGCTCGTATTGGTGCTGTAGAATCATAAATCAGTTTCACCCTTGGAGGTAGGTTTCATTATACAATTTAGTCTTTAAATATACTTGTTTCCTCTGGAAATGTTCAGAGATGTGCACATATGTGGGAACATTGAATTGCTTTTTAGATTCTAAAGTCATTTTGTGGGCATAGGAATATCTGAGCATCCTTCATTGTCTCTTTTACTTTGTGAGAAAGACCGTCACTTTGTGATGCATAGTGGTCCATCCTTAGGTCATGAGACTCCTCGTCCTGTCTTGAGTGAAGGTCCACAAGCCCAAGGTTGACTCTGCTTCCCTTTTCTTGCCTCCTGTTGAGCATATCTCAGGCTTCAGCACCTAGAGTTCTTGGTGCACTTTAGTGGGCACAAGAGAAAGTGATTTTTTTTGTGTGTGTTCACAATGAGAATTATGTTTTCACATGTGGAAATATGATGCAGTAAAAATTCATAATTATCACTTTTTCTTAATGTTGGAAAATGGAAATAATTCCCAAAACAAAATATTGGTTATTTTCTGTGTGTGGTCCTAGTGGGAAATGGTTGATTTGTGTTGTCATGCACAAAGTATCTGTCGCAATGGCCTGGGCAGAATCACAAGATTCTGAGACTTAACTAACACTTGAAAAAATCAGAGAGTATTTATATAATTCTTCTTCATGACGTGACTTCAATAGGTGTGTGAGGAAGAGCACATTTTATTTTAGGGTCCGACCACCACCACCAATGTTTTCTATGTAGGATATGGGATATTTTATTCTATGACATATACATATCCATGTATATTATACATTTTATCATACAATGGTTACCCTCTTCTACACCCTCCACTTCCCACCCACCCTGGATTTCTTGTTCCCAAGCCTCTATTCTCAGATCTCCTTTTAGTGATCTGCTGAGTTTAAATAGCTTGTTTTCATGAGCATATACATTAAGTAATTTTGAACTAGAACTTAGTCGTCTCAGGAAGGAATATTGTTGTGAGTTAAAGAACAACTTAGACTACAGAGAGAATAAAGGAAGGAGAGAGGGAAAAAGAGATGGAGGAAAGTAGGAATGAGAATCAGCGAATCCAGCACCTTGGACAGAAACACTCCTCGGCCATTGGATCCTGGAGATGGACTTTGGTTGCAGATATGGAGAAGTTAGCCTGTGTACTTTAAGGTAAAATGAAGACACCACAGGACATATTCCTGTATTTCCATTGGTTTTCTAAGCCTTGCCTGGAAATGTCCTGATATTGTCTGAGTAGAGTTTTATTAAAAACCCTAGAGTTAAGATTTGCATTGCAATTAGCTTCAAAATGCCATTTGAAGAAAGCTTTTAAATGCATGTTGTCAAGGTCTAATATAGACCCTAGCTGAAATGATGCAGGAAGGAAAGTGTGTGTGTGTGTGTGTGTGTGTGTGTGTGTGTGTGTGTGTGTGTGTGTGTGTGTGTGTGTATACTTTTACCTCCCCCATTTCCTGAATGTTCTTTTATACTCTAAGCAAACAAGATTAGCAGATGTATGCTGTAGACTTAAGCAGTGAACACTGGCTCCTCACACCAGTTTCCTTGTACCCTGAGTCAAGTGTACCCACAGTAAATGCCACTTCTGCTACTGTATACTTCCCTCTTGCTGTTCATTTGGAAGTCCTGGTCCCTCCAGATTGCAAAGGGTATGAGATTATACAGAGCATTCCACAAGACATCTCAAGAATGGTCCTGAGTTGGATGCTAAAATGTGAAAGTTTTAGAGTTGGGGGCCTTTGGGAAATGTTTAGGGAAGCAGAGGTAGCAGGTAGGTAGGAATTGGAGGAAGCTTCTTTTGGGTGCCTTATTGCAGCCTAGGGAATATGACACATTCCCAGTGGAGGGTTGGTTCAGGAGGCTCCAGTGGGAGGTATATCACTGCACTGAGTGAAGGGTTTCTAACTATAGCTATCTAGAAGGATGGCAATCATCACCATACTCTACCTTGCTCTGCAGACCCATAGTAACTCAGGTTATTGAAGACCTTATCCCTAAACACTGTCTCATACCCACATATAACTTGAAAGAGAACATAGATATGGTGATGCTTTTCGCTTATCTCTTAATTTATAAACTGGCTTACCACTGGGAGAACAGTGCTCTGAATCGTTTTTAAATTGCTGGTGAGGGGAAGGTCCCAGTTCTCATACTTTCTACAGATACCTGTAGGCAATTCCTTGCCAAAAAAAAAAAATCTTCTAGCAAATCAAATCAAATCAAGTCAAATCAAATACAATTTTATTTCTTCCTTCCAGCTTTCTGGAAGAGTCTTTCTACAGTCTATATCTTGATTACCTGCATGTCTGGAATAGACTCAACCCAAACGTATAAGAAAAATGGATCATTATCCTAATTGAAATGGAAGAGCACTGGGCAGGACATCAATTAATGACTCAAATGTAGCATTCTCCCTTGGGTAATGACAAAACCCCAAGACTTCTTAGAAGGCCAGTAAGAAACACAAAAGCATTGATCAACCTGGTGAGCCCAGAACAATTAAATTTGAAATAAAAATCCTCCCAACCCAGCCTGCTCACCTTTGCCCTTGTTTTCTCATTAGCTTTTATAAGCATTAATGCATCTAACTCTTCAATAAATTCCCAACAGATATTTTTACTTCTCGGCCAGGTAAGTTTTTATTTTATTTTATTTTATTTTATTTTATTTTATTTTATTTTATTTTATTTTATTTTATTTTATTTATTTCCTATGTGAACTCTAAGCTTCATAGCATTGCCTGAAGAGAATGTATGGAAAGAGCTAGAGTACAAGAGAAAAGCAAGGAGGCTGTCTGAGCCTAGGGGAGATAACATGGAATGGTGCATGCTTGCTTTGTCACCAGCACATACAACATGACAGAAGCAACACAGAAGAGAAAGGACTCATTTAACTCATGGTTTCATGGCAGGGAATGCATGGCTGTACTTATGGCTCTGGGAACATGAGGCTGGGGTTCTTTATGTCTTGGTATCTCAGGAATCAGACAGAGAATTTTGGCTGGAAGTAGAAATAGCCTCAGCCACCTCAAAGCTTCTTACTATGGTCATGTATCTATCAGCCATGTTCAAAAGATTATACAACCTCCTAAAACAGTAGCACCTAGATACAGAACTAGTTTTCAAACATAAGAACCTGTTTGGAGACATTTTGTACTCAAGTCATAATATCCAACTACTTAGAAACCAGTATGATGTGAAATCAAATATTCAATTACTCAGGAGTCAATGGTCTTCCATCGAACATCAGGGATGTACTTGTGCATGTGCACACATGCGCGCGCATACACACACATGCTTCTCAGTTACTGCTTTGAGAAGGGATCACAGATATATGTTATATGATATATGTTGTATGTCCCCTTTCCCTTAGGATCCTGATGATCAGTCCAATTTGGGGAACTCCCTAGGACTAACATTTAATGAAAATAGGATTCCTTACCCAGAATAGAGAAATGCATTTCTGTTCTTCATCATTGTACCAACTGTTTATGGCTAGTATCCTTTTCCTAGGGAAACTGTCCTCTGTTCCCTTCTAGTTGTGTGTGTGTGCATGTGTGTGTTTATGTGTGTGCGTGCATGTGTGTGTGTGCATGTTTATATCTATATGTGTAGGCAAATTCCCGTATAGTCCAGAGGATAACTTTGGATATAATCCTCGAGTTACTGTTCACTTCATTTCTTGAGGCAGGCCCTTTCTTTCATTGACTTAGATCTCACCTAGTCAATCTCAGATCTCAGCCTCACTTGAGGCTGGCTGGACACTGAGCTCCAGGGATCTGCCTGTCTCTGTTTCCCTAATGCTGAGATTACAAGTACGACACACCTAGTATTTTTATGTGAATTTTGGGAATGATATCAGATCTGCTAGGCATGTACTTTACCAACAGAACTATCTCCACAGCCTCACTTTTACTTTTTAACAATATGTTTTGTTTATTCTTTGAAATTTTTGTGCTATGGATCCAATGTATCTTTCATTATTTGTAGAATACTGAGTCAGTTTGCACATTCTACATTTATATTGGGGTCAGGTTTTCCACTGGCTGTGAGCAACCTACCAGCAATCATAACCTTAAAAAAAGGGTTGCTACCCCCTCAAAAGCTGTAAACTGCCAAGAGCTCCTCTGAGAGGGGTGATCCTCTCTTCCATCCGCAGTGGAATTTTTACCTGGCTTGATCTTACACAGGTCTTATGCGGGGAACCACACTATTGTTAGTTCATGTGTTATGTCATTAACATAGAGTTTTACTGTAAGAATAAATTTCTTCAGTGTTTGGTATTTGATTAGAGAAGTCAAGCAGGCCATGTGATATTGGAAGCCACATTTATCCCTCTTTCTAATAAGAACTGTAATATATTGCTAACAAAAAAAAATAATAATCACAGCATTTCCTGGGTGCTTTCAGATATGCTGTGACAAATGGTGCCTCTTGTTGTGCAACCATCCCTGTGGCTTGTAATACATCACTTAATGAACTGATCACAGTGGAATGTAAAGATGGAACAGCATTTATTTTGTGTGTTATATTGCATATAATTTTGAAAGTTGACATTTATAACCATGGAAGCTGTTATTTTACATATCAAACCATATCAACCTTAAACACATTTAAATTTAATAAGCAAGTAGATTAGATTTGCGTTTAAGCTAGACATATCATTACAGTGTGTGTTTCCACTAGGAAAGCAAGCTCATGATTAATACTGCCTTTAGTTGTCTTAAAGAAACAAAAATCATAAAGAAAGGGGTTAAAGATGAAGTTGAAATAATTAAGTATAAAACCCAAAGAATATTCTTTAGTAGAAGACTCTGCATAGCTCTCAAACCATTGAGGCAAAGACAGCTGATCATTTTTATTAACCATCATTGGGCAACTTAGAGGCTGAGTACAAGCCTTGGGAAGAAAATGCAAATTCGGTAATAGGAACATCGTTGTGGTGATAATTTATTAAATTTCTTGAGCCATCTCCCTCTGAGAAGGGCAGCACAAATGGCCCTGGTGATTAATTTTCAAGATCGTTTAACATTTTATTAGAGGGAAACAGTTTTTAATCTATTGATGCCCTGTCTCTACTAGTCAATGGATTGTTGTCCAAACCAAGGAAGAAGTGAATAAATAGGAGGGGAAGAGTGCTGAGGAGCAGTCCCGATTCAGATGCTGCAGAACTCAGTGTCTGTCCCTGGGTTTCTATGCATAAGTTTAGTATTTGTACTAGACTACTGGAGTTTGATGCAAGGATAGAATTTGTTAATGAATTTTCTATTGCAGAAAGCATAATATTCAGGAAAGGGGCCCAATTGAGAGGATTTGTGGGTATGGGGACTTTATGAATACTGACAGGGACCAGGAATTCCCTATTTGGGGATTAAGGTACAAGGGAGTAGTGAAGCAACACCGGAAGCTAATGATTGGAGAGCATTATCTAGGAGAAGACTAATGCAAAATTATAAGTAAATGTCAGATGGAATCCTGGATAGGATCACGAGACAATAAAAGAGGGATAAGTGGGCAAACTATGCCACCACAATGCACTCTTCAGTCTAGTGTAGAGTGCTGTGTCAATAGCCATTCCCTGGTTCTTGTCTCTGTGTGTGTGTGTGTGTGCTGTGGATAAGATGTTAGCATGGGTGAATTCAGATTGCTGTTTTCTGTACTATGTTTTTGCAACATTTCTGGAGGTCTAGAGCTATCCCAAACTAATGACTTAAAAAAAAAACAAAGGAAGGAAAGAAGGAAGGAAGGAAGGAAGGAAGGAAGGAAGGAAGGAAGGAAGGAAGGAAGGAAGGAAGGAAGAGAGAGGAAAGGAAGGGAGAGGAGAAGAGAGGAGAGGAGAGGAGAGGAGAGGAGAGGAGAGGAGAGGAGAGGAGAGGAGAGGAGAGGAGAGGAGAGGAGAAGATAGGATAGGAGAAGACAGAATAGAATAGAATAGAATAGAATAGAATAGAATAGAATAGAATAGAATAGAATAGAATAGAATAGAATAGAATAGAATAGAATAGAATAGAATAGAATAGAAAAAGCAACTGAGGAACATTATGGAGATTAATTAGTTGGAAAGTCCAAAGGTCACCTGCTGTGGCTATTCCCTTTAGACTGCGTCACACACTTGCTCAGAATTATGTGAGACAAGAGAGCAGCATGTTTGCTATGATTTGTGTGGAGCAGATACCCTGCAGGTGGACAGAGTAGTTGGCAATATCCTCTCTTAAGTACACAACATGCATACTCTTCACCTCTAATCTGTGAATATTTGTGGCTCCACAACAAAGAGGGAGCATCTTCAGGTGTGCACATGGAGTTTGTTGTGGCCATCTTGAGATGGGAATCTCATATTGGATTGCCTACATGGGCCTAATACAATAAATGATGCAAGTGTGAGAGGAAAAAGAGGGCTGGGAATATATGAATGATGCTTTCTGATAAATCTTGCCACGCCATGGTTGACTTTCTGATAGAAGGAAGCCATGAGCCATGAAATGCAGGCAACTTTTAGGATGTGGGAAAGACAAGAATGTAGGTGTCATCTTGTCCCCCAACCCCGACTTGTCAACAGGAACACTGGTAAGATTTTCTTAATGAGATTTGTATTGCATTTCCAAAATACTGAAATACAAGATGATGGCTTTGATAATTTGTTACGGTAGCACCAAGAAAAGAAATCCAGGCAAGTAGTCCATACAATAGTGAATATATATGTAATTCTTATATTCATCAGACACTCAAGCTTTTTACATGCATTGCTGCCAATAACACCATAAGGCGGGTGACTTGTTATATGGTTTTGTGGAAGGAAAAAGAAATAGGAAAGTGTTGACATAGTGTCTAGAACTTGTAGATGATAGGATAGAGGACTAATCAGGGTGTACAAGTTACACCCTGAGATGTGTAGAAAGAGCTTGTCTCAAAAAAATTTAAATGATAATCATGATGAAGATCCTGGCACTAATGAAGCTTATGGTGATGGTGACGATAATGCTGATGAACGATGACAATGGTGATGGTGATAATTGTGATAATGACGTTAATGGTGTTGAAGGTCATGATAATGATGATGCTATTACTGATGGTGATGGAGAGTAAAACAATGATAATGATAGTAGTTCTAATGGGGGTCACAGTAGTAGTGATAACAATATGATGGTGACGATTAATAATGATAGTTTGGTGGAGGTGGAAATTTAATGATGATGGCTGAGCATGATGATGAGAATGATGATGGTGGTAGTGGTAGTGGTGGTGGTGATTGGGGATCTCTAGTGTCTGCCAGTCATAAGTGC
This sequence comes from Mus musculus, assembly GCF_000001635.26. NCBI lineage: Eukaryota > Metazoa > Chordata > Mammalia > Rodentia > Muridae > Mus > Mus musculus. Next base: position 6,937,199 of record NC_000082.6, read on the forward strand.
AGATTTCAACAATGTGTTATTGCACTGTATTTGTTTAATGGCTGCTACCTACTTGGATAAGTGATTTTATATTAATTGGCAATATGGGTATGCATTGCCATTTTAAACAGTGTATTTCAAGTAAAGAGCATGAGGATGATAAGATATAAGTGAATTGATCATCAATCATGTGGCATAAAGTGGCCTGAATGACAATGGCAATGGGGCATCTAAGATTTGGGGAAATCTACCCCTTGAGGACTAAAGATTTAAGACTCCTCTTTCTATGTATGAAGCAGCCGGCCGTCACTAACCTGCAAGGCTTGTAGGTGCCTTTTCCTAGAATGTACTCTTATTTTCAAATGAAGTAAAATAGTTGTGGCATATGTATGAGGTACCATGTGCCCTCTCCATACATGTGTGCAAGGTATGACAGTTGGAAAGTCTAACCATCAGACAGTCATGTCTCTATCTGTGCTGCAGCCATTTCTGAATCTATTCATTTAGCTCTTTCCATGCCAAAAGTTAGCAGTTTCTGTCCCATTATAAAGCAGAATGCAAAAAATTAAGACACCTTTTCAGTCTCAAAGTTTTCCTGGGATGAGCAAAGTCCATCGTTCCTTAATTTCCTATTTACATTGTCTATATTGTAGCAACACAATCTTTAAATGTCTGTGTTCTACACTGATTAGAAAGGCTTTTTCTTTGTGTTCACCTCGCTACAATCTGTGCCTCAAATTGCTGGGCTGGCCATGCAAGGTTTTGAGTGTTTATTATGCTAATGGTTTGGTTTGTATTTGATGGCATTTGATGAGAGATATCTCCATTTGGACAAGAATATCTTAAGACACTTGTCACTGCACAGCCCTGTTAGACACATCTCCCTGAGACAAACTGGTTGTGTTGTGGTGACAGTCTTAAACCATCCCACCCAGGAACTAGTTTACAGCAGTTTTGTATACTCTGTAAGTCACAGATCTGTATAATATTGGCATCCTGTGTGGCCTAAGGCGGGCATCTTGGATCTGATATTTGCAGGTCCAAATGGCATAATAGATTCACCAGCCCAGGTTTGAGCCTTACTAAGTACCAGAGATACACATGAGCTAATAAAGAGTGCCTCATTTTTTAGCTCTTACAAGCAGGCATTAATAAACTGCAAAGCGTGACTTTGCTTTTATTCTCTGTTCTTTGTAGCATCATCTAAGGACATTGTTCTAAGTTCTCAGCATCTTAAATCTTGCAGGATCATTTTCTCTAGTTTCCTAGAGAGTATTATGCAGCTTCATTGATTGCTGTTGTTTTGTTTGGGACAAATCCTTTTTTCTGCATCTTCTCCCTCTCCCTCCATCTTTTACTTAAGCAAAGAAAAGAAAGACACCCATCAGGTTGGGCCAGCAATTTTAAAGCCTAACATGGTAGTTCTATGGTCACATTGATTGTACTGGTGTCACATTGATTTTACTGGTGTTCACTCTTATAATTTATTTTGTTGCCTGGGTACGTGATGTAAATTCTGTCCTCCAGGTACTGGCCATATGCTATTCATTCTCCCATTTCTCCCTGAAGCTTTCCAAAATGTGCTTCTTCCTCTTCTCTCACATTTCCAATCTCCTTCTTTCTCCCTTCTCTCTTGCCCACATTACAAGTGACTTGCTTAGCCGTGCAAAATCACAAAGCATCTTTTCTTCAGACCACTGTGAGCATTGATGGTGCAGGTCCCCAAAGACCTCACAGCTTTGCAAATGTTTATTAAGTGTCAGCAGAGTCAACAAAAGTATACTGGGATTCCTAAATGTGTGAGCTCACTTTACATTAACAACATGCCTGAGCACTGTAAGATGCTATTCCCGTATGTGTGTGTGTGTGTGTGTGTGTGTGTGTGTGTGTGTGTGTGTGTGTAGTGCATTCATGATCTGAGTACTGGAAGCATAGCATAATGAGTGCAAAGAAATCAAAAAATAACTTTACATTTTAGTCCTTACCTTCCTCATCTTTAGAGACAAGTTGTCTTTATCATTGGCCATGGTATGCTCCAGGCTAGCTGCATCACAGGATTCGGGGTAGTCTCCTTTTTCACCTCCTGTCTCCTTTCACAGGTACTGGGATTTACAGATACATGCTAGAGAGTCTGGTTTACATGGGTTTTAGGGACTCAAACTTGGGTTTCTTAGGTTGTATACTGCCAGCTTTATCCACTGATCCTTGGACTCAGACCAGATTTTCCTCATTTTATAGAGAAAATCAGAGTTCCTGACAGCAAAGAACACACATTTAGAGAGGGGACAAATGTGTATGTGTTAACCAAAGTAAAACCAATGGCAGATGCATTCCCATGCATATACATATATGTGCAAGGGAAAACTATCCTGAGGTGGGGAGAACTGGAGAGAAGACGTACTTGGCATGTTTTTAGGATGGGTGTGTTTTCTCCAGTAGCTGACATACAGAAGAATGTGTTGAACAGAGTATCGCATTTGCAAAGAGGAAGGAAGGTGAAATTCTGAGCCAGCATTAAGTAGACTGCTCTAGTGGCACGCAGAGGGAAATTGAGTAATCTGAAGTATCTAAAGTCAACAGTCTAGTCTTTGAAGGTCAAGGATGGAGTTTAAGGAGAATTTCAAAGAGGTGCTGTCAATGGTCCACACCAGAGCCACCTTGAGCATTCCAGCTGCATCATCTTCTGGGTATCTGAATTTGTGTGCAGCTACTTTTCTATCTGGCCCAGTAATTTTTTTGACTTATCCTTGGAACCTTTCTTTACCCATGGTTCTCTGCTTCCCTTGTGCTGCTGGAGTTGTGCGTTATTTATTCAAGCACATGGAATTGGTTTTCTCCTTCATAGGGAAGAGAGGGAGGGGAGGAGGAAGAAGAAGAGGAGGAGGAGGAGAAATTTGACCCTGAGCCTCCCAAGTTCAAGGTCATTGTGGTTGAAACAGAAAGGCTGAGCTTGCTTTCATGCTCACCCCTCTGGCTTTGTGAATCCAGCAGTTCTTTATTTTTGCAACCTGGTGTTTTCTTGACAGTTGTGTTCAACTAGAGACCATGGGGGTGAGTCTTTACTGCTATAAGTCAAAGGCCACAACAACCACTGCAAGTTCACCATAGAACTACACTAAGACCTGAAGATTCCAGTGCTGGCTTTAGGCCTAAAGAAATAAAATCAACCATCAAACAGCAGCTCCTGTTTACAGATGTGTTCATCACAGGGACTAAAAGGTTGAAATAACTGAAAGGTTCATCAACAAAGAAAACTCAGTCTTATTTGTCTCAGTCATGGAAGCAAATTAGTTTCTGGCAAATGCCATGGTGTGAATGAACTCTTGCGAACTGGTACTCAAAGTGGGGAAAAGGAAGAAACAAAGGATTAGGTACCGTATGATTGTGTTTATGCGCTGTGAAGACTTGGAAACCTCACAGAAGCAATGGTGGTTACTTTGGGAGGAGGATGACTGTGAGGTTATATTTGTGTGTGTGGGGGGGTAGGATATGTGTGTAGTATGTGTGTGGGGGGTAGGATATGTGTGTAGCATGTGTATGCAAATACATATGGGAGTGTTGATGTGTGTAAATGTGACTACATACATGCCACAGCATGTTTGGAGGTCAGAAGACATCCTTAGGTGTTTTGAGACAAGGTGCCTTGTTCATTGATGCATCTACAGGCTAGCTGACCCTCTGTTCAATTACATATTTCAAATAGTTTGTTTTATGTGATGTGACATAAATTTTACTTCTGTGGCAGGACAGAAACAGAAGCAAAAAGTCCACTAGCACTGTAGCCCAATGAGACGTGTGCTTGCTGATCTCCACAGTTTACACAGCTTCGGGGCTTCAGTGAAGTGCAGGAGAAATTGATCATCAGGGAAACAGGGTCTACTGAGAGAGTCTGTAGAAGAGAGAGCTCCAAGCAGATGACTCTTTCCAGTTCCTAGGGGCCACTCATGTAGGGCCATCAACCTCCACATGGTCAGCCTCCACTCCAGAGGGCATGCATAGCTGCAGGAGTGAGCTCAGAATGTCAGACATTGAAGAGCACACTGCAGATGGATGGAACTTTACAGCAATGTCTTTTTAACTCCACTGTGGAGCAGAGGGGCACATTTGAAGGAGCTAAGAGCTGAAACCAGACAAGAGTCCCCTCCATGTGGTAATAAATACACTGAAGTGCCCTTTTATGTTTAATAATTCAGGATCCGCTGAGTGTTTAAAGGTTTCCCTGTTTTATCATTTAAAAATCGAATGGTAATCGGTTAAAAAGTAATAGCTGGTGAATGTCTGCGTGATAGGCTCTGTCCCGTGCACTCTAAAATGTCTTTGGAAACGGATGTCTGAGGGCTCCAGGCAGCAGGCACCTGGGGCTTTGGAAGTTTTAAACAGAGCTGGGGACCTGTTGCCACGAGTGTGGTGTTAGGTGGTGGTGGGAGGAAGCAAGGATGAGATCTGAGGACTTGAGCAATCTTAGGACAGCTCTTTGCTATTGCTTGTTCCTGAAGGAGCCAAAGGTATAGGTCAAATGCCTGAAAAACTCTGGAAGGAAATCTTTGGTCACACTGTAGCTCCATTTTATTTTCTAGGACAGAAACATGGGGTGTCCTTGAGAAAGGTTTTCATTGGTCCAGCCCTGTAACTTCATTTGCAATTTGAATGTGATAAGAAATCAGTGGTGTTTTGTGTGTGTGTGTGTGTGTGTGTTGGGGTGGGATGTTGTGTGTCAGGGTAGATGTCCATGTGTATAAATATGTGCAGAGGCCAGAAGATAAACTTGACGTCATTCTCCCACTGTCCTGGGACATACTATATAATCTAGACTAGCCAGCGAGCCACAGGCATATACCTGTCTCTGCTTCTCCAGCATTGGATTACAAACACAAGCCATAACCCAGCATTTCCCCCTGGCATCTGTGAATTCAACTCAGGGCCTCACGTTTAATAACCAACAAAAGTACCTCCTCCTCATACTGAGTTGTGATTAAAAAACAAAAACAAATTGTCCAATTCTCATTGTAGACCGACCTACCTAATGATAGAACTCTTGAGTTAAAATCCAGGGAAGGGGTAGTGTGGGAATGTGGATGGGCTGATGAACACAGGATGCTGGTGTATCTAGTGGAAATTACTGCATGGGACAGAAGAGAGCCACGCACACTTTGATCTTTAAAGATGGGATCTTGCTGTATAATCCATACTGGGTACACACTCCCCATTCTCCATCCTCTGCTTCCCCACTGATTACCATTGTGTTCCGTCATGCCTGACTTTTGTACATGTATATGTTTGTGCTCATGTGTGTGAAGGTACGTGTTGGGTTATCTTCTTTTCGGTGTCGTTCACCTTGACTTTGAAACTTGGTTACTCATTGGCCGAGATTTTGCCTGCTAATTTAGCTAGGTTGACTAGCCACTGAGCCCCAGAGACTCTTCTGATACTTCTTCCTCAGAATTCTTCCTCTGTATTAAGAATACAAGCATGTACCATCAAGTCCTTGGTTTTGTTTTTGTTTATGTTTTTGTTTTTATATAGGTTCTAGGAATTTAACTCGGGACCGTATGTTGCTTGATTGACTCACCGCCAGCACCCACCCGCAGCTACTCTTTGTGTATTCTTAAATATCTTCTAGGAAAAGAACCCATTAAGTGCTTCGTCCTGACCCAGCAGATTCTTGCCAGGCCTCTGTTTACAGGGTGCATACAGCACAGTGCAGTAGAGTATGAGATCGTGTGATGTACAGTGCAGAAGGTATCACTTCTTGCGTGGAGCTCATATGCTCTGGTCAAGAAAAATCCCCTGGGAAGGAGTTCTAGCAGAACCTTCCAGCTGCCTACCCGGTAGCCATTGTTTTTTGTTTCTTCTTAAGATCTTCTTTGATAAAGGGCCAGTTAGTCATAGGCAATATGGCCAAATTAAAAAGACAGGAATTCTAGGTTCCTAGCTTTCCCACCAAAGAGGGAGGTCCAAAAAGGCAGCCATTGAAATGACTTTATGAGTCTTCTGGAAATCCCTATAATGATGTGGAGTCTTTTACACACATATTTCTGTGTCTACACTTACTTTGTCAACCTTAGGAAATTAGGAACCTTTACAGTCATGCATTTAGGTGTTGTGGGAGAGGAAAGGGAAGGAGGAAGAAGGGGTTGAAATAGACTATTTGACTGGGAACTTCTTCCATTGAGAGAAAACAAGCCTGTACTTTATTTAAGCCACAGTTATTTTGGGAATCTGTAAGGAGCAAAACCCAATTTTAGGTGCAAAATACAGGTTGAGCATCCTTTATTTGAAATGCTGGAGAGCACAAGTGTTTTGTTTCTCATGTTTTTTTTAAGACTGTGGAATATTTACATATATATGAGATATCATGTGATGGTTTCCAAGTCTAAACACAAAGTTCATTTCTGTTTCATATGCACCTTAGACACATATCCTGGAGGCAATTTCATATGATATTTTTTATTATTTGTGCAGCCTGCCTTTTGTCTGCAACCTGTTGCAGGAGGTCAAGCATGGAATTTTCCACTTGTGGCATCCTGTCAGCAATCACTGCTGGAGTACTTTGGATTTTTTTCTCCATAGCAAGGACATTCAAACTTTACAAATATGAAACAATTTCTGAAAGGGAAAAACTCTTCAGAAGGCAAGGAAATGGGAGGATGAATGGTTGGTCACAGAAGAAAGGAAAAAGGGAAGGCCTCTTGAGGTACAGAGGGCAATTTGGGGTCATGCTTTTACAGTTAGAAGGCTCAAGATGAAGGGATATGGTGACACTGGAAACAACATGGCCAACACAGAGCAGCACTGGGACCAGAGAGTTTGAAACTGCTGGTGATGGGAAGTCACAAGGACGCATCAGCTAGCATCAGAGACTGGGAGACTATGGTGGTTTTCCCTGTACCACAGTCAGCCAAGAGTTTGTTATGAATAAAGTGTTGTCTGGCTAGACCAGGGAGTATGGCAGCCAGCTTTTCCCTATCTGTTGAATAGAGAGAGGCCATGTGGGCATGGGAAAGCTTAAGAGTCAAGAGCATAACGTGGGCAGCAGTTGCAGGCCTTAGTTGTGAGGTTTGAATAGGTTATCAGGTAGATTAGACCATGCTAGCAGTAGACATGTGTAAGGGGTTTGATTAGATGTAGTCCTGGGAGAATGTATAAAAGTTCAGGAAAGAGTACTGAGAGAAGATGTGTGTATCTGTGCCACTGATGTTGCCATTGGAACTCCCCCACACCCCCCCCCCCCGGTCTCCTCCTGGGAACCATGTCCCCAGCCAGAGTCATAAACAGAACAGGGCAGAGAGCCAGAATCAAGTAACACCACTCAATCTTGGAGAAAGGCCTGGGATAGGCCCGGGATAAGCCTGGAGCAGGCCTTTCTCCAGAGGAGATAAGCAGATGTCCAATAAACACATGAAAAGGTAGGCCACAGGATAATTGTTAGGGGAGTACAAAGCAATGTTACAAAAGCAAGGGCATCCTACATCTGGTGGGATGGCTGCAATTAAGAAAATAATAATGTGGTAGCAAAGATGTGAAGGAAATGAAGGTTGCTTGGACTATTGGTGAAAATGTGAGGTTATTCAGTTGTTGTAGAGAACAGTGTAGGCAGTCATTAAATAGCTGGAAACATTACTTGACCTAACAATTCTACTTCTGGAGATACAATCCAAAATTTGGAAAGCAGGGTCTCAAGGAAATATTTGTACAGTCATGTTTGTAGCAATGGTATTCACTCTATCTAATACAGAACTAACCTGAGTGGTTAGGATGAATGAATAAACCAAGTGTACAATGAACGTGTGCATACTATATAAGTAAATTGACATACACAATGGACTATTATTTAGCCTTCCCTAAGAGGGGCAGGAATTCCATTCTCTATAAACAGGCCATAAGCACATTGCATTAACTGAAATATACCAGACATAAACAAAAAGTGGATCATTCCACTTACAAGAAATTGTTAGAGATATGAAAATCATAGAGACCAAGAATAGAATAGAAATTAGAGGGGCCAAGGACTGTTTTTCAGGGACAGAGTTTCAGTTTTATATAATGCAGAATTCTAGAGATGGTGATGACTATGAACACTTTTATACACTGTGTGTATTTAAGGCCATTGAGCCCTACATATAAGATGTTAAGACAAGATGGAATAACAGTTGCTTTTCCCATCACTCTGACAGAATAGCTGACAGAAGGAACTACTTTGCTTTGGTTTCATGGCACTTTGGTTCATCATGACAGCAAAATTATGAGGGAACCGTTCCAGAATATTATGAGCATGTATCCAAGGTCCTCACATCATGGCAAGACCTGGAAGAGAATATGATAGGAAGGAGCCAGGGATCACATATCCCAAAGGAGCTTCTATCTGTGACCAACTCCCTCCAATGAATCATAGCAAGAAGAGATTTTGCAGGCTTCCACAACAGCTCAACCAATTGGGCACCAGGTGTTCAAACCTGTGAACATCTGTGAGCCATGTCACATTCAAACTGGCCTTGTTTTACTTCCTATAGCTATGCTAAAACATCCTGACACAAGCAACTTAGAGGAGAAAGAGTTTATCTTGGGTTAGAGTTCCAGGTTACAGGCTGTCCTACCAGAGAAGTGACAGCAGCCAGGTTTGAGAGAGCTAGTCCCTTCAAATATATAACAAAAACCATCGAACAAGGAATGCATGTGTGCTCACTCAGCCTCCTCTCCCAGGCCTGGAAAAGGGGCCAGCTACTTTCAGGGTGAGTCTTCCTATCTCAATAATGCGATCAAGATAATCAGCAACAGACACATACCCAGAAGCCAATCTGATGTAGACAATCCTTCATTGGGACTGCTCCCAGGATCTTTCTAGGTTGTAATTGACAGCATTAGCTCTCACATAAATGATAGCAGTAACTATATATTGGGATAAAATCGCAGTGAGGTGCTTATAGCGATGTAGTGAGACTTCAGCTAGTGCTGCTTTGCCTTGCCTTGCCTTCTCAGCTCATTTAGAGGTAAGCCCTTTCACCTGAAAGTCCATTCCAGCATCTAGATGACAAATGGAGTCCTGTGCTTCCCCGTTTCCTTTTGCAGAGATCAACACCATGCTTCACTCCTTAAAAGATGGTTATAACCTAAGAAAGGCAGCCGTGGCCTTTCCAGAGTATGAATCACCATTCACTGAGTTAAGTAGACATCCAAGTGTGTCTACCGCTTTCATGCACAGAAGCAGATACAGTCAGAGCCAGCCAAGGAGAACACGTGTGCATTTACATATGATTTGCATCTGTTTTACATAGGGCTGAGCAAGCTGTGCTGTGTTCTCAAACATCACTCACGTTATATTTTAAGATTGTCACAATCTTTAACTAACATTTCGAGCTGCAGCCAAGGTGCCCCTAACTTTCCATCATTCTATATTAAAACTGGCTGCAACATCATTCTCCACAGTGGACTGCAGCGGAATGCCTCTACAGAGTGCCTGCATCTACCTGGGAAGGTTGTTTATACTCAGAATCCCCATTCGATCCAGGTCTCCATCTTAGACAATGGTCTCTTCTCACCCCATCTCTTGCCCTGCCTCTCAGGTCCAGAGGTGGGATGTCAGAGAACGGTACTGATGCTTTCTTACCCACATTTTGGTTGCTAGGCTTCCCTTAACCCCTGGCCTCCCCTTCTCTTGCATCTCCTGTATCCCCTTTCCCTTCCTTACCTTTGTTTTCTTTCCCACAATCTTGGCGCATGCCCCATCTTTTCTTCTCCCATTTTAATTGTCTCTTATCACACCTGGTTCTTTTCTTCTCCCTCCGTCTTTCTTCTTCTATAGCCCTACCCTTCCCACCCCTTCGTTTTTTGTGTGTTTTTGTTTGTTTGTTTGTTTTTGGTTTTTGGCATGCCCTTTCTCTATGTGTGCTTTCTCCTTATCTGATGTCCTACCTTCCTTTCTTTTGGCCTCCCTGCCTCTTCTGTCTCCTCCCTCCCAGGATCAGTAGGTGTGGCATTCAGTCATCCTAACAATATTCGTGACATAGGAATCTCTTTCCTATGCTTTCTTGAACTTCAGTATTGTATTAATGGAGAGACACTTGGCACCCAAGGAGTAATCAGATTCTCAAATTTCCAGGATAATTTGTGGTTAATTGCAATGATGGGATGGTGCCTTAGTGAGCAGACCTGCAGTTACAGAGTTCTAAGCAGAAGGTCAATCTTAGGAAGATCAGAGTTAAAAACCCATGCTGTCAAGAAAGGCAGAGGAGATGCACAGGGCAGAGAGAACAATGAAGATGGAAAGAGTGGGTGTGCCTATGGGAGGGCTGTCCTATGGAGTAATGGCTTGAAGAAGGTACCTAGCAGAGACTATCTCCTCTCTCATCACCTCTGTTTCTCTTCATTTCTGAGAATTTTAATATGCTAAGCAGATATAATATGAACTCCATCCTCTCAAATTTAAGTGGCCAATAGCATATTGCTAAATATAGATATTCAATCATATAGCAAAGATCTAGAATGTATCTATCCTAGGCAATAGCCTATGTTACCCACCATTCTACCCTGGGTTTGCATATGCATGTCTCTCAGGTACCCTTTTCCCTGGGCCCCATACAAGTTCAGGGACCTGTCTAAAAACCTAAGCTGATTTTCTTTACTTTCTTTACTTCTCTTCGAAAGTGTAATGTGGCTTTAACCTGAATTTTTCTTCCTTCTGACATCTTCTCTTCCTTTCCTCCCCCATGCCATACGTCCCTTTCCTCATCTCCCCTCCTTCTAGTGTCCCTTAGATCCACACCCTCCCATTGTGTAAGATATCCCTTTTATAGAGACAGAATGTCACTGAGTGAAGAGGATGAAGAGACAATTCCAGTCTCCTGTATGGTAAAACAATGAAAACCAAGTGAAATATTTAGTCCCTTACTTTTTTCTATCTACTCCCTGATTGATGTAAAGATAGAAGCTAAGAGATAGAAAAAAGTAAGGGAAGAAATGCACCTTGGCCACTTGACTATTTGGGAAAATGCCAACTGATTTAAAACATCTGGAAAGACACCTGGCTACTTGTGGTGGTGGGATTCTGCCTACCCGGTTCTGTCCCACCGTCTGTGTTGACTAGTATGTGGTGCAGCTTAAGGCTGGACCTTCAGGTTGTTCTTGTTCCCAATGTCATCAGCAAATAAGTGATCAGTCCAGAGACTATCTCCAAGAAGAGAGTTGCCACCTTGCCTTGAGGGAAACTAGAACTAGTAAGTACTAATTTACAAACCCACATTGTGTTCATGCATCCAAAGTAAGGCATGCATTAGTGCTCAGCATGTGCAAGAATATGCCAGTGATAGTGTTCACCTGACAGCATGGGAAAACCATAGTAAATATGACTGAGTGGCTTGGGCACTCAGTCAAGGGTCAGGTAGCTTTTCTTTAAGCCAGAATTAAGAACTCAAGGCAGGGCAGGTGGCTTAGTTGGTAAAATGATTACAATATAACTGTGAGGACCCAAGTTCAGATCCCTCAAACCTACATAAAAAGCTGAGTGTGCATCTATAGTTCCAGGGTTGGAGATGCCTGGGGCTTGTTGGCCAGAATGTCTGACAAAATTTGCCATATCCAGTGAGTGACTCAACATAATTTACACAACGATTGAAGAAGACACCGCTATCAACCTCTATATCCCCACATGTGAGTACACACACATGCACCTTTACTTCAACACACACACACACAAAGACACACAGACACACACACACACACACACACAGCACAGAGAGAGAGAGAGACAGAGACAGAGACAGAGACAGAGACAGAGAGACAGAGAGACAGAGAGAGAAACTCAACCAAAAAAATGTTTAGCACTTAAGTGCTTAACTCCTGACTTAGTTTAGAAAAATAAGCCCTTAAGCCTGAGCAGTGTTGATTGTCTGAGTTAAGTCAGTAGGAATAGACTAATTTATGTTTATAGGAAGACTTCTGAGATCCAATGGATTTACAAGAAACAATCTCTTAGTATTTTGTGACCATTCTATATAAGGGTGGCTAGGGATAGGGAATTGATAGGGGTGTGAGGTCAGACGATCTATTGTATGTTTAACGTGGCCAGGATACGTGTCAGTGACCCTTCTAAGGACACTGCCAGACTTCTACACTTCAGGGGTATTTACTTCCATGTATTTTTTTGTTAGAAACTTGTAAGCTCACAGAAGTGAACTGCCTTCAACACCATAACCTCCTGCCAATCATAATGGCTAAAGACTGATTTTCCTGCCCGTCATTTTGAGCTTGCATTGAAATGCTAAGAATGCTGTCTCATCCCTCAGTTAGCTTAGCCTTAAAAAGTGATCTTGAATTCCTGTCAAACACAGAGCGATGATTTACAGAGTGACAAACACATGCCCACAACATTTACAAGGAGATTTCCTGGTAATGGTAAGAGAATTTCCAGCTCCCACCCAAGAAGAATTGAAAAGGGGACATTTCAAATGGACCCAGAAACATCTGAGAACACAGACAGCACTTTATGCCATTTTTTTTTAGGTTGGGGTTTATAAATAACATGACAATTCTCTTTTTATCTGAGAAAAATGGGCAAGTGAGAGAAATGACCTTAACTTGAAATACTACTTCATTTCTCCCAGCCCTGCTCTGAGTCTACTCCATATGTGAGGGCTCCTTACAGTGCACAGGGCTGCCTGCCCTTTCCAAGCCAATTTAGCCCTCTGCCGCTCATTGGCATCTCATGCCTCATCCTGGCATCTTCAAGGGCTTTATGGAAATGCTGTGCAGATGTCCAGGCACTACTATAGAGTGGGCAGAGAGTCTTCAAATAACCCCATCGATCTCCCTGGCATTTCTTACCTGATCAGCAAGAGGTGTACATTGTATTTTCTTTTATGGCATCTTCATTACCTCTGAGTATTACATGGCAGCCCATTTCCATGTATATTGTGTCATCCACCAGGCTTTATGGCAGTTCCCTGGTCATGCTCAGCCTTTCATTTCACCAGCTTCAGCTTGATCAGCCATGTGTGTTTCTGACCAGACACAACATGCCCCTTATTATGTCACCTCTGTTCCCTCTAAGAATTGTTATTCTTCTACCCATTAGTTTCACAGGAATGATGACGAGAACTCTGAAACATAAAACAGGAACGGGGCCTGTGGAATAGCTCAGTTTTCATACAAGAATCATCACCAGAACCCATGTGAAATGGCTAGGCATGGTGGCGTGTGCATTTAATCCCAGGACAGGGAGCATGGGGACACGCCCAGTGACCACTGGCTAGAGAATCTAGCTGAATGAGAGTGTTCCAGGCTCAGTGAGACACCCTGTCTCAAAGCTTGTTAGGCAGATGGCAACTGAGGAATGATACCCATGCTTGCCCTTTGTCTTCCACATGCTCTCTCTCTCTCTCTCTCTTTCTCTCTCTCTCTCTCTCTCTCTCTCTCTCTCTCTCTCTCTCTCTCTCTCTCTCACACACACACACACACACACACACACACACCCCAGAACCAGAAACCAGAAGTCAGTCCAAAATTAGACTTTATTAAAACTACATTAAATACATCTCCAACTATCCCCAAACCTTGAGCTTTGTACAGAACAGGTGACCCAGTGGCTAGAGCTTGGATGTTGATATGATGGACCTTGCTATAAATGTGATGAAACAGGGAAAGAATCATTCCTATTTGGGATCACTTGTGTTCCCATTGAAAGGTATTAACTTGAGGACCAAAGGGGATGCTGAGTCAAATTCTCTTTGGGGGATATAGCATTTTTTAAATTTGTTAACAACACTGTGGTCGTATAGACTGTCAGACAGCAGCAGAGTGGGGCAGGCAGGAGAACCTTCTTATAGGTCATAAATCAAAATAGGGGTAGGTTTCAAGGCAGCTGCCTGCAACTAGACAATCCCTGAATTCTTGACAGCAGGGACAAAGGAAGAAGTTCTGGGGAAGGAGTGTGTGACTGAGAGGGTGTTGGGGTGCAGAAGCATATCTCAATGAGGTTTCTCCATTAGATCCTCAACCCCATGATATCCTGGCATCTGGCAGTCTGACATCTGTGAACCTTCCTGGGGGAATGCCAATGGTGTTCATCATTCTTCTCGAATCCAGACACCCAAGAGTCTGTTTACAGATTCATAGGCAGGCTCTCAGTTGGAGAGTTGCTGTGTCTCCCATGGTTGCTGTATAAAAGGCCATTGCAAGCAGGCTTGGCCTGAGTCTGTAGCCTCAAACTGAACCTTCACGATAACAGGGCACAATACTCTTCCTACAAACTCTTACAATAAGGAATTATCCAATGCTGAGAATGATCTCAGCCATCTAGAAATGAATATATATAGAGAAATAGGCTACATTAATTTTCAGCAAACCCCAACAATGGAGGCAGCACTTGGATTTTTGTATCACACTCAGTCCTGGTCCAATAAGGGTTAATTTGTCAATAAGGTCCATCTCAAGTGGCTTCATGATAGTATTAACCTGATGGAGGGAGGTGGCCACTGTCTATCCCTGAAGAACATCTTCTGTTTATTTGAGAGTCAGAGGAGAAAAACTGCGACAAAGGAACTAAACCTTTAAGGAGATTCACCTCTGCTCTCTCCCAGGCTGTCTTAGGGAGACTCCTTTAACTCTCAGGAGCTTTCTATAAGAGAAATCCATGTCATCCCTCACCTGAGTACCTTGATGCATCATCTTGAGCAAGGTGGAACTTTGGACATCACTGATACTGGAATGGATAAGTGGGAGTCGTGTGGCTCCCGGAAAACCTGCAGCCTGCTGTCTCACCATCCCTAGAGTCTGGCTGTCAGAGACATCAATCTCTCTGTGTTTGAGATATGAGACTGTAGCCAATTATCCCACCACCTGTTATGGCTTAATTCTGTCTCCCATACACTGAAGTGTGTATTAGTCACTGTTCTCACTGCTGTGACAAAATATGTAACAAATGCAGCTTAAGGAAGGGAGAGTTTATGTTGGCACACAGTTTGATGGTGCAGTCCATCACAGTGGGCAAGACATAGTGGTGGGAGAAAGGCATGTCTGGTCATATTGTGTCTACAAGGAGGAAACAGAAAGAGGAGATGCTGGTGTTTGTCTCCCTCTTTCCTTTACTATTTTTATTTAGCCCTGAACTGAAACCCAGATGGTATTTGCCCACATTCAGGGTGGGTCTTTCCTCATCAGTTAAACCATTCTTGAAATGTCCTGTCGGTCTCAGAGGCGTATCTCCTAGGTGATCCCAAACCAGTAAAGATGAGCCCCTCCGCACTCTACAGTGGGACAGCTCTGATGCATACTGTTTAGAGAGATGATGAAGCTAATTGGCTGCCATTAGTGTACGCTCTGCACAGTTATGGCCAATGTGTTTATTAGAAGAGGGCAGAAGGACACAAAGAAAGGGAGGAGCACATAAGGACACAAAGACAGGTTGGGCATCACCAACTCATGTCCTGTGAAGAAACTGGACAAGACAACAGCTGGGCCTCAGTCTTCCAGTTTCTAGAATTGCGAGAAAATTGAGTTCTGCTCTTTAGGCCACTCAGTATGGAGGATTTTGCGTGGCAGTTTGGCAAATTAATGAACTGTTCTACCCCAAGTTTGAATCCATGGAAAATATGGAGGAGAAACAGTTGTTTCCAGGGATTCAGTCATCAAAGCTTTCCAAAGAAGCAAGGGCAAGGAATGCAGATGTCAAATCAATCCATCTTACTATAGATATTCCTCATCACCACCCACCCCATGGCTCAGAAGCCTCCCTAAATCCCATTTGGTCTATACTGTATGGTAAGCATCCACCCTGGTGCCCATGTCCCCATCACCTCATACCTACTCCTGCCTAAGTCTGTTCATCTCATATAGAATGCCAACTTCTTTTCCTCTACCATGGCCTTTTTCTTGCTCTTCCATCCTCCCATGTCCCTATGAGACTGGCTCTTTCCCTCTTTACTGATATCAGTAAAATCATCCCTTCTTCACATTCTCATCTATTCTTGCTTCTTCTGCTACTTTTAGTCATGCTGTGGTTTTCTTTTAGAACACTTAAGACTCTGTATGAAATGTGCTTGTCAGTCTTTGCATTGCTGGTACACCGTCTGCTTTCCCTCACTGAGTGTAAGTTCTATGCAGGAAGAAGTCTTGTCTAAGTTACTGCTAAGAAGACTTCTGTCTTCCATGAATAGTTATTTCAAAGGAACTGTGCTAGAGGTCCAGGAAAATGTTAAGTGAAGAATAAATCCACGTATGAATGGAGTAAGAGGCTCTCTAGAGACTCTGAAATAGTGGACCTGTCTCCAAATGATAAAAATGATGGACCAAATGTGTTTAGTTACATGATATACAGCAGGTTGAAAGAATGCAGGCAAAGTGCTAACTTTAAGTCATTGACAGGTGCTTGGTATCCTTGGCCTTGGAGAAGTTCAAAGCAATGACAAGCAGATCTGGTAAAGTCTCCCAGGGACAAATATCCTCCATGAAGTGAGTCTCTTCAGTGTAAGCATTTCTGGCCTACATGCTGTTTAAATTGTGTGTGATCAGTAGTGTTGCTGGAGGAATAATAATGTTGGCAGACATGATGATGATTATGGTGATAATTGTATTTAGTCTAGGTTCTAGCCAAGAAGAAAAGCTCAATATAAGCTGAGAGATTTAGGGGTAGGGATCTCTGTGATAGAACATTAACCTAGCATACATGAGCTCTTGCATTCTATCCTAAGCATGAGAGAGAGAGAGAGATTATAAGGGATTATTATGTTGTAGGTTTGCAGCTAGGCCACACCATCAGGAAAGACACACTTGGCAGCTCTTGGGCAGGAGCCAGCTATATGGACCATATTGTTTTTTCCTTAGGGAAGTTTTGTCACTGCCCTTAGGGACTTTAGTGACTAAACCCTGGCTCCCCTTCACAGCTTTAGTTAAATTAGCGTCTATCTGATGGAGAAGTAAGATAAGCCAGCTAACCAGACCAGGCCTGGCAGGTAAAGCCAGCAGCGTGCAGCACGATGCTGCTGATATGGATACTTACTCTTTAGTTTGCTCTTAGTGGGTGTCTTAGTGTCTTTTAGTCTTTGAGCAGCTCTGACCAAAGCAACTTAAAAAACACAAAAGGTTTGTTCTGTTTCGAGTTCTGGGTTACACTCTTAAGTCACAGCAGTGGCAACCACTCACATTGCATCTACAGTGGGGAAAGAGAAGGCCTGCTTTCTCTATTTTATATAATCCAATACAAAATCCTACCAAGGAAGTGGTGGCATCCACAGTGAGCAGGCCTTCCAGCCTTAGTGTAATCAATATTATCTCCCCCTCAGTGGGCATGCCCAGAGAGGCCTGTCTCCTAGATGATTCCTGAATCTAGATTCTGTTAGGCTAACAATTACCTTAACTAACTTCACCATAGGTATCAGGCTTGCCCTGAAGAATCCTGCATGCTTTTTCTGGTTTATAGCATTTTCCCCTCATTTCTCATTCCTAGCATATATGTACTACTGCTTTTGAGGGGATTAACTGATCTGTTCAAGGCCATACCAGGTTAAAATGTGTGTTGGGGTATGAAGACATCTAATGAACATCTTATGAACTGTAATTCATAATATTGTGTGTTATACTGTAATTGACCATGATTGGATTTGAATACAATTACCATGGAAACGTCGAGAAAAAATGCAACTATATATTATGACATGTGTATTAATTTTGTTGGCTATGGTAATCAAAATATGAAGATAAGCTGATCAAGTGTCATTATACACTAACATATACACAGATTTTAAAATATTCATTTTCTCCAAATCTAAGCTTTCAGTCCTTAGACTAGTAAAATGATGGATATGTTAAAAGCCTAAAGGAACAGTTTTCATATAAACAGTAGCCTTTAGATGCATTGTGGTATTGTGGTGGAGTCTAGGCATTGCAGTGTTGGATGTAGAGTCTTGTTGGGCCTGGAAGGGTCACTCTTTCCATTCCTGCATTTTTAAAATGGAACAAGAACCAATTCTCTAGTCCTTGTGCTAGGGGACGTGGGCACCTCTCCTTCAAGCTGCATATCTGGTGTGTGGACCCATGCTCCAGGAATCCTCTGAGGGGCTCCCTCTGAGCTGCAATGAGCCTTCACAGCATCCTGGGTTCATCCCCCGCCCTTAGCACAAAGTTGCTTCAGCATTTCCTAATATAAATGCAAGCAAAATAAAATTAGAAAGTGCCAGTGGGGGAAGCCAGCTACCCACAGGCTCCATAAATTGCCTTTTCCCTCTCACCCCTCCTCCCTTCTGCCCACCCCCTCTCAACCCCATCAAGCCACCCCAAATAACCTGCCTCGCCTGGCTGGGCCCATGTTTCTGGAAAAGAAGGTCCCGGGGAGGCTCCAGTCAGTGGAGCGATAGTTTGCTGCTGATGTTCTGCAATCAAGGGAGAGGCTGAGTCCAAAGACAGCTGCTGTGATTAACCTGTGTGGATACCAGTCTGGAAGGGATGCTTAGGGCAGACCCAGTGATACGTGTTATTAAGGGTCAAATGAAAGGAGTTGAGAAATGAGAAACAGAGGCTGTTGGATTTTGCCTTCCCACTGGCCATCTTTGTGTGTCAGCCCTTGGCTTCTGTTCCTTACATCAGGATAGTTCTCTATCCTAAGAGAAAGTGAGGGCTAACTGGTAGTCCTAAAAGGCCCATATGTTTGATAACTGAAGAGCATCTTTCTCTCTAGAAGCCCACTGCTTCCTATCTTAATTGGGTGGGTGTATTAGTCAGGGTTCTCTAGAGGAACTACTGAGCTGATAGGATAATTATATGTTAAAGTGAGATTTATTAGATTGGTCTGAGTAGTGCAACAATAGCTGTTTCACACTAGGGAGACTGAGTAGGAGACTTCTTAGACTGGCTTATCCTATGCAGTCTGGGTAGTCCAACAATGGATGTCTCAGACAAAGAGACTAAGACTGCACAATCTATGAAGCTAGACGTCATCAGCCCTAGTCGTGCTGAAGGGCTGGAAGGTTTCTGAGCACTGCTGATCTTCAGTCACCATGAGAAGCCCATTGCAGCTGGTTCTAACACCAGTGAAGGAATGCTACACAACAGCGCAGATGGACAGCAAGAGTAAAGTCAGGCAGGCAAAAAACACAATTTCCTTTTTTCCACCTACCTTATCGAGATCACCAATAGAAGTTGCCACCCAACATTAGGATGTGTTGTACTATCTTAGATATTCTGGTTAAGAAAACTCCTCACAGGAGAGCCTAGCAGCTTGCCTTTTAGTTGATTCTAGATCCAGTCAAGTTGACAACTAAGAATACCCATCTCAGTGGGCATATAGCATACGTCCAGGTACAGCAAAGGAGAGTTTCCCATTATTAGCAGAAATAGCCATCATGAGACTATACCCTAATCCAGTTCAACAGAATCATGGATGGGGTGGAGACTATATACAAGTTTTTTCCAGGCAGGCCATTCTTATGATCTTTGCAGCCTGAAATTCTGGCATGAGACATTCTGAGCAGCTGCTTAAATAAAAAGCAGCCTCGATATTGAGTGTAGTTAATTAGATGAATGGCTGATCGCTAAGATAATGATGGCGATGCTAACACTTATGATAATGAAAGCAATTGTGGCAATATGTGACCTACTATTGAGCTATTGCTGTGCTGTTTATCCCCCAAGAAACACTATGAAACCTTTTAGATGATTATCCCAAGAATCCTGTAAAACAACTTGGATTTTCCAGTGTTGATGAGAAGAAGTGAATGGAGGCTTAAAGAAGAATGTTGTAGATGTGGCTGTGAAAGCCATCCAGGGATATACAACAATACTGTGTCTCAGGAAGAAAAATTAAAAATAAGCCAGGTATAGTGACTGATGCCTGTAGTCCTGGCACCAGACAGAATAAGGTAGCATTGTTAAGACAATTTTGAGGTTAGTCTGGGAAGACATTGTGAGGTCCATGTTATTCTAGGCTTTCTAATGAGTGCATTCTAGGCCAGACCAGACAACAGATGGCAGAGTTCCTAACCACTCCACTACCCTTAAAATGAAGCTAAAGGTGCGACACACAGAAGAACATCTTAGATAGGAAAAAAAAAAAAGACATCAATTTCCTCCTTCACCAGCCCATTTGGACTTAGTAATAGAATCTCCTGGGACATATTCTAAACTATGTTCCCTTGAATCTAACCTCAGAAGGATTAAGGGCACTTTTAGGCATGTAGGTCCTATAATGAGAGTCTGTTTAAGATGCAACATAATAGCTGCT
Organism: Mus musculus; assembly: GCF_000001635.26. Taxonomy (NCBI): domain Eukaryota; kingdom Metazoa; phylum Chordata; class Mammalia; order Rodentia; family Muridae; genus Mus; species Mus musculus. Next base: position 6,957,381 of record NC_000082.6, read on the forward strand.
AGAGTTGAAGACCACTTCCTGATATAAATGACACTCAAAACTTGCTTCATGGGTGAAACTTTGGTCATTGTACTCAAGTGGTCATGGCTGAGTACTTAGTAAAATCGGATGACATGACACCTCCTTAAGTCAATAAGCAAAGAATAATGATATAAGAGCATTTAGTAGGTAGGAGGTGATGTTACTCTTTGCCACCTTTCATCAAGAGCCTACCATATGCATCAGATGCTATGGTGTAATCCTTTTGTTGGACCCTCTCATTTCATGGTCTTGATTTCTCTAGCATTATGTAAGAAAGCTGGTTAGAGGAGAAAGGATTTATTATACCTTGATAGTCCTGGTTCTAGACCATCATTATAATTACAGGAAAGTCAAAATGGCAAGAGCTTGATACAACTGGTCACATCACATCTACTCAAGAGTAAAGAAAGAATGAATGTGCATGCTCATTTGTTTGTTTCTTGTGCTCAGCTTGACTTCTCTCATACGTTTCAGGTCCACTTGCCTAGGGAATGATGCCACCCACAGTGGGCTGAGTCTTCCAACTTCAGTGAAGTTAAGTCATTCCTCCATAGACATGGCACAGGCCAACCCAATACACAAAACTTCATTGAGATTCTCATTCCAGGTGGCTCTAGTTGTGTCAAGTTGACAATGAAGCTTGACCATCACATATGCTAAATCCAGCTCCTTATATATTTCTCTGATAGATAAGTTTTGTGACAAACAACCTGCCCTGACATTGGGGTAAGGATTCAAAGGCAGCTGGTTGCAAGCTGAAGGACACAAATAGATTCTGAAATGGAAATAGTTAATGAAAAAGGTATTCCAAGTTACACCTAGGCACTCAAAATTAATCTAAACATTGACAGAGCAGGAATAAATTTGACATTTCTATTTTGCCTAAAATTGTACCCTATCTAGAAGCTTCTGCATCTGCTACTAGGCATTTCTCATCTTTCTTTTCCATGCTATCTGTGTGTGTGTATGTGTGTGTGTGTGTGTGTGTGTGTGTGTGTGTGTGTGTCCAGCTGTGTTTCAAAGATGGAAGTGTGATATTCCTAATAAAGTATAACTCTTTATTTCCTGGACATCTGTTGTCTCCCACTTTTGCTTTTCTCAGAAGAGCAGCCAAAGTTTCCTATCTTTTGGCCATGCCTAGAGAGAATCCTTATAGTAGTCCAATAATCTTTCTTTAGCAGCTACATTTCCACAGAGATGGTTCTTTTAACCAATGGTATGATAGATACACTCAATCTCATCACCCCTATGTACTCTCCACTCCCCACTCTTGGCCAGCCTGATGCCTAGGTCCATACAACCCATCCCCACATTCTGCCATTCTGCTATCATTCTGTGCTCTATGCCTCTTCACCACCTCTGAGGCTCAAACTTTGTCTCCCTGTAGAAACTCTCCCATCTGCTGTCTTGCCCACCTCAGACTCCTCTACTTCTCTCTAATTTCTGGTGAGCAGGTAGGTAAATATGTTGAGATACAGCTTTCTTCACACCTCTGGGCTGCTGGCATGTCCTAGTAGTTTCAGAGAAGGCTGAAAGTGAAGCTGAATAGTCTTTCCACAACGTAGCATAAGCTGTATGGTCTTTCTGTTCGCTCACAGAAATGTCTACATTTTTCTCCTCTCTCTTTTGACATCACCTCTGAAAAGTGAAGCAGATATTTTATGAGTGCACACGGAAGATTGTAGACAGCATAGTCTAGGCAGTGTGTCTTACTGTAAGAGGATTTCTGTTTGTTTCGTAAGCTGCTTTACTGAGAAGTAATTTACATGCTATAAAATTGCCATACTTTAAGCATAGAAAGAAGAGGTTTTTTGTGGTGCTGACTGAGTTGAGAAGCCATCTCCACAACTAAACATTCTGAATTTGACTCCTAATCTCAAGGCTCTAAAATTAAGAGAGAAAAAATGTAGAGTGTTTTTGTGACCCCAGGAACATCAGAGAGTGGACTGGTGCTCATTCACACTGTAGCAACTTCAGGCAAACACCAAGCTACTTTCCCTCTGTGAATCTGCCTGTTCTGGATGCTCCATGCAGATAGAATCATTTGGTGTTTGCCCTTTTGTGAGCTGCTTCTGTGAAACGGTGTCATGTTTTCATGTGACCTATGCAACATTGTGTATCTCTAGGGATGATGCTAAGTACCATGTCTTACATCTACGCATAAGTATCCTGGGATTGGGATACATCTCTTAGTTACAGTGAGTCATGTCGTTGTACATTTGATAAGAATATCAGTCAGTCCAGGCTCCCTGTTTATGATCAGTAGGAATCCCACCCACTTGTCTACTCATCTATCTCTGATGATATTAGCTGTGACCATGTGAGCTAGGAGCTCAACACAGCCTTGGGTAACAAGAGCACCCCACCACATGAGCTATTGGTGGCCATTTCCTTCTCCAGGGGACAATAGAGAGAACTCAGTTTTATGTTGGTATGCACATTACTAAGAAAATCAACATCTTAGGGGGTTGAGAAGTCTCAGTAGAGCATTGGTCATGCAGTAAGGAAGACCTGAGTGGGATCCTATCAATCCTTGTAAAATGTTGGGTGCAGTGATACAGGCCTGTAATCTCAGTACAGGGAAGACAGGCACAGATGGATACCTGGACCTCATTGATAGTCATCCTATCCCAATCAACAAGTTTATGGTTCAGTAGGGGCCCTGTATCAAAAAAAGAACATGGAGTGAGGTAGAGGAAGATAGCTGGCATCAACCTCTGATCTGCACACACACATGGGCACACAGACACACGAGTACAGATACAATACACAGATACACACACACACACACACACACAGAGAGAGAGAGAGAGAGAGACCATGTTTTCAGACAGCATGATCTCAGATGAAAGCAAGCCCCCATTTGGAACCTTGACCATTGTGAGTCTGAGCTTTTCTTACCTCTAGACCTCCAGCTTCGCCTCTAACTCATCCCCTGCAAAAAGGCACAAAGCATCTTGATATGGCTTTCTCTGACTCTCTTTTAATGAACAGAAGGCCTGCTTGGGGAAAAGGGTACTCTTGCTTTGCTCAGTGAGGTGGGGGTGGGGGGAAAGGGGTTGAACTTTATTCCCAGTATCCAAGACTGCAATGGACATTTTGCTGTTCCCAGCCAGAGAAGTTACAGGTATGAGCAAAGAGGACAGTGACACCTGACTGAGTGACATTCAGACCAGCCTTCACAGTGACTTCAAAAAGAACTGGCTCACAGTACAGGTTTTGAGATTCCCAAATAGCTTATCTAAGAAGAAACTAAAATATCATCTCTGCTAGTTGGTTCAGATATTCTTTTTGTGTGTATCTACATGTGCATGTGTCTGTGTATATTCTTTGTATGTTCATTCATGCTTCAATATGTGCTCCTGTGTTAATGAGGGTGCATGGATCTTGTTATGGTGTGTGTATTGTGTCTGTATATGAGTGTAACCAGTTTACATCTAAATATATGACTGTGTGAGTGTGCAAGTTAAAGTGGATATGTGTCTGTAATCCTATGTCCATTCCACATACATATGTCCATTTGCATGTGTGCTCATGCTTTCATGCACATATGTTATCTCTGCCTGTGTTTGCACAGACAGTGAGCCTAAGGCCAGGATCTATGTCTTTCAACATATGTGTCCTACGAGACAACCAGACATGACCAGAAAAGTGACAGAGATCCAGAGAGAGCCAGAGGGATGGACATTTTGCTGTTCCCAGCCAGAGAAGTTACAGGTATGAGCAAAGAGGACAGTGACACCTGACTGAGTGACATTCAGACCAGCCTTCACAGTGACTAAGCAGGAAAGTAGAGGGCCTTTTTTTCAAATTCTCTTTTCTTTCTTATAGTGCTGGGAATAGAACTCAGTATCTGTAAACGCTGAAAAGAGAACCCAGTGTTCTGTACATGCTGGGCACAGAACCCAGTCCCTGTACATGCTAAGGAAATACTCCATGTCTCAGCCACACCTCAGCCTGGAAAATTTTTAAATGATTTTGATAAACAGAAAATATGATACGAATCAAGTTTTAGGCGTATATTTTATATGTATGCTTGTATGCTTTGTACATGTATACATGTGTATACACATGTTTATGCATGTATGTTCATATATTTATATGCACACAGGCATATGAATATATGTGCATATCCATGTACATATGCACCTATATGTATGTGTGTGCATATTTGTGTATGTGTGCATCCACATATGTATTTATACACACACACACACACTCACACATATATTTGTATGCATGTGTGCTTATTTGTGTACATGCATTTGCATGTGTAAGTTTGTGTAAGTATGAGCACATCCTTTTGCTCCTAACAACATGCAAGCTTTGACAATCAACTCAGAGTGTTCCGAAAGAATTTTTGGTCATGATTGCCCTCCGTTCACTCTCTTCCCCTCCAGAGTCGGTGAGGACTCTGCCTCACCGCTTCAGGGATGTCTTCTGGATCTTGGTAGGTCAGTCACTGGCCACCTCCCATCTTCTTATGTTCAGTTAAGACTACTGAACATTTCTTCTTCTCAAGGGTTCAGGCTGCTCCTGGTAGGGCGAGATCATTGCTTTCACAATGCTGCCTGTTACAAGCTGATGGCCACAAGAAAAGGTGAGGTGAGAAGGGCTTGGGGCCAGACAAAGGAACCCTTGTGAGCCTTTGAAAATGAGCAAGGCATTGGCCACCAGCAGTCTCTTTACTCCTGTTCTTGCAAGCAGCCTGGCTGCCTTCTTGTCAGCCCTTCTCAGAGAAGCCTTGTTAATTCACCCCCATGAAAATGGAAGTTTCATACACATTGACATAATTAATGAAGAGCCAGGCAGCATGCTCTACCAATTAACACCACAGGGAAAAGTAAAATGGGCTTTCTTTTGGCATGTTGTGCCAAAGTTAAGGACTGTAACACACAGCAAATAAATAGAGATGCTTTTAATGAGCCACAAGATCGAGCTGAATAACTCAGAGAATGGTGGGTAAACACTGCCAACACTGGCCTCTGTTACAAGTAATTGATGAGTGCAGTTAGAAGTTTTGGGGGAAAGGGAGCCGCCGGCCATTGCAACTGTGCTCATTTATAAATGTGGGTGGTTTTTTGTTTGTTTGTTTGTTTGTTTTTTTCTGAAAGTTTCCTCTAGGTATGTTAAAGGATGTAATGTGCTATTGGAAAAAATTATGAGCGACTGAGAGTTTTGTAGTGCCTAGAAAATATGATGGAGCTGCTCTAGAAAGAAGGAAGAGGGAAGACGGGGGGTTAATTTTTACACACTATCAGACTGTCACCATTCACCCCTGCTCTGAGTACACCATGGAAACAGAACGGAGGAAATTGCTACTGTGTCGCTGGAAACATTCCACTCCTTTGAGAAAACCAGACGGATAATTTAATTATTTTTCTCTGTTTCTGAGATGAAAACATGACCTTCCACCAAAGGGACTTCCTGGTCTCTGAAAAAGCAAGCTCATTGGTCCAAGAGAGTTTCCTGGCCAAACTGATAAATATTACATCAAAAAGTTTCAATCAGTCATGTTCAATAGCTGTTTGACAGTGTTTCATAACCCAAATTCACAATGATTTTTTTAAATGTGGTTTATTTATTCAAGTTACATCAGCATTTAAAAACTGGAATGTCTCCCACAGAGATGAAAAAAATGTATGTTTAATGTCAGAGAACTTAATATGAATACCAAGCAAAAACAAAACTTAAATATCTACCAACTGCTCTACAACCTTCCATTTCCTCTAATTCCAGCGTTGGTCAGGAGTTCATTCTCATCTGAGAGAAGGATAACTAGATATGGCAGCCAGCAGTACCCTGGATCCCTCTCAGCTCACAGTTCCAGCATCTCCATCACATCATGATGATTATGATTCTACTTCTAAATTCTATGTCTTTCATGCCACGTGGCCCTGGATTTAGGGCTTACTTAATCTATTTTCACTCAAGGAAAGGGGAAGGCAATGCCATGCTACAGAAGAAGGTGGCCTCCCATCATGGTGCCAAATGGCGGCTGCTAGATAATTGTCTGTGATTTGACCATACATAGTGTACCAGCCTGTGATCACCTTGATTTCAGACCAGTCTCTGGAAAGATGAATATTGTTATGGAGCTATTTCCTTTGTATTGAGAGGCTCACATATGGAAAAAGAAGGGAACTCCTAAGACTTAGATTTCTTAGTCCTGGGAAGCTCTGGGATTTACAAGATCCACAGGGCTCTGACTAAGATCATGCAAACAGTAAACAGGAGACAAGGAGGCTCCAGAGGAGTGTGCCAGCCTTCTGGTGAGCTCTGGGGACGTGGCTTTTCTGAGTCATTGGTGAGGCCAGCTGGAGTGTACTTTCCTGCGATGCAACTGCCTTAGTCATCCATGCTTCTGGAGGTGAGCCCTCACCCATCCCCCTGTATGTAACCCCAGTTAACTCAATGATTCAGCAAACTAGACTTGCATGAAGTCCTTTCTGTGGCCCGACATCTTTGCACTATTTCAAGTGATGAACATTATTTATGCGTCCATACAACACACCAGTTTCCATCAAACAGAGACTAAAACTTCATCTTCTTTCAGTGTAGGATCTTTGCCTGTGGTTTTAGATCGCATGCCATGTGAATGAGGACTGTGGAGTAGTTTTTCGATTATGATTTCCTGAACTGGTCTCACAATCATCATAGATACCAGCTTTCTGTGGCATTTGTAGTCAGTGTCTGGTGTATAATAAATAAATCATAGCAGCCCAAGAACAGACATTTTGCATGGATGTCTTACTGTGTCAGGTTGCTTTCACTTCAAAGGTTCATTCTTCCTCGCGAACATTTCCAGGACATGTGTTCTAGAAATTCTAGTCTACTCATAGTTCAGAGAATGATAAGAAAGGAAGGAATACCTGCCCAACTAAGAAAACAACCTTTCACCCTCCGACTTTGGCAGTGAAGCGCTTCATTCGTCTGTGTTTTATAAAGCATTATCTGTGCCACTGAAAGGATGCAAATTAAAACACCTGCCTGGCACATTGTAGGGAGGGCAAGAAATCATTTGGAAATTTCCAGTATAATGTCTTCTCAGCCAGCAGGTTCCTCTCAGAAGGTGATGTTACTAATTACAAAATGGAAATGTCTGCCTTCTATCTCTTTTCTTTGTAATTCTCTCTCTCCTACCACACACACACACACACAGTAAGAAGTACTTGTGAATTTCAGTTCAGCTCACCATCTATCGAAGCTGGTTATTCCCCTAGAATGGTCCTGCCTCTTAGAGGTGAGATCAGAGAAAGTCAAGATGCTGACGACCAAGACATTGATCTCTCTTCCTGGAAGAGGCTGATTCATCTTCACAGATCCACGAGAACTGGCATCTCAGCGTGTCCAGCGACAAAATGGGTAGAAAATGACAGAATGCAGCTGAGGCTTCTAAGCCTGGGTTTTCTCCTGCGAGGAAAAGGGAAAAAGGCTGGGTGTTCTTTTTGCCATCCTTAGGCAGCCTGTCAGTCATCTAACAGTCCTGTGTGAAGACCTGAAGCCAAGTTTTGAATACTCTCTGTCACTCCTTACTGCTGATCTCATGAAAGACACTGGTGAATATTCAGCTAGCAAAAGGAAAAAGAAAAAGAAGAAAGAAAAGAAAAGAATGTTCATTTCAAAAGCCCAGCTGGAAACCAGAGTACTATGGAAAGGACTTGCCACAGGGCAGGTGGCTTACAAAGGCCCCTCCTTGCTTCTTTGAGCTTGTTTATTTTGCATGAGCTCAATGAGCCCAGGCAATTAAAGATCTAACACCGCATTTGACAGGCAAAGGAGCCTAGGGTGTAGACTCTCACACTGACTGTGTAGGTAGTTTTCCTGTCAGCCCCAATTACAAATACATTCCTCAGCAAGGACGATTTTCCTCCTTCCCTTCTCTCTAAGATGTTAGGGCACAGAGCAGCCCAGAGCTCTGTCAAAATGAATTGTCCCCCACCTCTGAAAAGTTGACAGAACAGGGGCGTGACAACCCACTGCAGGCTAACACTCTCTTGATAATGGGACCCAAGGGAGTCAGGAAAGGAGTGAGCAGTGTGGAGTTGTGCACCTGGGTACTGGCTGCTGTCCCGCCTGGGTTCAAATCTTCCTTCCCTCTGTTGGTTGTGTGTCAGGGTTTGTTGTTGTTGTTTTGTTTTGCTTTGCTTTGCTTTGTTTTGTTTTGATTTTACAAGTTTCTTAGTACGTGGGAGTCTTTTTTTTTCCTTATATGCAAGTTATCCAGACAGCATGAGACTGTGTGCCAGGTTTAGCCAATACAAAACATTCTCTGTACCAATTATTATGCAAGTGGCAGGCAGAAACCAGCACTAGGAGCTATCCAGTGTCCTCACCACTACCCCTGCCATTTATAGACATTGTCAAGTAGTTTACTGAAATGGCTGTTTGTCTGCCACCATTTCCCACTTTGGCTTGCCCAGCAGTTTTTTTCCCATATGTGATGGCATCTTTCTGGGAAGTCCCCTCTTATCCAGCACGAATCGGCACTAATGCGATAGAACTAAGCTTGGGAATGCATGAGGCAGCTGCATCCTGGGAAGCCAACTGCCAGAATGAATAAGTGTAGGGCACCTGCATCTTCAAGGACCAGAGGCTGATGAATAGCAGTGTGCACCCTGAGAGAGTAAGGCAGCTACTCATTATAGGTCAGCTCAAGAGCTAAAGCCTGAGACCGGAGCCATGAGAAGAAGACTGGGTAAGACTACAGATTTATGGTTGAAGTTCAATGTCTCCTTATTGGTGGAGCATGTGAGTAGCTCCCTCTCTGAGCCTAGGTAGTGGTTTCAGAGATCATCAGGTCACTCCCTATAGGGAGAGTTTAGAGTGACACAGTGCTAGCAACTAACAACATGTGTCTTACTCAGTCATGATAAATTAGAATGTACACACCAGAAGCATGATCAGATGGAATGGGTGGTACCTGAGAGCCTTACCTGAACAAAAGTTGTATCAAATCTCTGATTGACAGTTGCTCCCTTCCATTCTCCATCCTGGTGCAGGGCTCCAGGCTTCCCTCTAAGATAGCCCAAGTCCTTCTAAGGACTCTTGAACATGTGACCATTCATTTTAGCTTCAGTGTCTTAGCCCAGGGTTAAAGATGTGAGGCCCATTCCTTGCTGTGTGAATGAGGGTGGATGTTATAGGAGACACAGGCATGTAGAATTATAGGGTGAGGATGAGGTGGAGAGGAGTGGGGAATAAATTCTGAAAAGTTTTTATTTTCATTTTTGTGTAACAGAAATGATGTCAGAACCAGCTTTTTGTCAATAAAATCTGTATATATCTTATGGTTTGCTTGCGTGGCAGCTTAAGTATATCAAGTTGAAAGTGAGTATACACTAGGATAGACACCACTAGTTATTCTGATTATGTCTTCTGCAAAGCTTGCAGTGGTATAATTATAAACATGGCAGTCAAGGGTATACTATTAGTGTACTTTTTAAGTTTATGACCACTGAAAAGGGTAGGTAATGTTAAAGCATAGAATATTCTGACTTTTGCAAGACTGACATTTTCAAATAATATTCTCTTCTCTTTCCTAAAGATGTCTCAGTTGGGAAACTTACATAATATAATAAATATAATATAATATAATATAATATAATATAATATAATATAATATGAAGAAATCCCACGTACTAATATTTCAAGGATAAAATGGCTGAATCGTGGTACAAGGAAGAGTGATGGGATGTGCTTTTCTCAATGTTAATAGTAAGTTTAGCAAGGTTCATCTCAGTAAGTCCATTCCATCAATTTTCTGTTTTTATCAGGAATGTTTGAGTGGTGCCCATGTGAATTAGCAAGACGTGCTACCCCCTTTGATCTATAATGGAGATGCTACCTAGGCACCTCTAGCTTATGGCTCTTAGTCCTAGCTACAAACACTTTCCTGTAAACACACTGACACCCAGCCTTCCTGGCAGCACCACTGACTTCATTCCTGTGGGAGGAGGATGGTCCTTAGGGTTCTAAATTGTTAGGTTTTTGCCTTGGCTGTAGAAAGAGAGTATCTCAAAATGGAAATGTTTCTTTGCTGAAATTAAATAGAATGAGCCAATAAACTGTGCTTTGAAAGAGCCTGAGTACTTATGAACTCATCAGTGGGATTCCTGTTTAGTGATTCCCTGGCTGCCAATGACCAAAGACCTCATCCTGAGAGGTATGGGGTAAAAACCAGCATCACTCAGGAGCAGCCTAAGGATGCAGATTCTCAGGCTATGCCCACTGAGTCAGAACCTGCAGTTCACAATGCCCAGGTAATTCGTGCACTCGAGTTAGAGGAACAAGGCTCCAGCAGCAGTGGAGGAAGCTTATGTAGGGAGAATCTATTTTCATCGAGCCTTTTCATGGAGACGTTGCTAAATGTCTGGTGTTGAGTAGACATGTGAGTGATGGACTCTGAACCTATTGTGAGAATTGAATAAGGGAGAAATAAATACAAGTGACACACAAATGTTCCTATGGATCCCTGCTATTCCTCATTATTATCTTCTTCGCCTACGTCATCATCCTGTGTGGTCTATACAGCAACCTCAGGACCTGAACTATGAATCTAGATGAAAGTTGGCATATTGTCTTCAACTCACAGGCCTCACTGAATGAGGTTAGAGCTTTCCTTAAAAGGAGTCTAAGGCAGAGTAGAATTGGATACCTCATAGTTCTCATCTCTATAAAGTTACCCAGACAGAAATCAAAACATAATTTTCTTTAGCCCAAATCAAAATACAGTATACTTTGGGAATTATGGCTATTGTGACCCCCACTTGGTATAACCACAAAATATCTTTAGGATTATGGCATACTCTATCTCTAGTCTCTGCTTTTCTTAGTATCCATTTTATTCCATGGACCATTTTCTCCAAAGGATGGCTACCAGATACTCAAGTTGAGTGCTGACTAAGATCCTGCCCACTTGCCAGGACTGAAAGGAAAGACCACCTTCTCTACGGCTCCAAGTCACTGGTTCACAGATGACAGTAATGTAATAGCATTGCCCAGGAACTTGAGAACTCCTGAACTCCTGGCCAGACAGTGTGGCCTCAGAAAGTATAAGACCCAAAACAAGGCTACCTGCTGAAGGAAGGGGAGTTTCTTTAAAGTACAATGTGTTATTACTGTATAACAGAGATATGGGAATTAATGGTCACTGTGGATAAGCATAAGTTGTGTGTGTGTGTGTGTGTGTGTGTGTTGGGGATAACTTGCATCAATTGTTCAATGCCAGTATGCATTATTAAATGCTCTACAAGAAGCATCTTCAAGGAAGAATGATTTATTTTGGCTCACAGTTTGAGGGTACAGTCCATCATGGTGGAGGGACATAACAGTAGGAGTGGCTCTCTACTACAGTGGCAGCAGAATAAGGCTTCTTGTCCACATCTTTGTGAACTAGGTGGCAGACAGATCTGGGCTAAGAACATGCTTGGAATATAAACATTCACAGTACCACCCTCAGCTGTCCATTTTCCCCAGCTTGGCTTCCTCAGTTAAAGGTTCTGAAACTTCCAAAAGCAGCTGAGGAGCAAGTGCACAAACCCTCGAGCCTGTGAGGGACAGTCTGCATTCAAACAGAGCTATCCATTCTCCGAGAGAGCTCTAATTTCCCCTGCCATCTCTCTTAACTGTTCCTCTCAGCCAGGTACCCTTTGAGGAAAGCCATCTGGAAGCTGTATCTGGCACAAGAAAAGAGGCAGCCATTTGTTTAGTTAGCCCAATTTGTGTTCATTGCAACTCAGGAGCTAAGTTTCGAAGACTCAGTCTCCGAACCAGAGAGTATCATGCATGATGAGTCTGAGCTCACAGCCAAACAAGATGGCCACCAGATATTCAGCTTATAGCTAACCTGATGCTCTCTGCAGGACTTACATATGAATGCCTTTTTCTCTGCTGGTAAATTTCTCAGCATGCTGGGCCTGGCCCCTACATACAACTATTCACGAGGCTGAGGCACAAGAGTCTCAAGTTTAGGTTCTGGTCATGGAATGAGTTCAAACCCATCCTGGGCAACTTAATTAGACTCTGTAGTAAAAGCAAGAGGTAAACTGAGAACTAAAGAGTTTTATGCTGGAGCCGTGCTGAGCATGGATGTCGCCCTGTATTTTATAGCACAGTAAGGAAAACAAACAAGCCAAACTCAGAGCAAACTATGCTGTTAAAAAACCAAATCCAAGTCAGAGTTCACAGCTACAGGGCTCACCGGGCAAATGGACTTTGTAAAGCGTATGTGGTCTAAGATTTTTGCTCACATACTGGGTATGTGTATTTACAAGTGAGTAGATACACATACAAATATAAATGCTTAGCTTCCCCCTGTCTCTTCATCAGAATGAAAATCTGAAGTTGAAGTACAACTCTCTTCTCTCCAGAGGCAATTTGGAATTTCTTCTTCTCTGGCAAACTTTCTATCTGGCCAGCTTTGGTTTTTTGGGCCTTAGAGACATTAAAGTGTGCATAACCTGGAGTGACAGTAGCATGCCACTCTACTCATGCACAGAGCAATTATTGCTGTAGATGTGTAAGTGTGTGTGTGAGTGTGTATGAGTGTGCATGTGTGTGAATGTGTGTCTGTGTGTGTGAGTATATGAGTGTGTGTGTATGTGTGTGTGGTGTGTGTGAGTGTATGTCTGTGAGTGTGTGTGTGAGAGTGTCTGTGACTCTGTGCGTGTGTGTGTGTGTGTGTGTGTGTGTGTGTGTGTGTGTGTGTGTGTGTGTGTGTAGGGTTGGTATCCCCTCCTCCCACAGCTCAGGTTGCCGCAGAATACACCATATGCCCTGTTTTTGTATGTCTCCGTCTGTCCTCACTGTGTGTCAATCAGGCACTGGAAGACTCTGCCACGGCTTTTCTCTCTGCCTGCCCTGCTCCCTCTCACCAAGCCACTGCATCCTCTTCTCCTTGCCACCTCCTCCCCCATCATGTAGGAATTTAGCATGCTCTCAGACCAACAGTATTAATAAAGCACTTAAAAATATGCAATTTTATTCAGGATTATTTATCTAGCTATCTCCACTGAAGTGCTACTTCTGCAGCGATTCGGATGCAGTGAGTTCCCTAGGGACAGCTTCTGGATCGAGTAGAAAGCATGTGAAGGCAGGAATGCTCGTTGCACACTGGGCTAGCCACCTGGTTCACAGCAGAGGGTGGGATAGTCGGGCACACAGAAACCCTGTCTGCAGGGATGCGGTGCATATTCCTTTCCCCCCTACCCCAATTACCCAGGGACCTTTCTGTGTCATGGGAAAGGCTGGCAGCTCCCAGTGTTTCTGCATTCCTCCGTGTCTGATAGAGCTAGTTACTGGTAACATCTGTCTTTGCTGGTTTCCTTGCCAGAATGATGAATTATCTCACATCCTTATCCCATTCTCTGTACTGGAATTTCTTCACAGGCAGGTATTGTTTTATTGGAGGGTGTTAAACAGCATTCTGGGTGTCTGGTCATGAGATCCTAGTAGAGTCTTGCCCACTCCTCAAGTTATGACACCCAACATGGCACCTGCTATGCCTTAAAGTCTGCTGGGGTGACTCTTCCTGGTTGAGAACCCACTGCCTTGCATCAGGTAGCAACTGGTAGGCTGTACCTTTCTTGAAAGCAGCACTGGGCATGGCCTAGCTCACTATTAATTGCCACCATGATGTAAATTCCCAATAAATTTTGTCATATGGATGAATAAAAAGATATCCTTGGGGATGAAGTTGTATTCATCCCCAAGGTAAAATGAGAAGACAGTTGTAATTTGTATTCACCTATGAAAAGGAACATCAAGATCCCTATTCTATTTCTTCCTCTGCCCCCAGCCCCAAGTGTCATACTCACACACATTCAGTACAAGTTTGCTTAATGAAGCCCTCAGCATCATTATGGAGCTCTTAAATAGAGAACTGCCTGTGCAGTGGTTTGAAGTACATGTTCTCATTTAATTGAATTCCCTCTATGATTTAGCTAGGTAGGTAATATCACACAGATTTTATAGACTAGGAGATTGAAAACCAGAGAGCATCAGTGATTTTCCCAAGGCTACACAGCTATAACAGAGTGAGGAACGAACACAGAACTCAAGCCTGCAGAAGTTCTCCAGAGTTCTTTCTTCTCTGTGCATATCATTAGATGCAGCTGGGATTCTGTACAAACAAACACGATGCACGAGTAGGAAGAACAATAATCCCAAGGTAGAACCTTCAGGGGCTCTGGTGAGTCTAATGGTTCTCTCCATTTGGGGAGAAAACTGGACTAGGGAAAGCAGACCTTGGTCCAGAATCTCAGGTTCCCTTAAGAGTGAGAAATATGTGGGCTGGGAGATAACACAATGGGAAAAGCTATTGCTGTACAAGCATAGAGACCTAAGTTCAAATCCCCAGGACCCATGTGAAAGTTGCCATGGTAGAATGCATCTGTAATGGCAGAACTCTTAGAGCAAGATGGGGGCAGAAACAAAGGAACCCCCAGAAGCTCAAAGGATAGCCTGGAGTAGAGTGAAGAATAATAGAGATTGTCTTAGACAAGATGGAAACAGACAAGGCATCAGAGGTGGTTTCCTGATCTCCATATGGGCAATGTGGCACTTGCCTGTCCACACTCACTCACGTAACGATGCACACAAGCGTACTACAGTACAGAGTGAAATGTTTTACTGACTTACAGCTCCATGTTCTCCCTGGAACTTCAAGAGACAGAAAGAGATGGATGGACTCGGGCAGAGAGCATACTAATATTACCAGGCTTTATAGGGAAGGGTCAGGTGAGGCAACGATGTTCTAGAAGCTTAGGGAGCAAAGACTCAGTGAGGATAACACATACAAGATGTCAGTGGACTATTTTAAAAAGTGGTTAAGAGATTCAAAGAGAAATATGAAGAAGGCAGTACTCTGAAAGGTCACGGAAAGTAGTCAAGTAAGAAGCAAAGTCGTTTAAATACAAAGAGGGGAAGCTTCGCATACTCCTTTCATGCTTCAGGGAACATCAGTCTGGAAGCTTGCAGCATCCCAATAACGCAGCACCATCATCTGCAAGGCACCGATGGGTTTCACAAAGACATACTTTTCTCCCTGAAGTTGATGGTGTTCAGAAATGGTCCAGATTTCTTTTTAAATGAAATGCAACCACTGTGCTCTGTTTACATTAGCCTTAAAGATAACAATGTGTTAGACCTTGCCCTACACAGGATGTGTAGAGGGGGTTTGTCAGTGATATCTTGTCACGTCTGAGCAGCTCTGTACCTGGAAGTATGGGCAGGAAGTTTAATAAGAATGTGATAACTGGAGTGTCAGTGAAACGGGAGAAGGGAAGAGAAACAGGAGTGGGGGAGAATGGGGAAGAAATGAAGGGAGAAAGAGAAAAATGGATGGTGGGAAGGGAAGAAGTATGGAGGAAGCAAAGGCAAGAAAAACGGGAAGGATGGAGGAGACAGAAGTGGGGAAGAAAAGTAAGGAAGGGAAGGGGAAAGAATAAATACACGTGAGAACACTTCACATAGTTAGCTGATTTTCTCCCGAAATTGATACCTACCTCTACTAGTTAGCAAGTCCTATCGGATCCAAAAGGCCACATCTCCAGTGTTGCTCCTTCTCCCTGATGCACGAGGCACTGTTGTCATTCTCTTTCCTGGACACTGCACCAGGTACCTTCTGCTTCTATTTTGTTATTCCAACAGAAGCCCAATGACCTTTCTAAGAGTACCCTTAGCTTACATTCCCTTCCCAGCTAAAAATCCTAGAACTCAGTGGAGGGGGTTCTCAGGAGCTGTGTGAGTACTGGCTGTGGAAGCACAGGACCCGAATTTACAAGCCCAGCACCCACGTAAGAAGCTAACCTTATAGGACCTGTGCTGGCAACCCTAGCACTGGGGAAAAAGACAGGTGAGTCCTAAGAGCTCGATGACCATCGAGCCTCACCAAAATGAGACGCTTCTGAGCCAATTTGAGACTCTGACTCAAGGGAGTAGACAGAGACCTGTAAATGAAGACACCAGAGGTCCTGATTTGTTGTCTTCTGCATGTATGCATGTACACACACACACACACACACACACACACACACACACCCCTTTCTGAAAGTCTGACTGTGATAAACCTTCCCAGCCTTATCCTTTGCTTCTCATGGCATCTTGACCTCCTTATAATTTATTTCTATCGCAGCTAAAGTCACCTCTTCTTTACTCTCTGCTCACTCATCTCCTAACAACTCCATTCATTCTTTACACTGACTTGTATTTTGCTCTCAGCCTATCTCGTTCATAAAAGCAACTCTGCTGATGGATATGAGGGCTTGGATGGCATGAGCCCTAGATCAGTGCTTGTTAAATGAGATCAATGGGTGGTGGTTATTATGATGATCATTCTGAAAATCTCCAAAGTCCACTTTGCCCTGGAGCACAAATTGGCTGAACTATTTGGGATGTGTTTATAGCCAGCATCCTGAGTGCCCGGCTGTTCTGTAGTACTCTGCCATTTCAACAAGGCCCATGACCTTCGTGCAAGGTACTGGCCCACTGAACTCTCAGCTTTTCTTTTATTTATGATGTGTGTCTCAGGGACAATGACAACATCTGGGAATTCACTAAATGACAGTTTTCCCTTCCATTCCTTTCTCTGGTTTATTTTGCCCAATGCAATCCTATTAAGGGAAAAGCTAATTGGTCACTAGCTTCGTTTCTGCTTAGCTTAGCCAAAAAGTCAATCACCAGCAGCCCAGAGCTGCTGCGGCTGCTCAGTGCATGTATTTCCATCTCCATTGGCTTTGCAGGTCCTGAGAGAATCGATGGGAATATGTTTAATTCTATTTTGATATTTTTCATTTTCAGCAAAATGGAGACAACCTTGTGATAATGATAAAGAGAAAGGGGCCCTCTTGGAGATTGCTTTTGTGAGAAAGCTGGGTGTGTCCCTGGGTGTTCTTGTCTGTTTATGGGAGTCTGCCTGGTTTTCTGACGTCTTTGTTTGTACAGTATGGGAGTCATTCAGGCGATGATGCTGTTAGAGTGCAAAGCGATGCTGAGTTCTCAGACAGAAGAGCATTGCTCAGAGCACATAAAGAGTAACCCCACTGTGGAGAAAAAGAGTTCATCAGTGAGCTAAATGCCAGCAGGCTCATTCTGCACATAATATGGTGAATGGTGGCAAGTAGTCTATTTGGTTTGGCTTCCATTAACTGGTTAGAAAACTCCAACAAGAGAAAGATCAAACTTTGCAGGATGAAAGCTGACAGGGCAGGATGTCAAGTTGGCTCAGTGGTAAAGTGTAAACCTGAGAGCCCAAGTTTGAATCCCCAGAACCCATAAAGGTGGATGTAATAATATGAATCGGTAATCTTGGTGTGGGGAGAATGGGGAGGCACATGTGGTTATAGGAGAGTCCTTAGAAGCTTCCGGGCCAGCTAACCTGGCATGTGCTACAAGTAAAAAAAAAAAAAGAAGTCCTTTCTCAAACTCATGGAAGGCAAGGATTGTCACCCAAGATTATCCTCAGATCTGCACGTGCACACATGAATGCACATGCATACCCAGAAACACATATATACATAAACACACATACACAAATATCTTTTAAAAGCAGACAAAGCAGCATGCTACCTGTTAAATAAGCCCCCTGCTCACAAAGAAGCAGAGACTAGCTTTAACAAACATATGCACTAAGTTCTATTAAAGCTAAGCATTAAAAATAAAATGAAACTTTCTATCACAAACAACCAAAAAAAAAAAAAAAAAGAAGTGAACTTGAACTTTGCCGGTTGTGCCAATCTTTCCACACACCTGTTCTGAACAGAGAAATAAGAAGAAAGTAATAGAACACATTCAAACTCATTTTCAATTTTCTAAAGAAAAAAGCAAGGCACATTTGGGGTACATGGCTGTTTTTCAGCATTTAATAGGTAGGAATTTTATATATCCCATAAGAATTATTCACGAACATCTCCCAGTTCCATTTGCTGAGATCTATTGTAGGCCTGCTTTTATAGCTGCAGCTTGGATCCAAGAAATTTATTTCTACTGCTGCAGTCCGAGAAAGGGAATGTCTAATGAGTTTTCGCTGGGTGAGTCAAAGCCCCATGCTGGAATTCTCCTTCCTAGTGTGTGCTTCATGAACAGGTGAATGTAAGGTGGACAAAGTTCTGTCAGATACATCGAAATCTGTGGATCATGAGTGTGTGCATTAGGAATCAGCATTCACTCAATGCCACATATTTTCAAAGCACCTTAAAATGATGGCATTCCATTTAAGGGAGAGGAGAGTTCCATTCTGAGAATTGTGGTCCCATTTAAGGAATGGGTTACACACCAAGTCATCCACACGCTCAAGGTTGCTAAACCATAGCCATTAGCATAGCATCACCTGGCAGGGCAGGCAGTGGGAGGTGGGACTGTGCATCGAGTGTGTGCTGGAGAAAGGGCTGGCTTTCCCTGAGTAGGGAAGTATAGATAGGGCAGGTGTGGCAGTACAGTCTCGGGGAAAAGGCTTTGCTTCTGAGTTGTAGCCATCATAGATAATCAGTGGCTCTGGGGGAGCTCCAACTACACTGCCTGTGCAATCTGATGCAAAGTTGAGCTTCTTTCCCCCTTTGAGTTAATGAGAAGCTTTGTTTGGGAATGAATGAGCCCCTGTGTTTATGCACCGGGTGCTATTTTCTCCTGTGACTTTAAGAAGCCCTTTATCTAGGTGTGGCTTCACACTCAAGGGGCTGAGACAGGTAGATAGGTTATGAGTTTGAGGGAGGCTTGGTAAAAGAAAAGTAACGGGAGACATAGGGAAGGAAAAGAAAAATAAGGGAGAAGAGAGAAAAGAATGGGGACAAAGGAGGGAGGAAGGAATGGGGAAGTAAAGAAGGAAGAAAGAGGTAGGGGAGAAAGGAAAATGGGGAGGGAGAGAAGGAGGGTAGAGTGAGGGAGTCCATTATATTTTTCTTCTTAGCAGTTTATTAGAACTTGATCAGAAAAAATAAATTCAAAGTTTAAATCTAAGTAGCAGCGCATGTCAGCCTCACACGAAAAATAATGCTTTATTACCGCCATTCCAGCTTTTACACTTGAAGGCTATTAATCAATGAGGCAGCAAGGACCCTATGAATATTGATCACAGTCTCCTTGCCCTCCTGTGAGCGGTCTCTCTTAATGACAGCCAATTTCAATATTCATTAGAAAGGGTGCATTTTCTGGATTGGACCATCGCTGATTAGTGACTGGAGGCATTTCATTAGACCGTGGTGGTCTTGTTTAATCAGATCAAACACATCCTGGGGGTAGTCTATCTGGATGCTCCAACCTTCAGCAAATTAGAATGTTTTATTATTTGTACTCTAAGTTGGACACCTAAACAATGCCGCTATTAAGAATTGATCTGTTCTAATTAATATCTCAAAAATCAAAGCAAATAGCCAAGTGGTGTATTCTAGATTCCTAAGGGAAAGCCTTGGTACTTCATATTAAGAGCGGTCCAGGCTTAATATAGTCTGCTTAATGTCACATTCTTTCCTACTTGTACTGTGTTTTCTGAGACAGGCTTTCCTGTAGTCTAGGCTGCCCTTCAGCTCTCTATGTCGTGGAGAATGCCCTTGAACTTTTAATCCTCCCACCTCTGACTCTCAAGTGTTAAAATGACCAGTATGCACCCCACCCCTGCTTTACACAGTACTGTGGATCTAATGAAGGGCTTTGGGCATGCTAGGTAAGCATTCTACCAAATGAACTGCAGCCCCAGCCCTGACTGTACAGTTTTAATACAATTTAAAGAAAAAAGAATATCATGCATGTATTCAAAAAAATCCTTTCCATCTTATTTTACCCAGAGCATCATGGTCCCTTTTTGGTTCCTCCAGAAACATGTGGGTCTGTTTTCCTTCTCAGCTGGTATTTGATGTGGTAAGGCCCTTTGTGTTCCATACTCTCTCCAGTCGCACACCTAAGGATCTTGCTTTTACTTTCTTCCCTATGCTATGAATGGATATTTCTTGACTATAAATAGCCTCTTTGTGAGGTAGTCCCTAGCAAGAACTTACTCAGAGAGTGAGGTGCTAACATGGCTTTAGTCATCGCTAAAACAGTCAGTTAGAAGCCAGTGAGGAGGCTAAGGGGTAGAATAACTTGCTATGTGAAGCTAAGTTTGATCCCTGGAAACCTCATTGGAAAGAAAAAAAAAAAAAAACTATTCCTGAAAGTTGTCCCCTACTCCAGGCCTGTACTGTAGCATGCGTGCACACACACACACACACACACACAAACACACACACACACACACACACACACACACACACACACACACACACACACGCTCTCACAAACCTAGTATTAAAAATCAGTCTATTTACTGTCCTAGCACTGGGTTTCTTCAGGACATTTTAACCCAAGCATGTACTGTACTTTAATTGTATCTCCACATGTCCCTTTTTCTCTCCCTTCCCCACTCCCAAGAACCCCCTTTGTTTCCCTACAAAGTTGCTTCTATGTTCAAGGCATGTATACGTGCATGGTTTTATGTATTTGTATATAATCTAGAATCTAACAATAAGAGAACACACATGGTGTTTGTCTGTCTGAGTCTGACTTAATTCACTTGATATGATAATCTTCAGCTGCATCCATTTTCCCGTAAACAACATAATTTCCTTTTCCTTTATAGCTGAATAAAATTCCATTGTGCAATGTAAATTAGTCCTGCCACTATGGAAATCAGTACAGAGATTCCTTAAAAAGCTAAAAATAACTCCTCCATATGAGCCAGCTATACCTCTCCTGGGTATTTGCCCAAAGGACTCTAAGTCAGCACAGCTCTGCTTTTGAAAAATATTTCTCTACTATTGTGAGTTTGCACTAGCATTTGGAGGCCAGCAGTCATTGAATATGCAGGCAATGGAAAGGGAGACTGGCCCTGGGTCTGACATTACCCCCATGTCAGACTCTTCAGCAATCATGGGGTCCCCAAGAATCCTGTGAGTCTGATCTGACTTTTATCGAGTGTCTAGTGTGGTGCTAGTTCCTAGGGATGCCATTCAAGGCATTCTCTGTACTCTGCGGACACCTTGAGAAAGGACCTGGGGTGGCCAGGCTCTGGAAGTTGTGCTCTGTGGGAGAGCTTATCACATCTCGCACAAGACTGGTTCAGGACAGGTAGAGTTCAGAGGGAGCTAGCTGCTTCCCAAACATCCTAGAGACCACACCCCAGCAACTGACACAGTTGACAGCATGCGAGGCTTACATGTCGGTGGCTATAGCCAAGAATCACTTCTTTACAAGGACTTCTGGATTCTGTCTTTTCATGTATACGTGTACATACTGAGGTATTGGTCTCAGTGAGAACCTGAAGCCCCTCCGTGTCCCCTCCGTGTCCACTACACCCCAGAGAAGACCATCAGAAGGGATCGAAGGGAGTCTGGTTGTTGATTGAGCAACCTGCATATATTAATTTCTATTAACGTCATAAAATAATCTCTGTATAACACTGTAGTCTCAATACCACTCAGAATTTTGCCAAAGGTTTTTAAAATTACATTTACATAGTTGTGTCCTCTGTGCACCTCGTGTTAGCCTACATCAGAAGGAAGTGCATTAAACAAACCTTCAATGAGATTTTGAAGCTGGGGTCATGGCTTCACACTCCCAGATCTACCTTGCTGTACAGCTGACTTTAAGATGGTCAATTCTGCTTTCAACCCCTGAGCTACCTGCTCCCTACTAACATCTTCATCCCACCGCGGGCCAACACACCGCATTGCACAGGGTATTTCTTTTGCCTGGAATATTTTACCTGAAAATCTTCTTCCCCCTAGAGATTAACCTTCCTCCTCTTTCAAACGTTGCATTAGTCTGTGCATCATCAGGGAAACGTCATTCTTGTCTCTTTCCTTTCTTGTATATCCCCTGAATTCTAATGAGGTAGGCATGCAATTCCTTCTGTTGTCTTGAACTGCTTATAATCGCTAGAAGACATAGTTTAAAATAAACAATAGGTATCTTCCACCATTGACATGGGGACAGGGAAGGAAGGCCAGAGGCTCAGTAAATCATGGATCAGCAAAAGAGAACATTTCAGTGCCTCTGTGTGTGTGTGTGTGTACCTGTGTTTGTGTGAGTTTGAGAGAGAAATAGAAACAGAAAAGAATGGGACAGTGGCAGGCACCTCTGCCCCTGGTAAGATTGTGACAGCACATTTATCTTGTATTTGATGATTATTTTATCTTCTGAACCTTTGATTAAGGTAGTTAGTGTATTAAAATTTGCTGATGTTGTATGTCTGTGAATTTCTTTGAATCAGCAGTAACTTACTTAGAACCAAAAATGGGGCATGTGGCTTGGAGGAAAAAAATAAATATCATTTATATTCATCTTACTACTTTAGACTACAGCTTCTAAAGTAGACCATGTGGCTCAGTGGGCTGAAGGACAATAGTTGTTAATATTTGGTTGATATTTCCATGTTGTGAAACTCCCTCGTGCTCTTCTGGTTGTTAGTATAAATCTGAATGGTCCACCATTACCTTTGAAACACTATATATATCAGGCATCATCTTTAGTGCTTTCCATATCTTAACAAGTGGATACTCAAAACAATGTCTATATATGTAATCATCATCATCATTGTCGTTGTCATCGTCACCACCACCATCGTCATCCTCATTTTATATAGGGCAAATCCAAAGCCTTGGCCTTTTCAAGCACATGGTGTGCTAATGAGATGAGTATGTTCTTTGTTTACATTGCTTTCTGTTCATGGATGATGTTTTTAACATGTCTCTTAATTATTTTTTAAGATAGTCTCATGTAGCCCAGGCTAACCTCAAATTCTGTATATAACTATGGACAATTCTGAACCTCTCTCTAATCCACCTGCATTCACTTCCCAAGTCTTGAAATTACATGTGAACCCTCTTTGGTCTAGTTATATGTGGTGCTAAATATTGAACTTGGAGCCTTGTGCTTTCCAAGCAAATGCTGTTTCAGCTCAGCTTCATTGCTAGTCCATGACTTATCTACTAAACTATGGATGTTGCTTTGGGTATAAATGGCTGTACAAGAATTTTCTGCTTTTGATATGGTATTTTGCTGGTTCCCGTGCTACCAGACACTTGTATTTGGTTGTGAATACAGGCACCCTGGGGCTAGCACTTGCTAGGTTAGAAACCTCTCCTGATTCTGCAAAGTAGAAGTTCCAGGAAAGGAATGAGTCCTCAGCACCAGTGCAGGGCCAGACACCAGGGTGCGTATCTGTAGAGCCAGCAGCACTCAAGAGGAAGGTGGAGGGCAAAGAACTGAGAGCCAGCCTGGGCTACATGGGAGTTTGGACTGTGTAATGAGACCTACCTTAAAAGGAGAGGAGAGAAGAGAAGAGCTGAGGAGAGAGAGGAGGTAAGGAAAGAGAAGGGGAAGAGAGGAGAGGAGAAGAGAATGGAGAGGAGGGGAGGGGAGAGAAGGGGAGGAAAAGAAAGGGAAGGGAAAAGAAGAGGAAGGAGAGGAAAGAGGAGAAAATGGGGGGAGGGAAGAAAGGAGAGAAGAAGGGAGGGGAGAAGAGGGAAGAGGAGAGGAAGGGAGGAGAGAAGAGGGGAGGGGAGGGTAGGGGAGGGGAGGGAAGGGGAGGAGAGGCCCATATGGCTTCACTCTGTCATAGACCACGTGGAGTTTTTTATTCTTTAGCTGAGCATGCCCATGTGCCTTGGTTAACACCAAGGGTGTATTTATCCTACTTTATCTCAGTTTGGGAGGTTTTCAGAACCCAGGCAACAAAACTAGTTGCCTCCCAGACCCTCTGGATTGTTTTTGGAAAGGCCGATGGCTGCCTGTAGCAGAAAAGAATCTACTGGGAACTTGATGGCTTCCAGTATCAGCATGGCTATTTAATAAAATGCTGTGCTCATTAAAGAGGCCTCAGCCCTACACAAAGAACAACAGGCAAGCAAAATATGACAACAGTAGACATTCTTCCTGGGAAAGAACACAGCCATTGGTTATCCAGTTACAAAGGATCAGCCCTGAAAGCGTTCGTACAAGGAGGATTGCAGAGACTGGTTAGTAGTGTTCACATAAACACTCACATATGTAAACATAGATCTAGATATCGACTATGTACACACACTAATACATAACTATAGTCATATATATATAGTTAATAAAATAAAGGGGCTATGAATTGGAAGAGAACAAAGTAGGGTATATGGAAGGGTTCAAAAGGAGGAAAGTGAAGAAGAAATGATATAATTATATCATAATTTCAAAAATAAAGGAACTAATCATACATATGATAGCTCTCGTGTTCCAGAGCCAGTCATTCTGAAAGTAAACTTTCACAGTAAACGCTTGCACGAGGATGGCCCGGGTGCACAAGATGTGTTAGGACAATGGGAGAAAGGGTTTTTTGTTTTGGTTTTGGTTTGTTTTGTTTTGGTTTGGTTTTTCGAGACATGGTTTCTCTGTGTAGCCCTGGCTGTCCTGGAACTCACTTTGTAGACCAGGCTGGCCTCCAACTCAGAAATCCACCTGCCTCTGCCTCCCAAGTGCTGCGATTAAAGGTGTGTACCACCCGGCCAGAGAAAGGTTTTAAAATGTTTTGTTTTTTAATTGAAAGTCATGACAAAGGGAAAATAACTACCAATGCAAACACATAGCCTTTGTCTCAAGGAGAATAAGAAATCAGTTATTCAGAAGTTGACTGTTAGTGACTGTGGTCCAGGAACACCAATTTATGTTACCCCAATGTCATATTTCAAAGTGGTAACAGTTTTGCTGATGTGCTGTTGCCTCCTCCTCCTCCTCTTCTTCTTCTTTCGCCTCCTTCTCTTCTTGTATGAAATAAATGTTGTCTATATAGCACTGGCTGGTGGGGAACTCACTCTGTAGACCAGGCTGGCCCATAACTCACAGAGATCCTCCTGCCTCTGCCCCACGAGTGCTAGGAGTAAAGGTGTGTGCCACTGTGCCAGGCTTCACGTGCTATGGTAACAAAAGAAAGAGAGAAATCGAGGCAGTTTTAAATGCATCAGTGGTAACATTAAATAAGTAAACTGAAGCAGAGTGGAGAAACTTCACTATAGGCCTCAGATGTTATCTAATGAATGCTTGGCCGGCGTGTTGGTGAAAAATAAGGTTTTCTTAAATTAATGTATTACAGGTTTTATCTTTTGGACACAGGATGTTGGAGGTTAGCAAGGAATGGCTACTTAGGGTTCTAAATACACCCCCAAAACAGCAATTAGGCACTGGATCTTCATTCCACCCCCTGCAAAGTCACTGAAGTTCTTCTACCAGTCAATCCCCCTGAAGTTCCAGCTGAAGGTGTGACCCCTTTCTAAAGATTTCCATTCACATAGCTTTCCTCTTTACCTTCACTATTTTTCAGATATAATATTTTGAAAATATGTTCAGATCTGATACAAATAGACCCATATACTATGTACCTGTGGGGCAGCAGGTATAGTTCAGGGGTGGCATGCTTTCTTAGCACTTGTGAGGCACTGGGTCCCATCCTCAATACTGACAAGAACATGCTTGTCCATAGTTTAGCAAGCACATGTTCATATGCACTCCTGTCTCATTCAGAAATACTATTTCTGCAATAAAACACCATGATCAAAGTAACTCAGGGAGGAAAGAGTATATTCTGCTTATGTGTACACACTGCAGCTCTGGAGGCAGGAACTGAGGCAGAGCCTATGATCATGCTGCTTGATGGCCTGGTCCTCATAGCTCGCTCAGTCTGCTTCCTTATAGAACCCGGGACCACTGGCCCAAGGATAACATCACCCACAATAAGCTGGGTCTTCCTGTACCAGTCACTAATTAAGAAAATATACTACAGGCTTGCCCTCAGCCCAAATCTTATGGAGGCATGTTCTTAATAGAGGTTCAAAGATAAACATCTTCAAAGATGGCTTTAGCTTGTGTCAAGTTGGCATAAAACTATTCAGCACTTCTTTGCCGATGGATGGATGGATGGATGGATGGATGGATGGATGGATGGATGGATAGATAGATAGATAGATAGATAGATAGATAGATAGATAGACAGACAGACAGGTGTGTATGTGGACATATACACATATATGCCTACCTATATAAATAAATCTGTGCATGTATATATACTCAAACAAATATTAGCATATAAGCTTACTATAGATCGGTGTTATATGTATGTTTATTGGTTAGTCAACCTTGGTAATGTTGATATTATTACTCTAAACATTTTAAGGTTATCCCAGTCTGCAGTGTAAGTTGTAGGATATTATCAGCACCCCTAACCTCCATCTACTTTCTGGGGCAGCAACAGCTCCTGCGTCTGGTCATGAACTGTGTGAAAGTGGGGAAGTGAGCTCAGGAGTGGGTATCCTTCATCTCTTTGTGCTCCACATAGGCCATTACTAGTTGTTTTGGGTTCACGCTTCCTTGAGTTCCCTGCTGTGGCAGACAGTAGCCTCAGACTGTGCCTAAAATAAATGCTTTCTCTCTTGATCTCCTTATGACACCTTATCACAGAAATAAGTATAAAACCAGGACAGTGTCTGAGATTATGTGGACCTTCATCAAAGGAAAGGCAGGTACCATTTGTTGGTGAAATGTCAGTTTGTGTCACATGATAGCCATGTAACCTTGGGCAAGTAATAGGCTTTTCTGGGCCTTGAATATTTTCATGTATATGAAGAGTGGATATTTTTCTCTTCAAAGAGAAGTGTGGAAGAAAACAGGAAGTTGCACAGCTGTAAAGGAGAAGCATTTTCAGGGAGCAGAGGTAAGAAGCATGAGTAGGAGGTTGGAGAGCTGCCTCACACCCTGTTTCTGGGCCATGAAGGACCGCTGCCAACATGTCCTGTTTCTTCCAAGACTAGAACTCACTGTTCATAAGAGTACAGGATTTCTACATGGGCTGTCATGGGGAGGAAAGATCCTTTAATCTCATCAGACAGAAAGGTATTCACATGGCTGCCAAAGCAATGTGATGGCTGCACATCCTCAGCCATGCGTGTGCTAAAGAAGGATGCTCAGGGTTGCAGCATGTGTGCTGGGGGTTGCAGTGAAGCTTCAGTGTCTACAGGGTTCCTGACAGTTGCCTAGGAATAGTTCAGACACTGCATCAGTGCATAGCCTGCCTACTCAGTCACTCAGTGGAACAGCAGCTCTTCTGGATCTGTGTCCCTGTAGTGTGGTACCCCCAGGTTCTGATAGACATCGACTATGTGTCTGCTGGGGATGCTCACACCTACTCCTTGTCAGGTAGAATTGACTAAGCAGCTCAAGGAAAAGGCCATCTGTTGATTGAGACTTCACTGTCTTGGGCAACCTAGGGGTAGTGGGTAGTTGTGATGTCTCTGGGTGGTTCAGAGGGACAGCCATGGTACCTGCCATCCCATCTTCCTCCTCCTCTAGTCCTAGTCCTTCTTCAAACTTCTTCCACTTCCAATTCTATTCCCCCTTCCTTGATTCTTTGATTTTTAGAATATTGAGTTAATGTGTGTGTGTGTGTGTGTGTGTGTGTACATATGTGGGTATATATGTATATATACATGGATATATATGTGTGTGTGTACATATGTATGTATGTATTTATGCATATATGTATATGTGTGTGTGATATGGTAATGCACTCTCCTCATTGTTTGGCTACAAACATAAGAGTTTAAGGATACCAATATATGATACATTAGAATGTTTTCATTAAAATTGAAACACAGCCACTATTAAGTCTAAAAGTGACTGTTGACAAACATTTATTAGTTTCTTACTAATAGAGCCAACAACTATTCTAAGAGCTTCATGTACATTTAGTGTACCTGGCCTCCCAAGAACCTTGTAACTAATGGCCTGACACCACCCCTACTGTAGAGATAAAGAAATGGAGATTCAGGAAGTTCACTGTTGAGCCACCTGTCACTCAAAGAGCCTGTGTACTGGACACTCACTTCAGCATCATTAGAAATAGTAACTTTGTAGAGATTATTCCTAATTTATGTGTATGTAGGGATCTGAATATACCCATCAGATCCCCTGGAGCTGGAGTCAGAGGTGGGTTTGAGTCATCCCCTACTCCTGATGCTGGGAACCAAACTCAGTTAGTTCCTCTGCAGGAGCAGCAAGCACTCTAACTTGATGAACCTTTTCTCCAACTGCAATTGCTTTATTTTAGTCACACATACATACATACATACATACATACATACATACATACATAGGTATTAGAAAAAGATTTACACAGGTACTCTCTATTTACTCTAGGCTGGCCTGAAACTCACTTCTTCCCCATTCCTCCCCCTGAGGGCTGGTGGTACAAGTATGAGCCACCACATTGAAAAAGAAACATCTGTTTCTCATCAACTTCATGGACCCATTGTCTCTTCAGATGTGTAGAAAATTTCATGACTAAGATGTGTGTATTTCCTGGGGAGACTGTATGGAGCTGAAGTCACCACCTCAACATGGTCTTTGTGCTTCTCACACAAGTGAAGAATTGGGAAGTAGCCAAACATTTCTTGCCCCCCCCCTTTTTTGTCATTATTTCCCAGGTCAGTTTTCAGAAGCAACACCATCACCCAGGTGGTTCCTCAGCCCCCAAATTTACATATTTACGATAATATAATTTCCATCTCTTTGTAACAGTTCTTTTCTAGGAAAGTATGATCTGCCCAACAGAGGTAAGGGGTGGTGCCTTGTGTTCACTGCTCTTTAGTCCTGAAGAGATCCTTGTCTTGAACCTTGATGGCCCTGGAGAGGCCTACTGAAACCCTCAGGGTGTGTCTCTGCAGACCACACTGGTCTTTCCTGGTAAGCATGGCATTTTGGCATGAGGCTACATCACACTTTGTCATGCTGTGACTGAGCATGGCTGTCTGCTCTTTGGAATCATATCCAATTTTCTTAAGTGGGATTGTGTTTCTGGCTGGCTTCCATTGGCAGCAAATCCAGCAGTCACTTTCAGTAGCAGACCTAGTGGAGAGTGGACACTTTAATTAGGACACAGTAGAGTTGGCCTAGGGCCCAAGTCACAGACAGAGCTCTACTGATGTTGCCACAAAAGTCTATCAGTCTGTGGCTTGCTCCCTTTGGGTCTCTCCTCAGTCTCACTGGCTTCGAATATTGATTTGGTAAAGGTCAGAGGAATTAAACCCAGAAGCTGAGAGCTCTTTGTACCTTTAGGTAGGCTTCATTGTAGAACGTACATTTACCAGTCTACTGCTCAAGCTTCTACTTGGGGTCCTGATTTAATGAAGGAAATATCCCTGTGCTGCAAGAAAATCCTGAATCTGGATGGAGAGATAACTCAGCTGTTAAGAACACTTGCTCCTTTTGCAGGGACTCAGTCTCAGGCGGTGGTGGTGGTGGTGGGGATGGGGGAGGGGGCTCATCTCTGCCTGTAACTCCAGCTTTAGAGGATCTCACATCTCCTCTGACTCCTTGGACACTCACACACATGCTACACTCTCACACAGACAAACCACCAATTCACAAACATCCATAAAAATAAACCTTTGGGAAAAAAAACTTCTGAATAAAATATGAAACTAACTGTAGAGGCTGTGACAAGAACCACTATAGTCAGGGAACTGCCACTCACCTGGCCACGCACACAGGCTCCACAATCCTAGGCCATTTGCACAGCATAAATATAAATCCACTTATCTGAATGTTCATGTTTTTAAAAGAATTGAAAATAATCTAGTTGTTAGATGAAGTCTCTCCCTTCAAACTTTGATTTCTAAAATAATCTTGAAACCCTATTTGATTGGGAGATAGCTGAGCAGCCAATGGTGTGCTCACTGTGCAGGCATGAGGATGATCGACAGAGCTTGATCCACAGAGCTTTTCCAACTATACTCACTTGTGACTCTGCCTGGAGAGGCAAACACCAACCACTTGAGGTCAGTTAACCTAGCTGATTCAGTGAGTTCCAGGAAAAAGTGGGAAACTCAGATGTAACAGCAGCAAGCATACAAAGAGTTAGGAGCTAAAGAGATGGCTTGGAGCTTAAAGACTTGACATGCAAATGTGAAGACCAGAGTTTGGACCCCCAAAAACCACATATATGTGTGATATGTGACAATGTTAGATAAATGTGATGGCCCAGCTACAGTTCTGCCTTCAAAAGTCAGAGACAGAAGTTCCTAAGGACAAGACGTCTAGCAAGAATAACCTTATTAGTGACCTTTGGGTTTGGTTGAGGGATCCCTGCCCCACAAAGAATGGATCAAGGGAGCAATAAAGGATGATCTACATTGACCAACCTCATGTAAACACACACACACACACACACACACACACACACACACACACACACACACACACACTTGAAAAACTAAGGAGGAATGAGTGTAGACAGTACTAAAGGATGATAATTGATACTGCCTTCTGCTTCCCTTATACATATACATGCATCTGCACATACCTGTACACATGTGTATATGTACACACATTGAGAGAGAGAAAGAGGGGTGGGAGAACCAAGAAGGAGATGGAAGGAGGGAGGGAGAGATGGAAGGAGGGAGGGGGAGATGGAAGAAGAGAGGACAGAAGATAAAGAAATCCTACTTGAGCTAAAGGAAAGATATATGTGAGGTCAGTTTGGGAGAATGAGGAAGAAGATGATTGACAAATCTGTGTCCATATTTTAAAAAGAGACAAAAGGAGACAGAGAAGGGAAGAAAGGCGTGTACATCCTACATTGTCTGTGAGGTAGCTAAGCTAAGCAGGCAGATGGAGGCCGCTGGGTCCTGCAGCTTTCCTTGTTTATCCCAAGATGTTTGCTGACTCTTAAAAACTCTCAAGTAAAGAAAAGTTGAGGGATGGTCTTGTTTACTTGTTTATTACTGGAAAAAGAAAGAAAAGAAGCCCCAGGACTACGGTTCTGCCCACAGTCTTCAACATGGCTTAGATAATACTTCATTTGTTCACACAACTGTTCTTACTTCCCAATTGCTTTCCCGTAGGGTTTACCTAATTTAATCCCTCTAGCTTTACAAATGGAAAGTCTGTTCAGCCAGCCCACAGCAACATGAAACAACCCAACAAACACAGATTAGTTCATCCCCAGAAAAGAAAAATGATATAGATCCCACTATAAATATCTTTTTCCTTTCTGACTGCAAGTAGGGCATAAATTATCACCCACCTTAGGTGAGTGACTAATTCTACAACTGCTGAGTATGTTTTTACTTTCACTCTAAGCAAATATTTTGAGATAGCTTTCATAATGTCGTTTGATACTGAACTTGGTGTGTATTCTGGTGAAACTCACTGGAGCCAAGACTAATTTAGAAGAAGGCTGGCTTTCCTTTTTTGGTGAATTCCATACATTTTTAGGAGTGCATTTTCATTGTATACAGTAATGGATTTCAGAAAGACATCTTCATGCTGGTCTACCATGTACTGGAAGTGCATGTCAGAAGCCAGAAGACAATGTCAGGTCCCTGGGACTGGAGTTAAATCCTGTTGTGAGCCACCCTGTGAGTGCTGAGCACCAAAACTAGGTCTTCTGGAAGAGCAGATAGCCCTCTTACCTGAGAGCCACCTCTCCAGCTCCTTTCAAAACTTTAAATTTATTTATCTTTGTGTAGAGATGGTATATATGCATGTATGCGCACATCTGGGTTTAAAGCTAACCATAGCAATTGGTCTTTTGACACATTCTTGCACCTCAGTAATGAGAAAAGTGACTAAGTTCTGGCCCGTTGTTTCAGTAGGTTGCTGAGGGAATGACTGTCATGTAAATGAGAATCTTCCAGAATAGTCTTGCCATGACTTAGCAGCCCTTTCAGAAAAGCTAGGGTTTGAGTGTCCATAGAGGCTGTCTTGGTGTGGGGTGCAGACCAGCTCTCCTTCATTTCAGTTTTCCTTGATGGTGTGCCCTTTCCTACTACCAGGCCTAAGCTTTCTTCGAGAGAGTGACCTTTCGTTTGGCACTTGTCATTATAAAAGCAGTACCACATTATTACAGGCATGCAGATACTGCAGACAGCCACAAAGAAGACTATTATAGTCACACATTCTGCCTCCTCCTTAAAAATAATGGTCAGTGAACATTAACTTAGTTTTCCTAGACATGTTGATATGGGTATTTCAAGACAGCTTCTATTTAAACCATCACCTTTATGCCAAGTGACAGTTCAGGATCAGCTATTTGTACTCTGTATGACCTTGCGGCCATGCAACTGATACACTGATTAGAAAAGCAAACTCTGCTGACTCTAGTGTCACCATCATCTCCTCCGTCTCAGGGAGCTGTGGGCGTCTCCCATGAAAGTACTGAGCCCTTGCTCTGGAATTTCAGTTTGGATTTTGTAAGACTGTGGCTGGAACCAAGGAATACGGTGTCACTGAGTACAACAGGGAGGAGATGAGAGTCCCAGGAACAGGACCCAGGAAGAGAGATGGAAGGAAGACGGGAAGGAAGGGAGGGAAAGAGAGAGGGAGACAGGAAGGAGGAGGGAAGGAAGGGAGGAATTGTAGGTGAAGGGGATGGAAGTTGCCGTGATGTAATGCCGATATGGACCTGCTGGAATTGACTATATTCTTAGGTCATGGTGCACACGTGGCTGCTACTTTATCCCTTTGCCACCTTCCCGTTGCCTCTCTCTTTACCTTTTATCTGAATATGATATAGAAGAGAAGAACAATTAAGATAGGAGGAGGCTTTACAGACACTGGGAATTTGCAGAAACAGTGAACTCTCTAGACCCCCCAGTAGCCAATGACATAAGGCTTTAAGCTAGCATTTCTCATATCCCATTGAGAAAGGAGCTTCCAATTGATCCCTGCTATATTGCCCACACCCGAGTGAATGCCCCACACCAGTGGGCAGTACAATTCAGACTCAGTGCGTTATTTTTTTTTTAAAGGACACAATTTTAGGTTATGAGATACTTGTGGGATTTAGATTATATCCATGTAAATATTCCAAAAAACATATGTAATTCTATTTAAAAGAAGGGGGCTAGAAATATGGCTCAGTGACTAAGTGCGCAAGCTCTTGTTTCAAAAGACCTTAGTTCAATCCCCAGCACCCACATCAGGGAAGCTATTCACCATTGCCGGTAACTGCAGCCCCAGCTGTTTCTGACCTCTGAGTGCTCCTGCACTTATGTACATACACATAATCACACACATAAAAACAATAAAAACATGAATATTTAAAGAATGCACAAATACATACAATATCCATTAACCTGCCAAAGTGGTACCAGGTACATTGTATGCAATGGTTTTGCTGTCCTAATTATGAATACTTTCCTTTGGTTCCCCAGCAGCAGCAGCAGCAGCAGCCCACAGTGACGGGCAAGCCTGAGAAGGTATCTACAGCGCACACAGTCCCAGCACTCAGTCAGCGCCTACATGTAGAAACCCAGAAGGGAGGGCTGTGCGGGTGTCTAAGACTTTCCGTACACATTGCTCAGTTGTTTCTTCAGAAAGGTTAAACCAATTTACACTCTCCACAGTCCTATGTAGATAGATTCTTTCCCTAAATCTCCATTAATCATGAGGATTAGCATTATTTAAAAAAGAAACATAGAAAGAAAGAAAAAGAAGTCTTCATCACTGGCCTTTTTTTTTTTTTTTTTTTTTTTGGTTTTTCGAGACAGGGTTTCTCTGTAGCCCTGGCTGTCCTGAAACTCACTTTGTAGACCAGGCTAGCCTCAAACTCAGAAATCCGCCTGCCTCTGCCTCCCAAGTGCTGGGATTAAAGGCATGTGCCACCATGCCCAACACAACTGGCCTTTTAAGGGGGAGAACAGAGCCTACTTGTTTTACACTTATTTCATAATCATTATATATAGTTTCTCTAGTTTCTCTAGTTTCTCTCTCTCTCTCTCTCTCTCTCTCTCTCTCTCTCTCTCTCTCTCTCTCTCTCTCTCTCTCTCTCTCTCTCTCTCTCTCTCTCTCTCTCTCATTTTTCCCCAAAAGATTTTCAGATGAATTGTGCCCTTTTCTTCTGAGAAAGTCCTCTTGTCTTTTCTATCTTCTTATAGGATTTTAAATATAATTTTTATTTTCAGAACTCAAATGTGTGGTGTTCCCAAGCAATAGGCAAGTGTGACTTCACTTGCTAGGTTCTTGTAGCTGCCTCTCAGGGGGCAGAATCCCCTCTGAGGGGGCACTAATTCATTTCTGTGTCCTTGTGACCAGAAGCATAAGCAAGCATCGTAAGGGGGGAAGGAAGTGTTTACTTCAGCTCGGGTTTTGGTGGCATAGTCCACCATGACCAGGGGGCAGATTGGATGCTCTCTCAAAGCCAGTGTCTCTCAGGGTGGGAGCAGAAGTGTGAGGCAGTTTGTTTCCACCTCAGTAGATCAGGAAGATGCAGAGGCAGGACTGGGAGCAGCAGGGGTGGAAATCTCCAGCCCACCCTCCTAAACACATGTTCCCGAGCTTGATCCTTCCTTATACTGATTCCACAGACCTCCAAAGCAGCAAACCTTGCTGGAGACAATGTATTTAAACATTTGAGCCTTTTGTGATGTGTGTGTGTGTGTGTGTGTGTGTGTGTGTGTGTGTGTGTACGCAGTTGCCTGCAGAGGCCAGAAGAGGGCAGCAGATCCCTGAAGCACAAATCACATGCAGTGGTGAGCCCTTCACTCTGAGTGCTAGGAACTGAACTCAGCTCTACAAGACAGCACATGCCCTCAAGCACTAAGCTTCTGGATAGAAGTGAGACCACAACCATTTGTCATTCTGCACATGTCCTGTTTCACTCACACCATGACTGTAGTTCATCTGCACCCTGCCTTTTCTTTGTCCATTTACCTTGGGATGGACATTTAACTTGATTCCACATCATGGCTCCCATAGGTCCTGCTGCGATAACCATAAAGCTCAGATAAGGCCTTCATATTCTGATATCTTTTCTTTTGGACACACCCCAGAAGTGGGATTGCTGAAACATATAGTAATTAAGCTTTGAAAATGTGAAGCACTTCTGTGCTGTTTTCCGTGATGACTCTGCAGACTCCCTCTAGCTAACGCTGAACTTGTTAAGCCACTTCAGACAGAAGCCAGGTGTGACATGTCCGTTACACTCACAGACTCACAGCAGCTGTGCTTGTTATCTGCATGAGACAGGAACAAGATGGAGTTCATCATAGTCTATCATGCATCGGGAATGTTGGCCTCATGGAAGAGGAAGCAGCCCATGAGGCCCTTCTCCTCCCAGAGGGACTAGAACCAGTTAGGCTGGTTGGGGGAGGGGCATTGCTAGCTCCAGTGGTGTAGCCACAGAGCAATTGTGCTTGGTTTGCTTACTTGTCCCATCCACACTGGGATAAGGAACAAAAATCGTACTCAGTAAGACACACACAAATGAAGACACAAAAGTAGAATGTGGGGGAGAAAAGAGAACTAGAATGGATAACTGGGGGAGGGTAAAAATGACTAAAATTCATTGTATAAATGTATGAAATTGTCAGACAATAAAAATAATAGGAAAAATTAAAATGACTATCACAGTACTAGAACAAAACTGTCACCTCCCCAATGTTTGACCACAGAAACAGAAGTGGGGAGCCATGGAACATCTGACTGGGCACTAGATGTTGTACCGAAACCAAGGAGAGAGATTGGGTTAGGGTAAGATAATGGACTCTTCACTAATAACAATGGCAGAGCTCACAGAGCTTTCTGGTAGCATAGTTTGGTTATTTCGGAGGCTTAATTCCTCCTTTCATTTAGGTTTAAATTTCAAGACTTCCTTCTACCTGAATGCAGTAGCATTGACCTGCAAACAGGCTGCCACCATACATGTCACTCAGAGGTCTCCTTGCTGACTGCAGGTAAAGGCCAGAGATCTCATGATGACAGACCATATGCCTCTGGGGACTTTATTGTCTTCTGTTTCTGCATTGTTTGAGTTAGGCTTTCTATTGCTGTAATAAAACACCATGACCAAGAACTACTTGTGAAGGAAAGGGTTAACTTCCAAATCACACTCCATCAGTGAAGGAAGTCAGGGCAGAAATCTGGAGGCAGGGAACCGATGTAGAGGAAGCAGATGAGTGCCACTTGCTGATACCATCTGGGACCGCCTGCTCTGGGGAAGGGGGAGGGGCACAGTCCTTGGTGAACTGGGGTGAGGGTAGGGGGGCACAGCCCTCAGTGAGATGTGTCCTCCCACAGCACTATCAATCAAGAGAATGAGCATATGGCAGTGTGGAGGGTGGCTTATCTCAACTGAGACTCTTCATTTCTAAATAAACCCAGCTTGTGCCAAAGTGACAGAAAACTAGGTAACACAGGTAGCATTAAGGAATGTTGTGCAAAGGTTACATAGTAGCAAGTATTAGACCTCCAAATTGAACCTTGGTTTCAAACTGCACACCAAATCTTCTTGTACTTTTTTTTCTCATTTCTTATTCATTTGCTAGAGCCAAGGCTAGAACAGAAGGCACTGTGTATCCCAAGCTGGCCTTGAACTCATGGACCTCCTGCCCCAGACTTCTGAGTTCTGGGATCATAGGTATGTTCCTCTACAATCAGGTTCCTGCCAGTCTTCCCAGTATTCCTGTTGCCTTCCTAAATTTGGTTGTATTGTAACCTTAGAGCCTTCACATATATGTATGTGTGAAAATACACATGTTCTGTAAAGTTCTGAAAGGTACATTTCCTGAAAAGAGTTCAGTGTCTTAAGCCTAGATCATAAGCCTTTCTTGGCAAGTAAGTTTCTATCTCTCTCTTTCCTTTATTTACACTCCTCTTCTTAAATACTTTGTATCACAGTGGATTTTTTGAGTACTGTCTTCTAAACCTTTTCATTTTTCTGGAAGAAACAAGGGCTAAGAGATACTGTAGCTTTTCATTTCCTCACCATGTATGAATGTATGTATGTATGTATGTATGTATGTATGTATGTATGTATGTATGTGTGTATACATTTATGTATGCATGTACGTATAAGTATAAATACACGTATGTGTGCACTGTGTGCATACATATATGTACACTCCTGATGTCAACTCTGAGTTTGGGGTTGAAGGAGGACATTTAACCAGGTTGTCTAAAGGTGAAGTGTTTATTAAAAGAGATATTAGGCATGTAGATGGACAGACAGACAGCAGTACAACCAAGACCACATAGAAAATTGATGGTCCTTTCTTATGCTTTTTAGGGGAGTTGGAGGGAAAGTGGATTAAAGAGTTTCCTTTTTAGCCTGAAGTTGGCCATTGCTGAGCTAACCAGTGAGTAGTCAGTTAAAGAACGTTAGATGTTCATTAAATTTTTTTTCTGGTGGCCATTACTTGGAATCAACTGACCAAGGAAGTCAAGACTCTAAAAAAACAAGACTTTTTACTTCTAGAAAGCAACAACTAGTTATTGGAGGAGCTTTATGACATGGGATGGTCCTGTATAACAGCTTGAATGGACGAGTCACCCAGCCAGCTCTGTGGACTGCCATTGGCATCCAGGGTGCTGACCGAGAATGCTCAGCTCTAGCTTCTACTCTGTTCCTTTCTTCTAGCTTGGTCTCAACAACTTTGCAGCCTCTTGCTTGTCCTTGGGTAGTCTGAATTCCCAAAGAGCCTAGAGTTCAAACTTCTGCCCATCTCTCCAGTTTCAAATAATGTTTGCGTTCTAACCGTCTTCAAAAGACTGATCTTACTGAGCGTTGTCATTGGCAGCTGCTCTGCTTCTCATGTGCTGCTGCCCTTTCTACTCTGCCAAAGTCATCTTGTCTATCGTGCCTATGTTTTGATTTCATAGTTCTCGGAGCTGCTTGTTAGCAGCTTATATTCCCTTCCTCCATCTCTGTATTGTATACCATGTCTACTGAGTGCATCTCCTCATGATTTCCCACACTGCTCATAGAAGACACTAACTTCAAGCTATAGGGTCTTGTGTCTCCAACAATGAGTCCAGAGTCTGCACAAGAGAGCTCTGGAGGGACACATATAAAAAGGGATAATACTTTCTATATGTTGGTCTCCTAAATCTGGAGTGACTTTTGATAGGAGTTTTATCAAGAATGTAGAATTTGTGCCAAAGAGATGGCTCAGGGGGTAAAGGCATCTGCTGCCAAGTCTAGTGACTGATGGTCACTCCGGGGACCCACGTAAAAGAAAGAGAGAGTCAATTCCAGAAAGGTTAGGCAGACACTTTACCAGCTGAGCCATGTCTTCATCCCATGATTTAAATATTTAAGGTAAGCATATATACCTATACCTGTACATACATGCATACATACATACATACATACATACATACATACATACATACATACATATATACATACATACATACATACAACATAACTCATGTCTGAACCAACACTATCTAATTAAAATACAACACAATTGCGTACATGGAGTAACATTTTCAAGTAGGAAAATGTTTAAAAGCAACAAGAAATGTTTGAGATAAATTTCAGAACTTATGATTTGATTTAGATCTGCCACAAATTTCCAAAAATCATAAAATACTCAACTTGGGACCAAGGGATTGTGTGTGTATATTCAGTTGACTTCTTTCATCTTATCTGCATTTTCTAAATTTCCACAGTGAATACATTCTGCTTTTAGAATTAAAATAAACTATTAAATACATTGTTCATTTTTAATAAGGAATAGTGAGCTTCTAAAATACGCTGTTAAAAATAAATGCATGTGATGTAAATTCGTGGCCTATTTTCACTAGAGGAGAATCTGAGTTCTACTCTGCCCTGCCTTGCCTTCTTGCCTAGCAGCTTTGTACCCAGAACCCCCCCCCCCCAGTGGCACCCGGAAGTAAGGGAAATGATATTCGACCACATGAATGGATGCCAGGCATCTATCTCAACAAGCCACTTCACCTTCCAGAAGGTTGAAGTTTTACAGAAGATTAATTCATGTTCTGTCTTTTTCTTTTTCTCCAAGAAAAAACCTGACCAATTTATTAAGGTCTCACATGTGAACTTCAGATGATCATCATGCCTCCATACCGCTTTATTACTTGAGACAAATGTGTCATACTAACATAGATTTTAATAGGAGAGGCTCTGCCAAAGCCTGACAAAGACAGAGGTGGAAGCTCGCAGCCAATCATGTTCTGTCTTTTTAAGAGAGAAACATGGTTAGGGCCAGCATGATAGCTTGGCCTATAAGCCCATGTACTGCACAAGCTTAGGTATCTGAGTTCAACCCTTGGAATCCACATTAAAACAAAACAAAACAAAACAAAAATCAGATGTGATATATACATATGCAAACACAGCACTACTATGGGACCAGAAAAGGGAGGCAGAGACAGGAGAATTGCCACAGAACTTCTGGGCCAGATGTCCGGGATATACAACAGAAGCAAGAGCTAACTCCTCAACAAGGTAGAAGGTAAAAAACTACTTCTAGCTGTCCACTGAGAACACCACATCCATACCATGACACAAAAGTCCTCAAGCTTTCACACACACACATGCACGCACACACACACAGTCATACTCACACACACTCAAACACATACTCACATACACTCACACACATACACGCATTTATATACACACATACTCTCACACACACTCAAAAACACTCACACACACATACACACACGCGCACACACACACTCACACACATACACACATTTATACACATACATACTCACACACACACACTCAAAAACACTCACACACACACACACATATATACACACACATACTCTCACATACACAGACACACACATACACACTCACACACATAAATAACTTGAACCTATCTCAATTTGTTTCATAACTTTACACCATCATGCTGGCCCCTCAAAAGATAGCCTTTTTAGATTGTTATTCTCCTAATAATCCTGCTGCCTCTCCCTTCTCATGTTAAATGTGGGTCACAGGCATCATGCAGTGGTTATATTTATTTAGCATCTTGATATAAGACGATGGGTCTCTGCCACTAATTCCCACAGGGCTTTTCCCACCGTGCCCCTTCAATTCCAGTACTCCCACGAGAGTTGGCCATCCAGTGGAAAGGTCACTGCATCTAACACCTGAGAATCTCTCTTCCATCTCTCTGACCACATGCTTCCTGTCCTTTCTGCCTTCCTCAAGGTGCTATCCACGCCAGCTGGGTTGTTTCAATGCCCTGCATTCTTGTGACACTTAACCTAGTTCCTGTGTTTTCTGAGAGCTTTGCATAGCATCAGTTCTCTGAGAGGAGTTGTGGAGTTACAAGGAATTGCATTCAGAAAACACTTTCCACGCTGACTGTTTCTTTATCATAAAATCTCATTAAGACTTAATCACACGTGTCTGCACGTCCCAGGTGTCAAACTGCCATCCCCATCTGACAGAACATTCATGACTGAGCAGAAGCAAGAACATCCCTTGGCATTCCTGGGGGCCACCCACTTCTTTCTTTCTTTCTTTTTTTTTTTTTAGAGATTTTTATTTTATTTTATTTTATGTGTGAGTGTTTTGCTTACACGTATGTAAATGTACCCAGTTCATACTCAGTGGGCCATGGCGGACAGGAAAGGACATCAGGTCTCCAGGAACTGGGGTGATGAATGGTTTGGAGCAGCCATGAAAGCCCTGGGAATAAAAACCTGGGTCCCTTTAGGAGCAATGTGCATTGTGTTTTTAACCTGTGAGCCGTCTCTCCAGCCCCTACATCTTCGATCAGTGTATCAAACGTTTGCTAATTGGGAATGAATGGTGAGGCTTCTGACTGAGAGCTGAACTTCGATGTCTGTCTTGCAGAGATATCCCCAACTGCTTCCCCCCACCTGATAAGCCAGCGCTCTGTGCTGCTCTCCCTACCAAGCTGGTGTCTCCCACTCTGGGTTTCCACTGTTCACCAAGGCATCCCACAAACGTTAGAGCCCCCCTCCTAGAGCTGTTATTCTTCTTCCTAAGTGAAGTTTTCATCCAAACTTCCACCCCAACCTAATCTTTAGTCACGTGGAAACAGCTTGTTTCCCCAAGGTCAATAAATAGCTCCATTATTCAGCTCTGCACGCGCGTCCTGCTTACCTTTTTCATCCCTGTAATAAAATGCCTGACCCAAACCATTTCAAGAAGGAAGAGTTGGTTTTGGCTCACGGTTCCCCGGGGGCGGTCCATCATGTCACGGAGGGCATGAGGCAGCTAACTGGTGACATTGCAAATAATCAAGGAGCAGAGGAATAGTGCTGGAGATCAGCTTTGTTTCCTCCCATCTATTTGTCCAATACCCCAGCCTATAGCGTGGTGCTATCCACACTGAGAGTGATCCTTCTCAGTTAATCTAACCTAGGAAATCTCTCATTGACTCGTCAGGAAGTTTGTCCCATACACCATTCAAAAGTCTGTCGTGCTGACACTCGGTGTTAGCCATGAGTCTGATTGGGGGAAGTCCTTGTCAATCATACTGTGAGTTGGCAATCACCGCCCTTTGGCCCGAGGGTCATTGGCTAAGAGGAGACCCTGTGCGTCAACCTCTTGCTTTCCTGGAGTAGATCAGGATGAAAGTCTGATGGCATTGAGTGAGGGATTCAGCAAAACCCTAACATCTGAGATGACCGGCGTCACCAGCAAAAACAGAAACCCAGAGCAAAGGTATTCTTAAAAGTAATTCATAGGAGCTGGGCGTGGTGGCTCATGCCTTTAATCCCAGCACGTGGGAGGCAGAGGCAGGCGGATTTCTGAGTTTGAGGCCAGCCCGGTCTACGAAGTGAGTTCCAGGACTGTCAGGGCTATACAGAGAACCCCTGTCTCAAAAAACAAAACAAAAAACAAAAAACAAAAAACAAAAAAACCCGAACCAAAAAAAAAAAAAAAAAAAAGTAATTCATAACTTCTGGGGTGTTAGAGTTTATCTCTTATCCAGTGTCTTCTGGAAAGGTCTAGATTTGATTAAAAACATGCAACATACACACAAGCCTGTGTGTGCAGAGCTCAGTTACATATGCAGTCTAATATTCTTCCTTGATGGCTGTTCACTTCCATTTACAGAGTCCAGATTTGAACACGGAAATGGGAAAACAAACAAACAAACAAACAAAAAGCCATAAAACCCAGATAGGATAGAATGTTTTTGATTAAGCCCTCTGTCTGGTAGTTGGTTCTTGCACAGTTTAAGTAGCTTTCTAATATTAGTTCAGTTCTATGCATGATTTTCCTTTTAATCCCATTATCCACTTACTTTCTCTTTTTCTCTCTGTATGTTTCTGAGTGTACATGTGCATGCTCATGTGTGTGTGTGTGTGTGTGTGTGTGTGTGTGTGTGTATCAAGGGGATAGCAATTGTTATAAGAAGATTTTGAAATATTATAGTACATGTGCATAAAATACAGCAGCCCAGGCACATTTGTAATTTGATCTTAACCCGAGACTCATACTTGAGACCTATATATCACATTAGCAAAGCAGTGCTGTCCCATACTGTATTGTTTTACTAACACCATGGCTGACTCTCAAATGAAATGCAAAGGCCAGGGCTGCTCTTCTGTGAGAGTGGCTTAATCCCATTTGTCTCCCCATTACCAGCCTGGACTTCATTATTCACTGAGTCTACTGCTGAGTCCTAGCTGAGAGTGGGTTCTCCCCACAGAAGCCATTGCAGACTTTCAGTTTACCAGAAAGAGAACCTGATTTAAAACTCTCACATCCCCAGGGAACGGAGAGTATAGGAAGTTGAAGACTCTTCTTTGATTTCCCCTAAGGTGATGTTTTTAGATGGAAGAAAGATGGGTCCCATTTCCCCTCTGACATGGGACACACCTTTGCAGCTACTTAAGTCCCCTCACTCCTTGCCCCTCTTCAAACTGTGGTTCACCTCCACCTCTGGTATAAACTAGCAGCTACAATGAAGCAACCCCACTTTATGAAAAGTCTCTGAGAAGCAATTTGACCTAGTTGACCATGTCCATCAATTTGTCACTGGAGAAAAGCTGTTGACATCAAATGACCTCCTCTCTACCATCAAGCTATGGAGTTGTCATTGGGAAAGGGATTTTTCTTTGATGTTAGTCAATGAAACCAAAAGACTAAAGGCTTTGTGGGGAAAAAAAAACTAATCTCAAAAGAGCCCTCTCCACACACACACACACACACACACACACACACACACACACACACACACACACACACAGACATGTAGGTAAATAACTGTTACCTGTAAAAGAATAAATTCTAGCTGTCCATATAAATTCTGGTTGTTCATATTACACATCATACATGAGATATTCCTCGGGTAGGAGGTGAGGGGATACCTCAGAGCATAACATGCTTGCCCTGCAGGGCTGACAGCCTGAGCTTGATGCCTAGAACACCACTAGAAAGGAAAGTAGGGCATGGTGGTATTTGTAAATCCTGCGATGAACATGTAGAAACAGATACACTCATATCAAGGCCACTTGGAGATGCTTTCTCAGGAGTGGGAGAGGGAGAAAGGGAGAAGAGAGAGAAAGAGAGAGAGAGAGAGGGGGGGGAAAGAGAGAAAGAAAGAATGAAAGAAAGAAAGGAAGGAAGGAAGGAAGGAAGGAAGAAAGAAAGAAAGAAAGAAAGAAAGAAAGAAAGAAAGAAAGAAAGAAAGAAAGAAAGAAAGAAAGAAAGGAAGGAAGAAAGGAAGAGAAGAAAGAAAGAGGAGTATCTAAGAAATGAGTCATATGGTTGTTGTCTGACCTCCATACATACAACATACATACATGCATGCATGCATGCATGCATACATGTACATGTAACTGCAATACATGTGGATCTACACACACAGTATACATATTAAAAGGTAGTTCTGCTGGGCGGGGGTGGCACACACCTTTAATCCTAGCACTTGGGAGGCAGAGGCAGGCAGATCTCTGAGTTTGAGACCAGCCTGGTCTACAGAGTGAGTTCCAGGACAGCCAGGGCTAAAAGAGAAACCTTGTCTCAAAAAAAAAACAAAAACAAAAACAAACAAACAAAAAACAAAAACAAACAAAAAAAGATAGTTCTAAGCCATTCTTTTATATTGAAAGAACAACTTGACCCAAATTCAGGTAAAACATATGTCATTGCACCAAATCCAGAGCCAATCTGATTACTCATTGGTGATTAGTTGGTTCACTTGTGTACCTTTTTGAGATTTTTTTCTCATTCTATAACCCAGGCTGTCCTCAAAGTCACAGCAGTTCTGCTCAGCCAGCCATTCCCATTTGCTGCATATACAAGCCCTTCTTGGAAATCTGGGGACAACCTTTACTGAAAGAATCCGAGGTGACTAGGTAGGCAGTGGAAACTTCCAGTGTGAGCAAACCATGGAGATTAAAGAGTCGTTTACATTCAAGTGGCTTCTCTATGGACTGAAACCCTCACTTATAAGCAAGAGTTGGGCTTCTGAAATCCCATCACTTACTTGGGCAGTGACTCTCTCCTGATAAACGTCAGCCACTCCTTGGGCAGGAGGCCAGGCTATAGTGCCAGTGCTACAAGACTTGTTAATAGCTGGGAGATCCATGGGGAGGGGAGGGAGCTGCTCTCAGAAACCAGCCTCATAGGGAAAGATCATTGTGCATGGGATGAAACTTGGGAACATCTAATGCGCAGTAGACCTCTGGTACATAATACAAGGATAGTGGCTTATACAGGCCCTCTCTGAGTCAGTGGCTTCTGACTGGATACACTGCTCTGTGGCTTGTCTTCTGTTGTCATCTCTAAGCTCCTTCAGAGCAGGGGCGATGCAGTGCTTGTTTGTTGGGACATCACCATGTGCTAAGTTTGTGGTTCCTGGCATATTAAATGGCAAGCCAAGACTATTTGGGATCACCATTGCCTAAGAGAGATTAATGTGGGTGGTACAGTGCCCACACACTCAGTATTATTGCAGATTATTCCATTTGTGGTAGTAGTGGTGGTTGTTGTTGTTGTTTGGTTTGGTTTTATTATAGTGTAATGCTGCCATGAAGATAAT
This sequence comes from Mus musculus, assembly GCF_000001635.26. Lineage (NCBI taxonomy): Eukaryota > Metazoa > Chordata > Mammalia > Rodentia > Muridae > Mus > Mus musculus. The sequence continues at coordinate 7,002,179 of NC_000082.6, forward strand.
TCCTACCTGTTCTGAAAGATACACTGAAGTTTGGATGTGCTCCACACAAAGGCTCCCTTTCCAGGATTTCAAAACATAGAGACCAAAAAGGAAGACTGCTTTTCTATTGACCTCATGCTCCATAGCAATGAAAGTACTATGTAGTGAAGGCCCTGGAGAGTTCTGATACAGTCATTGCTGGGCTGAGTCAGGTAAATGCCCTAGTTAAGCATTCACTCATTCTCTACAGGAGTCAGGAAAGTTCACAGCAAAGCACTGAAATCTTTATAGATGGTGGAAGTGTCACCCAGCCCTATCTTCTACAAACCCAAATTCAACATGGCCAAAGTGAAGAGAGGGACACTGACTTAGTCTGGATTCTACTGATGTGAAGAAACACCATAACCAAGACAATTCTTATAAAGGGCAACATTTAATTGGGGCTGACTTACAGGTTGAGAGGTTCAGTACATTATCATGGAGGTAGGAGCCTGGCAGTATCCCTGCAGAATGGTGCTGGAGGAAGGAGTGTTCTTCATCTTCATCTTCACCTTCATCTTCATCTTCATCTTCATCTTCATCTTCATCCAAAGGCAGACAGGATAAGACTGGCTTCCAGGCAGCTAGGATGAAGGTCTTAAAGTCCTTGCCCAGAGTGACATAGTTTCTCCAACAAAGCCACACCTCCAAATAGTGCTACTCCTTGGGCCAAACATATTCAAACCACCACCACTGCAGACACTGAGAGCAACAGCAGCAGCACCACTTTCCTGTAGGACACATCCGGCCTGCCAGAGTTCCGGGTTAGCTCTAATTTATTTTGATTATGTGACTTTGAATAAGTCAGTTGGCATGACTGAACTTGTGCAACAGCTCCTCCCTTCCTTCCACCTCTTCCTCTCTATCCTCTCTTTACTCCTCTTCCTCTCCTTTTTCCCTCCCTCCCCCTCCTTCTTTTACCCACTTTCCTCTCCCCCTCTTCCCCTCTTCTTGTTCCCCTTCTTTCTTCTTCTCCTCCTTTTCTCCTTTGCTTTCCTTCTCTGCTTATTTTTCCCCCTTCCTTCCCCTCTCCCCACTCTTTCCTCTCCACTTTCTTCTGCTGCTTCTCTGTTCATCCTCCTTCTCCAAATTTTCTCCTTAGCCCCATTTTTCCTCCTCCTCTGCATCTTTCTCTTAAACATCATCATCCTCTCAGACCTCAAAGAAGCAAATGGATCCTCCCCAGGCAGTGTGGGGCACAGTTTCTCTTGGGTGCAAAAAAAAAGACTGTTGAGGAAGTGAGTGAATGACTTCCTTGGCCCCCTCTGAGAACAGGAGCTTGGGGAGCATAAGTTAGCAGTCTGAGCTGTTGCTTCTTCATAAATACTGGCTTCACGCTCTCGGTATACAGAGACAGTACATCTCAGGCTCTGCAGCAGTCATTCTCAACCTTCCTAGTGCTGCGACATTTTAATTGCAGTTCTTCATGTTGTGAGCACCTCTAAACCAAAAGATTATTTTTATTGCTCATTTATAACTGTACATTTGCTACTGTTATGAATTGTAATGTAACTATTTTGGAGATGGAGGCTTGCCAAAGTGGTCGGAACCCACAGGTTGAGAACTACTACTCCAGCGTTACTGTCCATTAGGCATGAGCTATTGGCAAGGATGCCAGTCTAATAAATACTTTCCTTATGGACTAAAGTAGGCATAACAACAGGAGAAGCTACTCATAGTGTAGGTATCTGGGCATAGTGTGACAGAACACCATATGGTGTGGTCATAAGAGCCTGACTTAGTGGGTAAAGAAGGGAGGCCTGTTGTTCAGCAATAGTGGAAAACATCCTCCTGTAGATTCTCATCAGGGTGCCTTGCAAGTCATTAACTGAAGATGGCATGATGTCTCTTGATCACTATGTTATCACTATGAAATACTATGATATCAGTCACTATCACGGCAATAAAACACTATGACCAAAACAATTTATAGAAGAGTTTATTTAGACGTACCATTCCAGGGGTCTAGAATCCATGATGGTAGATGATAGGCTGCAGACATAGCTGGTGGAGCAGCAGCTGAGAACTCACAAGCACAAAGCAAAGAGAGCAAACTGGGAATGTAGTGAGGCTCTGAAACCTCAGAGCCCACCTTCAGTAACTTACTTCCTCCAGCAAGGCCACACCTCCTAGACCTTGCCAACCAGCACCACCCACTGGGAAACAGGTTCTCAAAGAATGGACCTGTGGGGAGGATCTACAAACTACTAGAGTCATCATCACCTTCATCCTTATCCTTCCGATCACATTCTGTTATCTTTTGGTTTCACTTATTAATGAGCAAACAGAATTTTTAGAAGGTTTTATAGGAAAATATTTATGTTCCCTTACTAAACTTTCACTGTATTTTCCTTTTGGGAATCACTTTGGGAAATACAGCACAAAACCCCTGAGCAATGAAGGGATGGAAAGTAGCAAATATGTGCCATTATTGGAGGCTCAGTCCTGATCTCTGCAGCAAGGAGCCTTGTTTGCACATACCCATTGCACTCCTCCTGTGTGACACCCTTGCACCTCATACTGTGTCCAGCTTCCCTGTCCCTGAGTGGCACTGCCTCTGACTATTATCTTCAGCTTTGGTCACCTTCCCCAAGTGCCATCTGTGATTTGTCAGGGAAGGGTGTAGCAGTGGCCTCAATAATCAGCAGGTGTCCTGCTTATCACCAAGTAAAAAGAAGATGGCATGACTGGAGTGCACAGAGGGCAGGCGCGTTGCTGCAAAAGCAATCGGAAGCTTGGAAATCCAATTCTTTTTCTAAATTGGTGCTAAACACAAGGACGACAGGGTACTCAGTATCAAAAATGGGGCAAAAGGGAGAAATTGTGATCTTATTGGAGAGCCAAACCTGCTCAGAATGTGCCACACTTGGTGACATTAGAAATGAGACTATAGCCCTCAGCCTCAGTTTACATGAGGGGGATGCTTATGAGTTTTCATTTTATAATGTATGCATCTTCTATGTGTCTAAGTGACTTCATATATATATATATATATATATATATATATGTATATATATATATATATATATAATATGCAATTAAAAATTAGAAGTAGAATCAGCAAGGCATATGTTCTTAACAGCAAACTGATAGATGCATCAAACCTGAAAGGGATGAAGGAAAGACTAGAAGACAAACTGCAACTTTGAAGATGGATTTTTCAGAGAAGGCTTGTTTGAGTGACAGGACAGAGATGTGGGTGAGGTGGATGGACAGAACGGGGGTGGGGGGATGTGGGGGTGGGAACGGGGACCTGGTGGTTAGCTGAAAGATATGGGGAAATGGAAAGCTAGAGCTAGTCCAGAGGGTCTCCTGAGCCCAAAAGTAATTCAGAAGGCTGAGTTAGAGACCCAGAGTGAAGGAGGATCATTGTGTAGCGAGTGGCAGTTGGTCACAAGAGTCTGGACATCATCTTCAGTGGTATGAAAAGATGAAGCCAGAAGCCCTGAGATATTTGGATTGTGATGCAGAGAACCGCCGACAGGGGGCAGTGGTGGAAATAGAGAAAAGAACAGGAGGCAACTGAAGCAATCCAAGGCCAGCCCAAAGTACTTCCTTGCAGTACTTGAGATTGATTCTAAGCTGGTCAAGGCCTGAATTAGCAACCCACTTTTCACTTTAAAAATTCTTCATCATGTGCAAGTACAAGCCTTTAACCCCAGCATAAAGAAGGCAGAGGCAGGTCGTTTTCTGTGAGTTCAAGGTCAGTTTGATTCCAAATCCAGTCCATGACAGCCAGGGGAAAAACATATCTCAAAAAACAAACAATCAAAAGTTCATCATCAGTCATCATCATCAATATGTGTGTGTGTGTGTGTGTGTGTGTGTGTGTGTGTGTGTGTTTGTGTGTGTTACGCTATAGTATGAGTGGGGCAGTCAGAAAATAACTTGTGCACGCCAGTGTTCTCCTCTTACGGTGAGTTTAGCCGTAAATCTCAGCAGGTTGTCAGGCTTCCTAGTACAGGCACAAACGTACTGAACAATCTCACTAGCCTCAAATTAACTTTTTATTTTGAGACAGAAATTTGCCAAGTTTCCCAGGCTGTCCTTGAACTGAGTCAGTAGCCCATAACAGCCTTAAACATGTTATCCTCCTGCCTCAGCTTCTCTTGGCCTTTTGACCATACCCCAGTGAAGATGCTCAACTACTGAACTACAGAAGCCAGCATGGAGAGTAGAGCTGGCTTGCCTGCTTATTTCTCCTCCATATCCCCTGAAGAATCTTCCAGAACCTTCTTCAATCATGCATCCTCACAAGCAGTCCAAATTGACAAGTAAAGCCTAGATTGTGTTGTCAGTGACTGGGAGTCTGTAGCTGGGTGTGTTGTCATTCTAGAAACACTTGTCCTGTCCTGACTGTCCTTAAGTCTGTGTAACGCTGACACAACATAGTTCAGTCACCAAAGAGAAGCATTGTAGGCCACTGTCACCCTCACAGTTCTGTAAAAAGGAGGCAGGGGAGATAAGATGCCTAAACGGGTTAATCCAGAACATACAGCATGTGATGGTCCACATCCAATATATACATGCTGGCTATTATCTCAGCAGAATCAGTCTTCTTTATCATCATCTTTAATACTTTTGACAGATTCTAATTTGGAGTGTGTATATGTGCATGAAAGACGAGAGAGAGAGGGAGAGAGAGAGAGAGAGAGAGAAGAGAGAAGGGGAGAGGGGAGGGGAGGAAAGGGGATGAGAGGGGAGGGGAGGGAGGAGAGGGGGGAGAGGGGAGGAGAGGGGAGGAGAGGGGAGGGGAGGGGAGGAGAGGGAAGGGGAGGAGAGGGGAGGGGAGGGGAGAGAAGGGAGAAGAAAGAAGGGAGAAGAAGGGAGAAAGAGGGAGAAGAAGGGAGAAGGGAAAAGAAGGGAGAAGAAGGGAGAAGAAGGTAGAAGGGAGAAAGAAGAGAGAGAGAGTTAGTTCGCAATATGAATCTCAGTGGATATTTTTCAGACCATATCCTACAGCCTTCTTTTAGAAATTAAAATGTGAATATTTTATTCTGTCATCTATCATAATTTTCAAAATTACATCGAATGATTCCATAATATTCTATTGTGTGAGAGTTTGTTACCATCATTCATATTTTAGGAATTATTTTTGTCTTTTTCTTTCTTTTATTTTTACGAATAATACCACAGAGAGCTTTTCTCTATGTAAATGTTTGTTTATATTGTTTTATGGTTAATTATATTAAATTCTAAAAATAAAAAAACACCATTTGAAGGTCAAAAGATGCAAGCTTCTTGCTACCTCTTGAATTGATTTCAGCCATTTTGCTTCTTTGTAAAAAGATTATAGTATAACTCTATCATTGCCCCCTTCCAGATCCTTTTTCCCGAGCCTCCCATGTAACTGTCCTGTCTCTCATCAAAATTCATGGCCTCTATTTTCACTAATTGTTGTCACACATGTTTAAATGCATCTATATTTTAAATACATAAATACAACTTCCTCAGTCTGTATAATATTATTTGTTGTGGATGTTTTCTGGGCTGACCATTTGGTATTAGAGAACTGATCGGCGTGCTTTCCCGGGGAAGATGACCTCTCGTGCTCGCTGTGCTCCTTAGGTGGCTGTGGTTCTTTGTGCAGGCTGAGGCCTTGTGGGCTTTCTCTCCCCACATCACCGTGTCTGCTGGGGAGGTCCTTGTGCAGGTCATGCTTAGGCAGCTATGTTGGTAAGACTTTATGGGACACCTTTCTTTCTTTCCTTCTTTCTTTCCTTCTTCCTTTTCTTTTCTTTTCTTTTCTTTTCTTTTCTTTTCTTTTCTTTTCTTTCTTTCTTTCTTTCTTTCTTTCTTTCTCTCTCTCTCTCTCTCTCTCTCTCTCTCTCTCTCTCTCTCTTTCTCATTATCAGTATTATTTGTGTGTGTGTGGTGTGCGTGTGTTTCTGTGTTTCTGTGTGTGTGTGTGTGTGTGGTATACAGTGTGTATACGTGGGCACAAACATATTACAGCATGCCTGTGGAAGTCAGAGGACAACTCTGTAGATTCAATTATGTCCTTCTACCTATATGTTGGGTTAGGAGATAGGCCTCGAGGCTTATATGGCCAGTGCCTTTTCCTGCAGAATTATCTTAGGACCCCAAATTGCTTTCTAAGCCAATTGTGCCCCCCAAAGTACCCCACAATGCTACTCTGAAAATGCTGTTTGGTGGTTGTCAACATTGTTGGTGTAATTGCACTATCAATCTGGCAGCTGGAAATGAGAACCTCCTTGGTTGACTCTGTCATAATCTCAATAGGAAACATGTTCTGTGTCCTTACCACAGGTGACAGACTCTTAAGAGGTAGACTGTGTCTCTTATATTTTATGTCTTTATTTTACAAATCAAGAAACTATAGCCACCAGGTAGGTAACTGGGAACTATAATCAAACTCATCCCAGTTCATGGGACCCTTGAGTCTGGGTGTGGCTCATTGAATTTAAAACCTAAGAAAAGACTCCAGGCAGCAATAAAGTCACCTGACTGAAATAATGTATACTACCATTTGAAAGACCCACAGAAATATTTCTGGCCTTTATTAAAATGAAACAGAAACCACTCGTTACTATAAATAAACCTGTTTTACAGAAAGAATTTTATGAAATTTAGCAGAAATAAAAACATCTAGTTTAATCCAGTGATTGCTCACTTTCTGAATAAAAGCAGCCTATGGAGTTATTAAAAGAGTAAACAAAATGCCATTTTACAAACATCTTGAATCTTTTTGAAAAGAGGAGATATGGGACTGGTGGTATGGGGTCACTATGTAATGCCACCACACCTGACTCAACTTCAATCCTGGGATTCACACACAAAAAAAGGAGACAACTGACTTTCACAGTTGTCTTCTCATGTCCTTACATGTGTCATAATGCTTAGACATCAGTGTACACACACACATACATACATACATACATACTCTCACACACACACACTTACACACATTCACACACACATACATACTCCCATACACTCCTCATACACAAACTTTCACACACACCCTTACACATACACATGTGTACACACTAACATACACACATAAACACACACTCACACAGAATAAAGGAAACAAAAATGTTTTCAAGAAAAAGTAGGATGTTATCAGTGTTGTGTATTTGGTAATTCAGGGTGTTTGAGCCTGAAAGCTAGGGTTTGACTTTTGGACTATTAATTACCTATCTATGGCTTTCTTTTTCACTGTTCCTTGCCCCCTACTTTCTCTCCAAATCAACTGTAAAACTTATTTGTGACACTGTTGTTTAAAGAGGAACCTTTTCTGGCAGTGCGACTACTCTTGCATTGCGCTTAGGACAGGCTTAGGGTCATGTCCAGTTCTACCATAAGCCTTTGAGAAGGCACAGACATGTGAAGCTGGGGCCTGTGTCTTTCTATGCCGTTTCTCTTGCTTGGTAACTCGAGTATCTCTGCTCTTAGAGTCTTGCCTCTGAGTTCCTAGGAAGACCTGAAATAGAATGTATCACACATGTACATTTTTGAAGGCTTGTGAGTGCAGACGGAATATAAAACCCAAGTCCATATTCTTAGTATGAGTCTCCAGTAATTGGAGTTGGGATACACATGGACATTCTGTCTCTTGCTTGCAGTCTTTATTTGCATGTGTAAGGAAGCTGGATTTCCATTCTGCCTGTATTTAGGATATTGTCAGGCATCATTTCTTTGAAAAGATATTCTCAAGCTGGAACAACAGGATCTATCATAAGACTCTATTCAACTCATGGCACCTAACACTGCAGCATACTAGGAACACTTTAGCCCCCACAATCACTGTGATGATTCAGGCATTTTCTAATTTGCCAAAGTGGTGCACACTTTTAATCCCAGCCTTATAGAGATAGGAAAGATCTGAATGACATGATGGTTCAAGGCCATCCTCAGAAAACATTTGAGTTTAATACCTACCTAGCTACATGTGTCTCTGTCTCAAAATCAAAATGATAATTAGGCCATTTTCTTGCTATTACTTCTTTTGTTAAAAATTTATAATTGACATTTTATTAAATAATTTTTACATCAGTACTATGTGTTAAACCTCAGTGTTAGAAGTTGAAGCAAAACCATGCAAACAAACTATTAAAAATAAACATGTAATCAGCTTCTTATCTACCCTAAGTACCACCCAGGACTCAGTGCCAGAGTCTTATCTACCCTAAGTACCACCCAGGACTCAGTGCCAGATGGAGGAAGGGATTTCACAGTTTGGACAAAAAGCAGTGGCCAGTGATTTTTTTTTTCAAGTAAGCCAAGCTTCACCAGCCCCTTGGATTTTATTGTAAAGATTAATGTAGCTGCATTCAGGAGGAATGTCTTAGGGTTCCTTAGCCAGACTATCGTCCTCATCTCTCCTCTTCCATGTATATAAATCCCCTCATATCGTTGGGGATATAGTCTTTCCCCCTAGTAATTTCCCCCTAGGCTTTCCTCTCTTCTACCTAACACTTGTAACATGCTAGATGAATTGGGCATATTATTCTCACAAAGGATAGTTATGGGGCGCAGTCTTTCTATATAGCCTAAGCTAGCCTCAAACCCACCGTACTCCTGCCTCAGTCTGTTCAGTGCTAGGGTTACAAGCATGTACCACAATGCCTGGTTTGACTTCACCAACTTAAACATGTCATATTCTTCTTGCAAATTCTGTTGGCCACTCTGCAGGAAAAAAAAAATGTGCTTAGCATATTTCAACCATGCATGATATAGGTCGTGTTGTTTGATTTTTTTTCTCTCTTGGTTTCCTCAACTGAAAAATAAAATGGGATCTGTAGCTCCTGGAGTTTTCATGGGCTAAATGAGGAAACAAAAATGAGAAGACTTTGAGAACACTGGGAAGCTCTGTTGTGATGGGAAGTAAGGTCTAGGTTCGTACAGGAGGCTTCAGCAGTCTCCCCTAAATCAACATGCTCAGTGTACAATCGAGAGGGCTTCCACCACATTTTGTTCATTGCACTGTTCATAAAACTCCTCTTCTCCAAATGCCGCATTTGTTTTTCCTCCCTACTCCTGCATAACTCCATTATTTGCAGCACATAAGTGTATTATGCAATTCTTTCAATATGTCATCGATTGTTTCTGTTTTCCTGTAGTATTACTTAAGTCCATAATGCTTCTTATTAAATCCCCGAGGGATGCTCTGAGCACTGGCTGAAGGGCCCTCCTCTCTAAAGTGGATCATGGCTCTTCAATATTTGGAATGACACAAAGCACCAAAGGAAACTTGCAAACGGAATTTTCCCACCTGCTTATAAAATCCACAGAGCCTAATCTGGGCATTATTTTATAAATCTTTTGTCTATCTAGGGGACTGATCCGGTCATTCAGACAGTAAGAGCTGCATCACCAAATGACTTGAATTAACTCACGTGCCCTCAGGCTTTTTTATATTCTGGGTGTTATCATGGACCATAATAACTACTGAGTACTTCCTGTATTCTAAGTACTATCACAGCTCTTGTTTGCTGAATGCTTCCTGTGTTCTATTTGTACAATAAGAAAGAAATTCTAGAAGGAGACTAGGGAATGGAGAAAGGAGAGTGGAGACATGAAGGGAAGAGAGGTGTTATATGCAATAATGCAAATGTCTGAATGTACCCATTATATAGTACAATTAATGTATACTAATAAAAATAAGATGTATGCAAAGAAACTTAAGAAAATAATCTACTATATATCAAACACGCATACCCCTAGACACAAACACACAGACTTTGTTATAAAGCAGTTCCTCCTATAGCATGGAGGAAAAATATAACTGTAACATACCCAAGAATTTGTTACTACTCTACTCTGAACTTGTTTTTGACAAAGATATTAACTAGAATTCCTTATAGACTAGATTGGGATCACTTCACTGCACTGCTGCTTCTATCTGGGACAACTGGATGGATACATGGATGGATGCATGCATGGATAAATGGGTGGGTATATGGTTATGTAGATGGATAGATGAGTAGATGGATGGATGGATGGATGGATGGATGGATGGATGAGTGGATGAGTGGGTAGCTGGGTGGGTAGATGTGTAGGTAGATGTATGGGTGGGTGGGTGGATGGATATGTGGCTAAGTGGATGGTTGGGTATATGGGTAGGTAGGTGGATAGATGGATAGATGGATGGTTTGATGGATAGATGGGTGGGTAGATGTATGGATGAATGTGTGGGTAGTTGGCTAGGAGGAAGGATGAATTGTGTGTGTGTGTGTGTGTGTGTGTGTGTGTGTGTGTGTGTGTCCATGGACAGGCACAGAGAAATGAAGAGAAGAGGGAGAGAAGTAGGGAACATAGTAGAAGAGACAACATACAGAAAAAATCATACTTTGTTATATTAACCAATTCAAAAATAATAGTGCAAAGGAATATGTTAGGAAATATTTTCTAAAAACTTAGTGGCTATATACATTTCAAATGCGTAAACTGATTATCACTTCCTAGCCATCCCCTATTTTAAACTTATATTTCTTTTCATTTACCATTTTTCATGTATCTCACCCACTCTTCAAATATTTATCCTTTGTCAGGCATTAGTTTAGGCACAGGATGGCTATTCATAATATATGCTGTGTGACCTATACATTTTTGCTTCCATAGTTTTGAGGAAGGAGAGTTTATTTTTGCAACTTGTGTGTGATTGTTAGATTGCTTTAGTCAGGAAGGTGGGCTTTGTGAAGCCTCCTGAATTGATGTTCAGATGACAACAAACAAAATGCTGAGCTTGGCTGGCAGAGAAAGTACTTAGAGCTTTGGACACACTGTCTCCCTAGATTGTGGTTACAAAATTAATATAACAATTAATATTGTTTCAGTTGTATATGCTACAAGCATCCAAAAAATCCACTTTGTGTTCTAAAGCCTCAAATTGGTCATCCTGAATCTAGACTTCACCTACTGCCTTATTTAGGGCCAGATGGAGACTTTGAGCATGTCTGCCTGGGAAGACCTAAGAGACACCCTAGGGACTATTGGAACTTAGTCTTGCTCACAGCGCCTTTAAGCAGTTCGGGGAGGGGTGTGAAGATGTCATTATATAAAGTGAATATAGCTGAGATTATGTGCTGCGTAAATTTCAGCCATAAAGCACAATGCAGACCGGTTTTGATCGAAAAGACAGTGAGGAGAATCCAAAACATAATTCCTTGTTCATCAAGGGAAAGCACACAACTTGGCTTTGTGGATTCAAAAGAAGCGATTGCAGAGGTGACTCTGAAAAGCCCCCTTGGAGACCCAGTGCCAAGTCTGCAGAGCAGCTTCAGAGCAGCAGCAGCCAGGGACTTGGCTATTTCTGTCTGCAGTCTTTGTGTCATGAAATAGTGACACTTTCCCATTCTCCTAACTCCCCAGCTTTCCTTTACAATGCTACACCTTTGAGTGATGGTCAGTATATTTGGAAGCAGCTACCTTCGTGTCTTAGGCAGAAGATGTCTAGAGAAGAAAAAAACAGACCCCTGGGAGCCCAAGCATCTGTAGACTCCGGGGAGAAGGGGGCGGGGAAGGGGGGGCTCAGTTCTGAAGATCCTCATTTGTGTTTCTCCTCTCTCCGAATTCCTCTGTATCCCCTCCCTTCCCAGGTAGATAATGAAGGACGGAGAATCTGAGTAGGAGGCTTCTATCCTTGGATGATTCCTTTTTAATTTTTTTTTAATACTTCCAAAGGGATCATCATCAAATTCATTTTATGCCTCTGGAAAAGACTAGAATTTTCTAACTGTTCTACATACCTGGGCAGGTTACCTCTTCCAACCTCAGCTTATCATTATTCTGCTTTGAGTTATGTAATGGTCTCCAGAATGGCTGCGGAAAGGAGTAATGCACCTTTGTTCCCACCCATGTTAAGACGGATTAGAAACACTCATAAAACCCTCATTACACTTTCCCAAAACAGCCTTAAGACTTGTCTGTTCGAGGCAAGGCCATGCTGCTGCTCACAAGTGTGGGCTTCTGTCTAATTATATGTAAATTATCTGAGCAGAATCTCAAATGTTTAGTGATAAACAGTTTTATGCTTCCCCGCAAAGTGTCTAGTTTGCAAGGCAATACAATCAAAGGCAGCTTGTGTGCAGTGAATTGTAGATTGTATAACTTTGCCTCCTTTTTAAGGTATTGAAAGTAACTGGAATGTGCCTCCAGACCTTGCAGAAAAGCACATGTCAGAATCTGTGTTTTGGGAGGAAGGGGTAAAAAACAAAAAGAAGATAATTTATCCTTTAACTTTATTTCAGTTCTGTTCTCAGAAGAAACATTTAAAATGTTGGATTTCTTCAGAAATGCAATTAACCAACTTTTATTTAATGATTTTTTTCTTAAACTATTCATCCTGGAGGGATGATATCTACAGTTATTAACCAAAATAAATATGGATTATTAAGAAACAAAATATAATATCTGCTGCAAAACATATATTGCATCTCAGGGAAGATCCAAAAGGGTATGTGTGGAGATGTGCTTCCTTTAAGACAACTTTCCTGAAAACATCCCCCATCTTTTGCCCTATCTCTAGGTGAGACACATGAGCCTCCTATTCTCTGAGTTCCAGAACACTCTTTTGGTCATAGTAATGACAATTAGGACAGCTCTTAGCTAGAATGAGGCCAAAGTACCAAGTATAGCTGCAGTCTGTGTATCCAGCATCTTCTAACAGACCATCATCATGCAGAATGGGAAGGCCATTTCTTCTTAGTCTCAGCATCCGGGTTTCCTGAAGGCTTGAGAAGATTAGAAGAAAATCTTCCATCACTCTTTTGGCCCAAAACGATGGCCCTCAGCTTCTTTGTATAAAAATCGTTTGATATTCTATTAGACTCATACAAAGAAGTTCTGTCCAGTGCAGGACACATAAGAATCATTAATATAAAGCATCTCTCTGAGCTTAAGAGTGCACCATAGCTATTTTACATTGAGAGAGGTTCTGTACCACAAGAAAACAGCCAACCTGAAGAACACAAAAAGAGAGAGAGAAAAGGACCAGAATGGAAAGATTAATATTCAGACAGGTTAATATCTCAGTAGAATACAACAGCAATCCTTGTTGGTGACCAATGCAAAAAATACCTCTCTCTCTCTCTCTCTCTCTCTCTCTCTCTCTCTCTCTCTCTCTCTCTCTCTCTCTCTCTCTCTCTCTCTCTCTGTATCCTCACACTACACTTTGTGTGTGTTTGAGAAAGAGAAGGGTTAAAGGGCCTTGGAGATGCTGGGCAAACACCCTGTCACTGGGCAGTTTCCCCTTGCACACGGAAAGAGAGATTAAAGCATGAGTTGTAGTTTCTAGCTCTACTTTGTTCCCCACATCGTAATGTGGAATCCACAGCAAAATTTCAAGTAGGAAACAGGGACAGATGTTTGTTACACTTGTGTTCAAACAATTGCTCATGTGCAAACTTGTGCCCATTTGCATACCTACTGATTGAATTTGCAAATGCATCAGCTTGTTAAATAAATGTGTCATAATGCTTAAAGAATGCACACATCTCTCTCTCTTGGTGTCTCTTTATGAGTAAATCTTCACTTTATCTCAGTTGAGAATATCTACAGAGGAACTCCAGTGTATATTTGATATTTGCAAACCACAAGGAAGCTCCCCAAAGAAAGCCATTTAAATGATTGATTGAGCTGGGCGTGGTGGTGCACACCTTTAATCCCAGCACTCCGGAGGCAGAGGCAGGCAGATTTCTGAGTTCAAGGCCAGCCTGGTCTACAAAGTGAGTTCCAGGACAGCCAGGGCTACAGAGAAACCCTGTCTCGAAAACCCCCAAAAATAAAAATAAATGATTGACTGAACTCACAACTCGGCACCACGGAGACCTCTTTTTACCAGTTTATCCTTTTACACAGCTCATGGCTTTATCGTTCATCAACCATTCTATGACTGTCGGTCTGTTGGCTTTGACACAGTCTGTGTGTCTCAGACTGGCTTAGAACCCATCGCCGCCCGCCCACCTGAGACTTGTAACTGCAGAGTTGCTGCATCAGACTATTACTGACTTTGGGGTGCCTTTGCTTCAGGTTGACCTGCATCTTAGGTTCTTTATTTCCCATCTCTACTTGCCTGAGATTCCTATGAAAAAGTCTAAAGGACTTTACTTCTACTTCCCTCCCACTCCCCACCCCCCGCAGGAAAAACATGGACAAGATCCAATTCATTTTTTAAAAAAATGCAATAAAACCTAAAATGAACACTAATATTTATGCCAAGTGTTAAGACTACCAGTGATTTCTGGTGCTTAGCTGATGTTGTCTTGTTCTCAAAGTAAATTGACCTCATTGAATAGGGACCATTTGATGAGGGTTAGATAGAAAGTGAAGAAATTTAATATTTCCTTTCTTTTTGCTTTTTGTTTCTTTAAAAAACAAAACACTCTGATCTTCCTGGGATCTAGGTCTTCTAATGTAAGTAGTGAAGAAAGACTGATTAAAAAAAAACAAAAAACAACTCTTATTTTAAATGATTATAAAATTTCCATATGTTTCAGGAGACTATATATATATATATATCTTCCTTTCTTTCTTACTTTTTTTAATGTGGATCTTTGGCCAAGAGGGACCCCGTGCTGAGCGTCTAACCTCTCTGACTTACACAGAGGAAGCTGGTGTAATAGAAATAAATGCTGCATTTTCTCTGTATATAACATGTCACTTGGGCAAAGTGCTACGGTGTCTCTTTGGTAAAGCTGAAATGCGGATTTCTCAGAAATGTCTTGTTTTCAGTTAATGATATTTTCTGCCTTTCACCAGGTGGTCTCTTTGGGGGTTTGCACTTGAATTCATTTCTATGTGTGTGCACCAGGCTTTCTATTATTTGTTCATTCAGCAAGCATTGACGGAATTTTCTGCAGAGTGAGGCCTGAGCCACACATGGCAGTGACCAGCATGTCACCCTCATCCTCTAGAGCAAAGGACAGGATGATAAGAACATATAGTGAGGGCAGTATTAGAAATTTAAGGGGACTGGGGGGTGGAATTTGGAGAGGGAGGGTCTGCATGAAAATGACCTGACTGGATGGTGACTGCTTTTAGATCATTTTCTGGGCTCCATCCACAAATGATGATGCATGATACCAACTCATCTGACTGTCGCCTCACTAGAACCTGTGTCCCCTAGAGGAAGCTCGGAATTCATCTTTCTCTCATATAGCATCCTACAAGGAACGGGAACTTCGGGAAATGACCAAACATTCTAGCCCTATTTCAGAGTCAGCCCCCAGTGACTCATACAACGGAAAGAGAAATTGATCGTTGGCTTGTTATGATTCCCTCGTGGCATGAGCTTTGAGAACCCAGAAGCCTGGTGAGAGCACAGACATGGCTGCCAAATATGGCCACAGTCACAGGTGCTGGTGTATTTTCTGGGCCAAGAGACAGCCTCACATCCGCTAACCTGAGACTGTTGAGCCCTGCACATTTGGAGCTTAATTCACAACAGGATTTTTCTGCACAGGGAGAAAAGACAACCCTGGAATCCCAGCCCTGACTCTGATTGGACATCTAATTGCTAAGAACGAGAGACAAAACCACCACTGACCCATTGTTTCTAAGCACCGGCATTAATAAGGGAAGTGTAGTCTGTTTATACCTTTTGCCTCATTTGGAGCTAGGCAGACATCCTGGCTGTCTTCTTTGCAGGCTGAGATGGGCTGCTAAAGATGGAAGGCAAATGTGCTGTTTCTTCTTTGCTTTTCAGAATTTTCTCAGGAAACAGAGACATAAGCAAGGAACACTGGCATGTAGGGGACACATTTTTCCTTTCTTACCACAAATATCTAAGGAATTTCAACTTAGTTCAGGGCTGTGGGATTTTAGGAATTATTGGATTTTATGGAGTATCGACCCATTGTATAGAAAGGCATATCTTCTTAAGAATCAAGAAATCACCACCAAAGCTGAGTTGCAGATACAAATGACAAAGATGTCAGAAATCTTGGGCCATGTCTCATTAGAGACTTCCTCTGCGGATTCCTCTGTCTGTTTGCCTCCCGATGCTTGCTCTACTTCCTGGTTTTCCATCATCTTTCTGTGTGGCTCCCAAATCATCCCCTTCAGTTTCCATGTCCAAATCCATAGATGCAGAACAGAAGCAGCCTTAACTGACCAACAGACACTGGCGTAAACGATGGCTTGGGCATCTGGGAGGATTTGAATGGGAAACACTTCCTCTTGTTTGATGACAAAGAAGAGGGTACACATGAGGAAAATGCCTAGTATACTCAGAAAAAGTCCTTCTGTGTTATCCAGGCTTTCTATAGCCCATCCTGCTCTCTGCCTGTCCCTAGGCACTAGCCACCACCCTCTATAGAGGCCATATTCTCCTTCTTTCTTTATTTATTACATCTGAAAATTAGACTATTAATATTGCTATCTCTTGGGACCACCAATGACTTCCCGGATACAAGGAAAGTTTTCCTCTGGCTTTTGTCTGCATCTGCTCATTCCCTGAGATCACAGCACACAAGCCAGGCTTACTTAAGACCGTTTTATATGCAGGAAAATTTGTCCCATTGAGTACATTAAACCATGAATTTCAATAACTGCATCTGGTCATGTGACACTCGCCAGCGTCAGCATATGGGATCTCTTCATCTCTCTGAAAAGTTTCCTTGATTGTATTTGGAGTCAGTCCACCGCATAAGAATCACCAGGAGCATGGCTGCTCCTGTTGTCTTTGTCTTTTCTAAACTGTCACACGAATGGGATAAGAAGGCAGCCATAGAGAGTGCCTTCTTTCTCTGGGCAAAGTGGATATAGACTCCTCCACGTGACTGCATCTATCAATAGATCATTTTTCCTCTTTCTTGCTGAGTAGCATTCTTAACAGTGTGGATGCATCACTTGGTATATATTCAATAGTTGAAGGGCATTTGCGTTGCTTCCAATTTTTGCTGATTTTGAAATTCCTGCTTCAGACATTCCTATTTAGCCATTTATCTGAACATAAATTTTGTTCTCTTAGGTACATTTATAGGAGGGGCATTATGTGCTGAAGAGTGTGTGCGCACCTAACCTCACGGAACCATTTTTTTCCTCATTGTGTATGTGTGATGGGTATGTATTTATAAGGGGATATATGTGATTTTGGACACATGGAGACAGTCCTCACCTTCTGCCTATTTGTGAATATGTCTTGTTCTTGGCTGTGTATGCCAGGCTGGCTGACCTGAGAGTGGCTGGGGGTTCTCCCTGCTCTGTTCCCATGTGACTGGAGGAACATCGAATGACATAGCACATGAAGCCTGGACTGAGCTCAGCCAGGCCTTCATCTTTAAACAACGGTACTCTTCCCATTCCACTATTTCCCCATCACTATGAAGCTGTATCAATGGAGGCAGTGCATATTATGGCAACATTGGTGTTGAGATCCAAGCCAGGAACTTCCTGGATTTTTGGCTTACTATCAGTTATTAGCACCTACATGGTAGTAACAAATTCTGTAAAACTTGAGAGCAATCATTCATTTTTTAAAGAGTTGTTTTATTTATGCATAGTGTGTGTGTGTGTGTGTGTGTGTGTGTGTGTGTGTGTGTGTGTGTGTGTGTGAGCAGATACACCATACTATGAGTATAGTGATTGTTGAAGCCAGAAGAGGGCACTGGATTCCTTAGAGCTTGAGCTACACACAGCTGTGAAACACCAACCCTGTGTGTTAAGAACAACACTCAGGCCATCTGAAAGAACCATGTGTCCTTAACCTCTGAGCCATCTCTCCAGCCCATTTCTCACTCAGGTATTATACACCTGCAGAAGGTCCTCTCATCTTTGCATGCTGTGTCCTCTCTACCATGTTCCTTCTGCTACCGGACCATGTCCATTCCTGGTTATACCTCTACCACAAGGCTTCATTTTCTGGGATATGTGCAGTTTGCCATGTTCCTCACCAAGTTCTCAGCCTTGAATTACCAATGAAAAACCACATCTTCATTAGTCTAATCCCATCCCCTTGCTATCCATAGTTCCCATATTGCTATTAATGCCCTAATCTTTTCCTTTATACCACGAACAATAACTGGCCTCAGAAAATTTACCATGTAATCTTGTTTGATTAGCTCTTTATTGAGATAATTTTTTACTTATTACAGAATAATAGATAGCACATTCACTTGGCTTCCTTAATGGTCATGTTGACAAAATTATAGTAAAGCATCCCATTCCAGGGTGTGTACACTGATAAAAATCAACTGATCTCATTGCAATTTCTCTAGGTTTATTGCAGTTTCACATGGATGCGGTGGGGTGAGATGCTTCATTTTGTTCAGTTTTACCATATATGAGGATCAGTGTCCACCACAGTCAAGATACGTAGCAGTTCCATAACTTCCTTTGTTGTCTCAACATCCACCCCCTACCCACCCAAGTCTTTTTGGTAAATACTGATTCTCACTTGAACGAAATGTAGATACCTCAAAATCAGAACCATGTAATAGCAAACCTTTGGTGTTTACTTCCTTTTGTCTGGAGATTCAGTCTATACAGATATATACAGATACAGATACAGATACAGATACAGATACAGATACAGATACAGATACAGATACAGATACAGATACAGATACAGATACGTATACATATACATATACATACACACACACACACACATTCTATGCCCATACACACACACACACATATATAGTTCCATGATATGGACATGATGCTGTTTCTTTAAACATTCACCTATTGAAATATATATGAACAACTCCTAATTTTACTTATGAATAAAAACATCACGGCTTTATATATACATTGTTGTGTGAAATGTTTCCATGTCCCTGGGATAAACTCTAAAGTATAAAGATAGGAGGACTTAGTTGTGTCAGGACTCCATTGCACTGATAGTTTTCATGGCTCTCTCTGGTAATAGATTGATTTTTTGTTTCATCCCAGGAACAGTTTGAGTAGTAGTTGCTTGCTTGTTACTTGTTTGTTTATATTTAATCACCATGTACTGGGAACATTATACAATCCTTAGAACATAATTTACTACTCTATAAATATTCATAGATGAATTAAATGTGTAATGAATGGGTGGATACATGAATAAAAACTCTGACATAGGGATTAAATAAAATGATACATATAAATGCTTTTCAGAATCCTGAGCATGGAATGAACTTCACTGTCTATACACAGGGGTTTTATACCATCGCTGTTATTGGGTGTAATTTTCACTGGAAGAGACACAGTTTAATGCCAACTTTTTCTTCCTACCGTCACTGGGCCTCTGCTGTCATCGTGTGACTTTATTAGTTCCCAGTGAAGTGGTTCTGAGGTTAGGAGTGCATACTGTCCTTGTGGAAGTCCCAAGTTTGTCTCCCGGCTCCCAATTTCTTTAGCTCACACCTGTTTGTGGCTTCCCAGGCTCCAAACTCTTTCTGCTTCAGCTCATTTAGCTAGAGATAAGCCCTTCTTGTAAAAAATGTTCTATAAAGAATGAAGTAGAAATTTGTCCTTTGTGTTATAAGTGAGGTCCCACTAAACAAGTGAGCCTTGAAGCTCTCTGGGCCACTTTCTCTGTTGACCATAAGCTCAGGAAATAAATACCAGCAGGCTTTGGAATATAAGGGGATGTGGCACCAGAGAGGTTAACATTTTTCCAGGTCCTGAAGGTCTTAGAGGGTGAAATAAATATTGTGGGATCCAGTGGAGGTAGCAGAGTCCTTAATAGAGAGAGAAAATTAGTCATTCCCATTCGCCTGGGGAAAGTGCAGGCCCTGATAATGTCTTGATCTATGTACAAAGAGCCAGTAAAGACAAGCAGTTCTCATAATAAAAATAGAAATGAGGTTTTCCTGACAAAAATGCCAGTGGAGTGATGAGCTGTCAGGCAGGATCTGGAGAGACGAGAAAGGGCCTTCTTTGGTGACTATAATTAGGCTGCGTGGAGAGTTCAGCCTATGCCAGCACCTCTGTCTCTTTCTAGATTCTCCATTGGGTTATGTCTACGGGGCAGGGATATCGAGGAGATCAAGGCTGATTCCTGGTGGTTCAAGCCCTTCTGCCCCTCAAGCCCTGGAGAGGCTCTGACCTGGGGTGTGTGAGAGACAAGGGCCTTTACTCTGGAGCTTGTGCTATTTACATTTATTTTTTTTCAGAAAGAAAGGGAGGAAAATATAAATATCTCCTTTTCTCTGTCCCAAAACCTACTGTGCAAAAACTTGACTCATTACAGATAAACAATAAGAATAATTTTTAAGAACCTGTAATCACTATGCCACTCGTAACGTCTGGTGGATTTTCTGAAGCATTGACTGACTCGAGGCAGAAAGATGGATTGGCATCTAGAAAGAGGTAAGTTCAGAAATGAACAGGATGGATTAGCAATACAGATTGGGCTTATATAAGAGAGTGTACTGCTTTTGTTGTATAACTATGATCAAATTAAATAGTCCGAGAGAACAACTTGGTGAGGATTTGTTTTAGGACAAAGTTTCAGAGATCTCAGATGCTGGCTCTGTGGGTTCTGAGACCATGGACTCATGAGAGCGTCATGGAGATGGGAGTATAGGTAAGTAGTTGGAGAGCGAAAAGACTGTATACAAGGTCTACAGTACACGCCTGGGCACCAATGTCCTCCAGGAAGTTTTTTTCTAAAACTCAGCACAGCACTCCTCCCTGAGAGTGGAGCCTTCAGCATATGAGCCTATGGAAGACATTTCATTTTCAAGTCCTAACAGGGGCTATTCCCAGATGAGGGTATATCTGGGCAGCTGTGCACTGTGCATACGTTTCCTGTGCTTTGCTGTACAAATGTCTATGCCTTTTAAATCATCTCCCCTGACTTTGATTTCTGAAACCAGGAAACATAGTCTAATGAAAAAATGTACTGAGGTAGACATGCGTATGGCTAGCTACTTAACCAAAGTCCAAACCATTCCCAGATGCACTTCCTGGCTGAGGTCAATTTGGTTGTGTTTTATGGAAACAAAGAGGCAATAGAGTGACCTCGTATCTTCTTCAGATCTCAGAACTTGAGTTCTCCAGTGAACCTCTGATAGTTTGAGACACCTGGAGGCTGGAAGAAGCAAGATCAACATAAGCCACGGTTTAGATGCTGTTCATCCAATATAATTTCTTAGAAAGAACAAGCCCTCAGAGAGCACCAATATCCATCAAGTAGCTTTTGGGTATTCTGACAAACTTCATTCTCTGCAATGCAGTATGGAATAAATAAATAGGTAAGAAACTACACCCACCTGACTTGGCGCTTCAGCCTGGGAATTTAAGAGAGTTACTAATTTGTCTACTCCTCAGTTTCCAGACCTGTAGGATGGGATAGTTGTTATAGCCTTGCTTATTGGAATGCTGAGAAGAGGGAAGGAGATAATAAATGTGAGACAATTGGCACAGTGCCCAGCACACTGCAAACGCTCAATGATTCTTGGATTTGCTGGTTTTATGGTATTTCCTGGAACTGCGTACATCTCAATAGGACATTGACTATGCCGGAGAAAATATATTGGAATGGCTTTGCTGGTGAGAGACAAGTCTTGGAGACAGGGAACATGTCAGCCTGCTGAGAGTCTGAATGGTATCAGAGGAAGTATCAGCACCCTGGGGTTGGCGTTTTCACTAAGAAGGTCATAAAATATTAATATTCTTACAGTTACCCAGAAGGACACAGGTGCCAGATGCTGCCTGATGCACAGGACCGTCCCCTGGAGATGTTTGTGGCAAGTTATGAGGAGGGAAAGCAGGGGAGTCAGACAGGTAACAAACATGCCAGCTACCTCGGTGGCTGGACACACCAAGGTGAAGGGAGAACCAGCAATGAGCTCTGTTTAGGAAGATGAGGTGGACATCTTCCTCTCTTCCTACTCTAAGAGAACAGGACAGCGGCCAATTATGTACCACATTACCCTTCCTTCACAATCAAAAATAATCAGATCAAGCCGGGCCATGGTGGCAGCCACCTTTAATTCTATCACTCAGGAAGCAGAGACAAGTGGACCTCTGCATTCTAGGCCAGTCTAGTCTACAGAGAGAGTTTCAGGACAGCCAGGACCACACAGAGAAACCCTTTGTTAAAAACAAACAAACAAACGAATGCAAAAATAAAAAGAATAGACAGATCACATTATCACCACTGTGTCCATCAGCATCATCACCATCACCGTTATTATGAACAGCATCCCTATCATTACCAGTACTAACACCATCATCAACATCATTATCACCAAGAACACTTCTGTCATTATCGCCGTTACCACTAGCACCACTGCCATCATCATTACCATCACTAATACCGCTGTCGTCACTGCTGTCATTATTGGTCACCACTATTAGTTCTGCCTCTTTCTCCATTATCAACATTAACAGTGTTACCCTCATCATCACTGTTACCTTTATCTCCAATCAGCACCATCTCCCTTATCAACACTATGACCAGAATCACCGTTATCAGTAGCAATCGGCATCTGTCACCATGATCATCACCAGCACCACCACACATCACTCTCATTATCATCTTCACCACCAAGTACCATCATCTCCATCAGCACCACCATTATCACCATCTTTGAAGCCTTTGCCCAAGATGTATTTAAGGGTTTTCCAAGTATTTTGCTTGTATTTTTCCATGTTATCCAAACTCAGACCTAAAAATAATCATGCAATTAACACTTGTATTTTACTCACGCAGAACTCAAAAATCCAAATGGTTTGTCATATAGTCACCCAGCAACGACTTGACAGCACCATGCCTGAGATTCAGGAAGTCAGCTTCCCGGTCCTTGTAGCATTCTCCTCTCAAGAAATCAACACAAGAACAGTCTTGCTTTTTGGAGCGGGGTTGTGTTTGGAATGGTGTTCCTATGAAGTCCTCGCTGGCCAGAAGCTCTCCATCCTCCTATCTCTGACTTCCAAGGGCTGGGACTGCAGATGTGTACCACTGAGCCTGGCCGCCCTTCACATTACCACTGTGATTTTCCTGTGAGAGGGTAAACCTGTAACCTCTGCCTCACAATACCACACAGCACACTCATGGTTCTCTGCCCCATGCATACCTTTACACTGGCAGACTCCCTCAGAGAAACCAATGTCTCAAAGAATGCTATTTAGAATATAGATGCAGGGTCAGAACTGGAGTTGGATTCTATAATCTCCAATAGGAAATTTTATTGTATATTCAATCAGAGAAAAGGTAAGTCTCTCTTTGATAAACACTAATATTTGAAAATGAGAGTATGGAGAAGTAATACTGTTTTCAATTAGCCCCAGAGTACAGTTCACTCTTTTAATGTGTTATGTGATATTGAGAAAAAATGTTGTCTCTTGTGCTAAAAGTTGCTAAAAGTAATTATTTTAATTAGATGACCTTAAAACATATAGTTAAGGTAGAACTATGATCTATCTTTCATCTTACAGCCCTGGTGTCTCCAGGTGTAGTTGCAACATTTGGCACAGCAAATGCATCAAGGTGTGACTGATAAGGAAATGTATAAATTAACCAATTGGTAAATGAAACAGATCAGAACCCCAGAGGTGCAGGAAAGTGTACCATTTACAAGTTTTTCCATTCATTCAACCATGATTTTACCATAATCTGCTATTTGATAATGGCTGTACTAATGAGATGAAGGAGCAACAGAGGGTGGATAGCATGGGGGTGGGGAGCAGATAGGAACCTCTCACAAGACGTGCCTACATATGTATGTAGAATGGAGTATTGAAAGACAGAAAAAGGACAAGTAACTCACTGCTGTTAATACTGGATGTGCCATTTATAAACTACAGGATGCTTCCTTCTAAGCCATGAGTTAACATGGGTATTCATCCTCGTGAATTACATGGTCTTATCTGTGTGTGCCTAGTACTGCCTCTGTGAAGTCAACTGGACACATAGAGGAGGTGCTATAAGATTCACCTCTATCTCAACATGGCAAAAAAGATGACACCCATTTTACTCTGTGATTACTAGTTAGACCCTGATCATTCTGAGGTTTGTTCACTCATACTTCAAAGAAGGCTCAGAAGGGAGACACATATCAGGAGACAGACACATCATTATGCACTGAGCATAGCAATCTTCATGGGGTTGGAGGTGACGGGAAACTTAAGCATGGGGTCATTTAAAAGTGCCAGCTATATTATCAAAGGCTAGAGACATAGCACAAGAGCACAACAGCTATTAACATGCTCTAACAGTGAGAGCTGTCGTTGGTGTTTGTGGAGCATAGAATTGGCAGGCCTGGTTTTATAAAGTTAAAAGTCCTCTATGGGATCCATAGATAGCATGAATTGGGGGGCACTCAAGCTGAGAGCAAAGGGACTTATTTGGGAACAACAGATTTCTATTGTAGACTAAAAAGACTAAGTGACTCACTGGCTCAATGGGGATGGAAGAAATCAAGAGGGAATTTATAGTTGTAACTTTGGAGAGATGGAGTGATAGAGTTTGAGAGTTGGGTTCATGGTTCAGAGCATCGGGAGAGATGGGATGAGCTCTCGCTGTGGCCTCAAGGGCAGGCCAGCAGAAGGGAGGGACTTCCATGAACAGACAATTTCAGGAACAGTCTGGGGGTCTTAAAGTAGCAGAAAGGATTGTGTGTTTGTAGGGGTGTATGCTGGAGACTCTGGGATGTTCGTGAGCATTCCTGAGATGTACCCTGTGCTGCCAGGTCAGGGCTGTGCTGTGCTGGAGACTGCTGGAGACTCTGGGATGTTCGTGAGCATTCCTGAGATGTAGCCTGTGCTGCCAGGTCAGGGCTGGGCTGTGCTGGAGACTGCTGGAGACTCTGGGATGTTCGTGAGCATTCCTGAGATGTAGCCTGTGCTGCCAGGTCAGGGCTGTGCTGTGCTGGAGATTGCTGGAGACTCTGGGATGTTCGTGAGCATTCCTGAGATGTAGCCTGTGCTGCCAGGTCAGGGCTGTGCTGTGCTGGAGACTGCTGGAGACTCTGGGATGTTCGTGAGCATTCCTGAGATGTAGCCTGTGCTGCCAGGTCAGGGCTGTGCTGTGCTGGAGACTGCTGGAGACTCTGGGATGTTCGTGAGCATTCCTGAGATGTAGCCTGTGCTGCCAGGTCAGGGCTGTGCTGTGCTGGAGGCTGCTGGAGACTCTGGGATGTTCGTGAGCATTCCTGAGATGTAGCCTGTGCTGCCAGGTCAGGGCTGTGCTGTGCTGGAGACTGCTGGAGACTCTGGGATGTTCGTGAGCATTCCTGAGATGTAGCCTGTGCTGCCAGGTCAGGGCTGTGCTGTGCTGGAGACTGCTGGAGACTCTGGGATGTTCGTGAGCATTCCTGAGATGTAGCCTGTGCTGCCAGGTCAGGGCTGTGCTGTGCTGGAGACTGCTGGAGACTCTGGGATGTTCGTGAGCATTCCTGAGATGTAGCCTGTGCTGCCAGGTCAGGGCTGTGCTGTGCTGGAGACTGCTGGAGACTCTGGGATGTTCGTGAGCATTCCTGAGATGTAGCCTGTGCTGCCAGGTCAGGGCTGTGCTGTGCTGGAGACTGATTCAGTCAGAGCTGCTTCAGTGCTTTTCAGTGTTGCTTGCAATGCTTCATAGGGACGTAAAATGAGGGAGCCTCCTCTCTCTCTCTCTCTCTCTCTCTCTCTCTCTCTCTCTCTCTGTGTGTGTGTGTGTGTGTGTGTGTGTGTGTATGTGTGCTCATAGTGTACTCATGATTAGGATACAAGAGAACTTGGGCTATGGAGATGGCTTAGTCAGTAAGGTGTTTGCCTAACACAAATGAGGACCTGTGTTGTATCCCCAGAATCCATATTGGAAAATGGCAGGCATGCTAGCTTGTAATTCCTGGGCCAGGTGGACCAGCAAGCTTTAGTTCACGACGAGGTCCTGTCTCAGAAAACAATGTAGACAGCATCCTAAAAAACAGCAGCTGAAGCTGACCTCTGGTTTTCACAGGTTCACACATTTCACCCCGACATATGAGACAAACACACACACACACACACACACACACACACACACGCACACGGTAAATGCTGTCTGTGTGGGACATGGATCTTCTATGCTGCACATGAGGCATCCCAGCCCTGGCAGGAGAAAGTTATTCTTTGGTACACCCCTATGCTGAGGGGATTGCTTACTTACATCTGAAGTTAGGAAAGGCAAATGACATTCTTTGTAAACAATGAACATGATACATCGTCTTCTGGATCTAAGAATATCAATTCAGAAGAATGGTTTTGGAGCACCTTAGGTAGAAGGTAATTCCTTCCTTGACAATGTGGACCATCGGTTCCAAGCTTTT
This sequence comes from Mus musculus, assembly GCF_000001635.26. NCBI lineage: Eukaryota > Metazoa > Chordata > Mammalia > Rodentia > Muridae > Mus > Mus musculus. Next base: position 7,028,389 of record NC_000082.6, read on the forward strand.
GAGGATTCAGAAAACAGAACATTGAAGATGAAAAATTTTGAGCTTGCTTTCAAAGGGAAAGGGAAAAGTTAGGGGAAAGGTGCCTGCAGAAACGAATCAAGTGAATAGTGCTAGAGCAGCCAATGTCTGCATCGAGGATGAAATGTGTCCAGACCCCAACAGAATCATTTCTAAATGGCCACAATCAGCTGTCTAGTTCAGCCTTCCATGGTACTGTCTACGACAGTCATACAAACAGACGTATGCAGAACATGGTGAGGGGCTTAGCCTCATGTATGAGTCTTTGTACTTAAGCCAAGAGGCAGTACATATATATCTCAACTAACAGGCCAGATAGGATTATAAAAACGTCTGAGTCCTGCCACTGTGAACTTGTGGGCCAAGATATGGAAGTCCAGAGATCACAGCTTTGATGACGTGAGGTCCTTAGCAGTAAGGTGCTTGGCTGTTTAATGACCAGTACATCTGCATCATAACCTAGGTTTTCTAGAGTAACCTAGTTTTGTGTATCCCTATATACTGTGCTCATCATTAACAGCCACCAGCCTTTGAAGGTGTACCATGACACTGAGATCTGAGAATATCTGGTGTGCCTCTTACCTGTGTGCCAGAAAAAGACCTTGGGAAGGCTAAGGTCAAACTCCATTAATTCAGATATTCAGAGGTTAGAGGTGAAGCTACATCCAGTCAGAGATGCTCATGAGAGACTCAGGTTTCAGAAAGATAAATACTTCTGACCATTTACAGGGTCAAAGAACCCTACCGCCAGGCCTATTGCAGTGGTTGGGGGTGGAGGAGAATCCTTTGCAGGACTTGTTTGCCTTCAAATTTGCTGAAGTTCCATCCAGAAAGTGGAAACCCAGAGTGGGTGGATATGGAGGCTTCCCAAAGTAGACCTCCCCACCCACACATTCATTAGAAGAAATCACCACTTAGCCGTTTTTGTCTCTGCCGCCTACCCTCCTGGGTCCCACGCTCTTAACATTCTGTCCTGTGTTCTGGGAGCTGACTCCCACCCTCTCAACTGCCAAACATTGAACTCTCTCCCCTGGAGTCTCCTCTTGAAACCGATTGTTTCAGCACAGCTCCTATGAGAATAAAAGTCATTCATCTGCTCTGATCCTTTCTTAACTCAGGGGTATTCTGTGGATCTCTGAAGCCCATTAAACTCCGGCTAATGGAATAGAATCTTCTTTGTAACTTGTCACCTTGGCCAGAGGTGGTGATAAGAGAGTTCTGGCAGAGGTAGGGTCTTTTCCTCTGGAAAAGTGTAGGGCAGCTATGGATGTCCTGGTGCTTTCACCTCCTGCCAGTACAGAGGGAGTAGAAAACTGGGATAATGTCAGTCTATAAAAATAGATGCTAGGGATGTGAGATTGATTTCTGGGAGAGGAAGGCTTGTAGATTAGCTGTAAAGGGTAACTGTGGAAAACTGCCTGCTCAAGCCTGGTGCTCAAAGCAACAATGACTGAAATGCTGATGCTGGTGGTGGTGGTGGTGATGATGAAGGCGGTCACAGTGATGATGGAAATGAGTGATGATTTTGGAAGCAACACCTTTGCTGCTACTGGTACAGCTGATAAGTTGGGGGAATTAATCCTTCATTCTCTTCTACCAAACTGAATGGAAACCCCACTCTTCACCCTATTAGCAAGTAAGCAAACATTTAATGCAATTCAATAATGAATTTGGTAAAATTAAAATACAGACAGATGTATAATGTCCTGAAATTTGAACATATGTCTTAGCAAAAAAATCAATGAACAGCAAAAAGTATTACTATGAATTATTTTACTATCAATCATGTATTTTCACATGTTGTCAACAGCTGTCAAGAGCTATCTTACAGGGTTTCATGGAAGTGAAAACAAACCAAAACATTAGTTACCATCTGGCCAGAAGTCATCATCTAAAATATGTGACCCAGTCCCTCTCCAAAACACAAAGAGGAAATGACCTCAAATACTATGTGGGAAGCTGTGTATATTTGGTTTTCTAGCAAAGTCAAGTACTTAAGAGGCAGGGCAAGGCTGACTAGAGTGCTGCGTGCCTGTAGTCCTAGCACTCAGGAGACTGAGTTTGAGACCAACCTGAATTACATTGAGTTCAAGGCCACTGTTGTTCTGCCTTAGAAAAGAAAACAGAACAAAGCAGCATTGATGTGACGCTACATGCCAGCAAAGTCAGCAGTGGAAAGACTGAGGCAGGAGGACAATGAGTTTAAGATTAGCTTGGGCCATATGTATCCTGTCTTCCCTCTCAAAACTACAAAACCTCAAACAAAAAAACAGTAAAACAGAAGACCAGGGCCCAAAGGATATGTCTATATACTTTTCTGTAATTATTGTTATTTAAGAAACCTTTCAAAAACAAAATTATATTTGGAATTCAGCATTCTGTCAATGTGTTGACTTTACTGATCTTGTATGTGATTTATTTATTTATTGGTCAGAAAGTATAAATGTTTCATTAACTCATTGAAGATTGATAATATAATAATTCATAATATTTTCTGCTGTTTGTTGATTATTGGTAGGACATATGTTCCAGTCACATATGTTTGTATTTTAATTTTAATTTTTATCAAATTCATTACTAAAAATAATACTACTATCCTCCAATAGAGAATGGAACTATGGTTTTAGGAGCTAGAAATCACTGGACTATTATTTTGGTTTGCTTTTGAGGGTCTCACGCAGTCTGTGCTGTGTTTTGTAGCAGAGGATGACATTGAACTTGTGATCTTTCTGCCTCCACCTCCCAAGTGCAGGGATTACAGGCGTTCATCAGCATGATTGATTTATGCAGTGCTATGAATCCAGCCCAGGGTTTTGAGCACACTAGGCAAGCTCTCTGCAAAAGTACTTTATCCCCACCTCTTAGTAGATATTTGCGAGTAGATAATGAAGTATGAGTATTGAGCCCCAGGATGTGGAGCTGGAAAGATATACTTCCCTATGCAGTATACTGCATAGCCTATCATGAACCAAAGTGTTTCTATATACTGCATCCCAGTTATGCTCGAGGCTGGCCTTGAAGGAGCAGGGCTGTGTCATTGAGGAGAGAGAATAAACCCTGGTGATCCATCATAATCAATTCCCCTGACCTTTCTGACACCTCTGCTATGAGAAAGTCAAGCTGCTCTCTGGGTCAGAATGCTCAGAACTGCAAAGGGCATGGGTGCCTGCTGCAGAGAGCCAGCACGAAGAGGAGGACACTTACCACTTACGCAGGCCCAGTGAACGCTGCTGTAATTGTTCCCAAGCATTCCCCGTGATACTTACCAAGAATTCCTGATCCCAAGAGTGTGGGTGCCTGGGCTGAGGAGCACTTTACATTCATTATCTCAGTGGTTCCCAAATGCTGACCCACAAGCTCATCAGACTTCTCAAATGGCATTTGCAACAGACTGCAGCTAAATGAGAAAATCAAGGGCAATTTAGTGAAAAATTTAATAGACCTAAATTTAATCAATCTGAAAGGCAGTCCTTTATTTTGAGACTATGTCCTTCTTGCTTTTTTGCTTTTGGGTGTAAAATGCCCTTTCTTTTTCGAAGTGACGAAGCTAGCAGATGGTGTGTGTGTGTGTGTGTGTGTGTGTGTGTGTGTGTGGTGAACAAACCTAACTTGGCCACAAATGTAAAAGTTGTTAATTTCATGCAGTCCTTGTTTTAAGTTTGTATCGTACTAGCCTCTGCGTTGGAGATGAGGGCAGGAAATGGCAATCTTGCTGAGATGGAACCCTTCATTATCGACTCCATTTTACAGATGAGGAAACTGGTATGACATTTAGAGAGGTTAAGTCTCTTGCACAGGTTGACATCGCTCCTCACAAGCACCAGACTTGGATTTCACCCATGTTGACCTTCCAGGAGACTTAACAAAGCTTCATCGAGGCCTAATACCACTGTCACAGTAAGTGCCCCTTTCAGCCCCTGGACATTTTCAATGCCACGGGACTCTGGCATATCTTGAGGGCATAGGCTAGAGTCAGCAGTACTCTATGTGTTTCCTGGAGGCTGCCTAAAGGCAGCCTTGTTTCTTGCCTTGCCTTGAAAGAAGAGTCACGGGCACCAGAAAGACCTGTATGTCCCTTTGCTGGGTTCATGGTTTTGTTGTTTGTGTTCTCTAAGACATGCAATCAGTATAAATCAGTGTGTGTAGAGGTTAACTCCCACATACTACTGCATGCCATGCAACAGGCTTTCACAGTGACATGGGCTGTCTCAGTGGCCAGAAGCCAAGTTCATGTATATGAGTCCCAGCAATAGCAGCCCATGAGACAACTACACAAGGAAAAAGTGATATAGGCTTTTATAAAGGAAGAAAGAAGACTCCTTTATACACCTGAGCTTCCCTGTCATTGAGCAGGGAAGAGAGAGAGAGAGAACCTTGCAGGGAGAAAGAGTGTAAATTAATCTGTATCTTTTCCTGTTTTACCTGGTTCCAACATAAGCTATCTAACCTGTGAGGGGGTCAAATGAGATCCAGAGATACCCGGACTGCCAATGTAGCTATGCCCCTAATTTTCTATAGAAACACGCAAAGTGCCAACTCTCCAGTCTGTTTCTCAGCATCCTTGGTATCTGAGGAGGTGGTAGGCAAGGATTCAATGGTTTCCTCATATGAATAAATAAGTTAAATGTGTCTTGTCCCTGGGAAGTTGTGTCCAAAGCAAGTGTGGGATTGTTACATTCTGAAACCGTTCACCCACATCTTATCTTTTTACTTTTTATATTTGGGGAGGTGGTGCTGAGGACTGAACCCAGGGTCTTGCAAATATGAAATGTGTGGGGTTTTTTTATGGTAGATGGTAGATATCCAGGATATTGCAATTCAATAATAGCAGGTTTTTATGGATTATCTGAGAACACTTCCCACCATTTGTAAAGGATTCCCTAGAAGCAAATACCTTGTGAATATTTTAAGACATTTTTATTTACACATGTGCATAAGTTTCTGTCTGTGTGTAAGCCATCTGCGCATGTGCCTTTGGTAGTCAGAGGAGGGCATTAGATTCCTCGGAGCTGGAGTTTCAGGCAGTTGTGAGCTACTTCACATAGGTGGTGGAACCCAATCTTAGCAATCTCTCTAGCCTCATAACCTGGAGCCTTCATGATAACAACTGTGATAGACATGAAGAAGCAATCATCAAATGGATATTTATTTTACTTTGAAAGTAATTACACATACACACATTGTGAAAAGACAAACAACAAAAGTGTATATACAGTAAAACTCAAATCCCACATCACTCTAAGGATAAACACATTTTTGAGTCATAAGCCTTCAGGTCCGTTTCTATGCATTGGACTTTCATGTGTGTTTACATTCACACATATTACCCCTGGCTGTTTATAAATTATGTGTGTACAAAACAGGCAACATGGTTGTGGATTTTTTCTGTTATTGTTTTAATTTTTAAATTCTTACTGTGTGTGTGTGTGTGTGTGTGTGTGTGTGTGTGTGTGTGTGTGTGTGTGTGCCATTGCAAGCATGTGACAGTCAAGGGACAACTTTGGAGAATCATTCCTCTCCTTCCGGTCCTTTGAGAGAAGCCTCCCTTATATCTGCTGCTGTGCTCCATATCCCAGGTTACCTGGTCCATGAGCTTCGTAGCTCTGCTCCTAAAGATTTGTTGTGTTCACTTCCTGTCTCTTCAAAGGAGTTCTGTGGTCCTGGGACTTGGACTTGGAGTATCAGGCTTGCATGGCAAGCTCTTCCAACTGCCAAACCATCTCCCAGGCCTAAATTGTGGGCCTTTATTGCTGTTTGATTTGATTTTACACAGAAATACTATTCTGTATATTCTGAAGCTTCTTAGAGTGCTTTTTTAGAAATGGCTCCAAGGGAAAGCATGCAGATGGTTCTGGTGCCTCCTAACATTTAAATAGCCTTCCTCTATTGCTTTGTGTCATTTGCCTGTATAAGCAACATGAGAGCGAGCATCCCAACACAGGCGTAGCTGCGTTCAACGCAGCTATTTCAGCAGGGCAGATTTGGGGAAATGTAATAGTTTCCTGCAAAGACAGGAACACTTCACATTTCTTTAATCAGTACCAAAATGTTATCTCCCAAACTCAGCCAGTTTTGACTTCCTGACAGTTATGTGAGGAGGTTTGTCTTTCCACAGCTACTTCAAGTTTTTATTATTCGTAGGCAGTTTACCTTTTTAATTGGCTAATTTTATTTTGCAATTAATGTCAGTCCTTTAAGCAAAAGGCAATAATATTCAAATGACTGTAGTTTTATTTGAATTTATTTGGGAGTTTCCTTCTTTTCTTTCTTTATTTTTTTCTTTTAAAGCAGAAATAGCAGAAATTGGCCTGAGATTTTTCAATGTGGTAGAAGATGACCATGAATTCTGGTCCCCTTGCCTCACACTTCCCATTTGTGTGCTGAACGTGGTGACTCATCCCTCTAATTCCAGCAACTGAGAGGTTGAGGCAGGAGGATTGGTGTGAGTGCAACGTGAGCCTAAATAAAAAAGCAAGATCAGATATCGAAAAATTTAAAAATATAAAAAATAAAAATTAAACATAACCAAGAGGCAAGACATTGTAGTGTGTGCTCCTGGGATCTGTGGGCAGCACAGGCTTCTGCTCCTGCCCTGTGGGCATGGCTTCCTTTTAGGCATAGGCCTCCTAACACCCAGGATGAGTTTAAGGGTTCTTTGTACAGGCAGAGTTTGATCTCTAGAATGGACCCTGTCCTTAAATGCAAAGCAATTGTATCTGTAAAGTTGGAATGGGCTCCTTTGCTGGAGAAGCAGCCCATTGCTCAGGATGAGCTCATCTGAGTGAGTCTGTGGTAGTATCATTGGTGACTCAGGACTACGGAGTGATGCTTCCACCTGGAGAACTGTGTATGACAATGGATCTTTTGCAGAGTGGCTTAAAGGAAGCACCAAGGACTGAGACCTTGTGGCAACTTAAAAGACTTAGAAGCAAAAGGCAAGCCATGGCTTATAAACCATGACTTTTGAGTAAAATTAGACAGCAAGAGGTCCTGTAATCCAAGTTCCTGTTTTATCTATCTATCTATCCATCCATCCATCCATCCATCCATCCATCCATCCATCCATCCATCCACCCATCCATCCATGTACACACATTTCCATTCATTCATCCTGCAAAGTATTTTCTGAGTATATCTTATGTTCCCAGGCAGTGCATGAAACCATGCATGTCATTTAATCAAGGATGGAGGGGGAAATCTCTCCAGTTTTGCAGCATTAGAAGCAGCAACTTCCCACTGCTGTTTGGTGGAAGGACCCCAGAGAGCTCCAAAATCTGTCTATTAGATAACTCTGCAGCTTGGAATTAGATTGCAAAGGGCAGGAGACAGGGGGCTTTCTAGAAAGCTGACATTGCATTTTCAGAGCTTGCACACGTGCTAGTGTTCTCTGCAGCCTCCCCACTCCTGCCTTCCAGCATCCTCTCATCTCACTTGCCTCTTGCTTGCTTCCCACAGCATCCAGTCTCATTTCTGTTATGGTACACGGTTTACTTGCGTCTTACCTTCATTGATGATTTCTGCCCCTCCCCCTAACACACACACACTTGAATATAAGCTCTATGATGTGAGGGATCCTTGTTTGTCTTCCCTGGGCCACACCAGCTCCAGGGAATGGGACAGCCTCTGGAGTGAGGTTAATATTAACTAAAAAGTGTTGCAAGGCAGTCAACCAAAGTGATGCTCATGATAGAGACAAAGAATAATCGAGTTCTCTAAAGGGGTTTCCTGTATTCTCACTTGACTTGAGACAGAGACTATGTGGTCAAAGTTTATTTACATTTGAACATGGGATTCAAACTTGGGAAGGCTTTATGCTGATACGGTCACTGAGCTAACACACTGGTTGGAATTACTTATGAACTGCATCCAGATGTCCTTCCTTTGGCCTTACCGTAGTCTGTTTCACTCTCATACATGGCAACTCTCATGCAAAGAATCCTTTGATGGAATATTTACTGTGTTGACAGTTTAAGGAAACTATAGGAAAATAAAAGAGTTGTAAAAGACTTCTTTCATTTTCTTAACTCATTGACTAATTTAGAGAAGAACAAAAAATGTTGCAAATATAATCGTTTCAGTTAAATATGAACTTGGGCAGTTGCTCTCAAATGCAGTACTGTGTGAAGATGTTACTGTTGTTTCATAGTGTTGATTTTTTTCTTAAGCCCTCTGGCCTCCTACAGGGCATCTGTAGGCATTCAATTAAGGGTCCTTGTAGTCAAAAGCCAGCAGGGCCGCCTCTGAATGCACAGACACCATGCACTCACATCAACACCAGTGCCTGGGAGTCTTCACAGAAAGAAAGAATTGCATGTCTTCCCTCTCTTCCCCCATTAGCTGACACAGAAAGAATCATCCAGGAGTAAGTGACATGGAATTTCCTTCTCTGTGTCACTGAGATGGAGCTCAGACTTGGCACCCCTCGATGCCACCTTGAACGCCTCACCAAATTTTGTCATCACTATATCAAAAATAGTCACAGAAGAAAATATGCCTTTTGATTTGGGGTCTTCTGGTGCTACACACTGCAGTTACCCATAGGAGAAAAAAAGTCAGCCCTCTGTCCAAAGGCCTCACAGACAGAGCGAGCGTCCAGGAAGAGAGGACCTAAGCAATGGTGTCCGCTAACACTGTCCTTCAGGGACACTTAGGCTGCTTGGTCCAGAGTGCAGAATCTGCTTCCAAATAATTTTCACTTGGTTTAGAAGGGCTGGGAGCACATTGCTTCATTGCTAGATTCCCAGTGTGGCTGATTCTAAGCCTGAAGTCTAAGCGGAAGAATGAGTCACTACTTCAGAATGGGTTTGTAGAGCGAGCCTCAGTCCCTGCTGCGAGCATTCACACCGGAAGGAGAGGCTTCTTGCAGGTGAGCACTGTTCCCAGCTCCTTGCAGGACAAATTTGTTTTTCATTAAAACATTCAGATAAGGTCTTATTAAAGTGCCACGTTTTACTTATCTCATTTCTTATGAAAATGAGCTGGAGAGAAATTTCTACCCTGTTCTTGGAAGACTGTAGTTTTTTCCAGTGTCTGATTGAAAAAGAAAAAAATCTCTGCAGTTAAAAAAAATATCTGAAGTAAAGAAAAAAAAAAAAGAAGAAGGAGCAAGACAGACTGAAAAGCCAAGCTCTCTGTGGTCTTTCATTCTTTTTCATTGGCTCACGGAATTATGAAATAAAACTAAGTACAAAGATGGAAAGTAAGGAAAGAGGTACTGGATGTTTGCGTGAGTCAGAGCTTGTGTGACAAATGCCACCGATTTCTGAGACAACGTGTAGCAAGCCGGTTTTTCTTTTCTGAATACTGTCTGCCAGCCCTCTTACCCCCAACCAGCCCCAGAAACACTTTGCCCTTGCTCTCCCAGCCCTGCAAAGGACTCACAAAGCGTTAAAAAGGCTGCTGAGTGGCCATTGAGTTGACAGGATACAAGAACCCCCACAAAATAATTTGAGGAGTGGGTTTGCAAAGTGGAAGGTGGAAATGAACAGTTAGGCTGGTTGGGGCCCAGTGGAGACATTATCGGTTTTGATACCGTTTCAGAAAACAGCACCTAACCTAGCCATGGGACCATCCTCTCCTTTCCATCAGAAAGCATTTGATTAGTCTGCCAAGTGAATTGTGTCTTGCACGCTGCGGGATCAGTCTAGAAGATTCTAGAAGTCTAGAGGGAGTGTGGGGAGCACCTATGGGGATGGCCTTTGAGTGGCTTCTTGCCTCAAAGTCCCTTCCTGAAAGAAACCGTCCCTCCACACCCCCAGCGGTGGCTCTGCCCTGCATGGTTGGCACCAACCCTCACCTGGGATTCTTTGAGAGAACCAAACAACCCAGGTTCTAGTGAAACCTTTCTCAGAGAATAAAATAAAAAAAGAAAGAAAAGAAAAGAAACTCAATCACTAGCTCAAAATAAATCTGTATAAAGTATGGCAACTATTCCTGATCATAATTTTACTATTGCCAGGATTTTACCCCTTGTGGGAATCAAGGACGAGTTAGAGTCTTCATATTTTCTCTTAATTCACAGATCACATCCCTTTTTATTGCATAAAGACTAACGAAATCCACTAATGAATAATTATTACTTCATAAGATAAAGGGGAGGGGAAAGATCCGCCTGCAAGAGTGGAATGTTAATTTGACCAACGAGGCCAGACAAGAGGAGAAAATATAAAATAAAACCATTTCAATTTGTTCTTTGCCTCACGCACAATAATCTCTTACCAGACAGGGACTTTTGCCCACTCCTTGCATTTATAATTGAGAAGACCAGCAGGTTCTAGCCTGGAAGGAGGCCCCTCGAATTCACCTAACAGCTGCGGTGGATTCTCCGGTTTAGCCTCCAGGCTTGGGGCTGCCCCGGAGGGGCTGATTCCAGGGGGAAAGCAGCGTCCGGAACACCGCGGGGGGCCCAGGAACCTCTTTATTGCTCCCTCCCCCCTCAGCACCCCAAACCTTGGAGTGTCCATCACCCCCAAGCTTCTTACAAAAGGGGAATTCCTTTTCATGTGTTTATTTGCCAACGAGTCAGGCAAACAAACCGCCGACTGAAAATCTCCCGGACTCCTCAGGGTCCCAGCTGAGCAGTCTTGTTAATGGTCCAGCTCCTTTGATTGCTGGAGATGTGGGGCGCTCACATGCTCGATCTCCCTCCCCTCGAAGGATTTTAGCAGACAAAATTTAAATTTTAGCGAGTCCCTTTTTTAAAAAGAAAGAAACGCACAACCCTGCCCCTGGACCTCCTTGGCAAATGAGAAGACTCCCAGCATCAGCACCAAGCAAGTGAGCGACAGAGAAGCTGTAAGTCAAAATCAATTTCTCTCTCTCTCTCTCTCTCTCTCTCTCTCTCTCTCTCTCTCTCTCTCTCTCTCTCTCTCTCTCTCTCTCTCTCTCTCTCTCTCTCTCTCTCTCCTCCTACCCCTCTCCCTCCCCCTCCCCATTTCCCCTCTCCTCTTCCTTTCTCTCCTTCCCCCCTTCTTTCTCCTCCTCCCCCTCCCTACTCCATCTCTCCCTGTTTCCTCTCTAGCATCTCTATCAGAGCATCTTAACCCCCTGTCTTTCATAGAAGGCGACTTTGACCATTCTTGTCACCTTTAGGGGGTAGTGGGGTGGGGTGAGGGGCACCTTCCACTTTAAGAGCGCTCCAATAACAGGCCCAATAAGCCGAGGGAACCAACACACTACTTCCCTGCCTCTCCAAGAGTCTTTAGTTGAAGGCTGATGAAAGCTGGGTACTAGCAAACCCGAGGGCGAGGAGAGCCAGGGAGGAGGGACTCTCTTGGGGTGCCGTGGAGGGGAGGGAGAAAGAGAGAGACGAAAGAGGAAGAGAGAGAGCAAGAGGGACATCCACTGCTGTGTGAGTTAGATAATCGGCAAAAATTAAAAAAGGGGGGGGGGGGGAAAGCTGTAGCGACCAGGCAAGAGGGTTTAAAAAAAAAAAAAGAAAAAAGAAAAAAAAAAAGCAACGCGATTGTAGATTGTATGTGAGCGTCTCCGCTCTCGCTCTGCGGTCACCCGGGAATCGCGATGCAGCATCCTCTGACGGGGGCCACCTGCGTGGCACTCCCCAACGTGGGCATGTGTCCCCAGCTCTCCTGTGCCTTGACTTTTATGTACTTACAGCAGGTAAGACGCGCGGCTCTTTCTCGGTGGTGGCAGCTTCGTCTCAGCTTACCCAGACTGGGTACTGCTTCAGTGGACTGAGCGTTAGGGGGGCCTGGGTTGGGGGGCTCAAGAATTGGGAAGAGATGGGTTTGGGTGGGAGCCTCTGGTTTTCCGATAAGCCAAGATGCTATTATAATTCACCTGTCTGAATACTTTGTGAACACTGATTTCCAACCTAAGGGACCGGGAATTTGAAAATGAAAAACTGTTTTCTTCTTGTGAGCATCTTTTCTCATGTCAGAAGTCCCAGAGGGGAAGGGAGGGGAGATCCCTATGATGCTGAGAGAGTTTGGGGGCTCTGCGAAGACATCTAGATGCTTATACTTTTAATTCAGCTGTTTTAATGATTGAAACAGAGTGAGAGTGAGAGAGAGAGAGAGAGAGAGAGAGAGAGAGAGAGAGAGAGAGAGAGAGAGAGTTTGTCTGTGCTTATCTATCCATCTAGTCAGTCCATAAGAATCAGAAAATTGGGATTTCTGGAGCTTGATACCCCCTGTTTAAAAAAAAAAGAAACTCCCCACCATTGGGTGAACACGGTCAGAGGTTGTCTTGACTGGCCATGGTTTTGTTTGCCTTTCTCCTTGTTTCTGCACCCCAAACCTGTCCCCTCCCTGGCAGTGGTCTCACTAGGCACGTCTGTTGGCTACATTCCCAATCAGTGCACATCTGCGACTTTTTTGGATCCGGTTCTTGCTCTGTGTATCTGCTCTAGGCTTCATTGGGTCTCCTTGCCTCTTACTAGAAAGGCATCTGCCTAACTCACTACCCCTGGGCTTTGGAAACTGTCTAGCACTGCCCTTCGGGGAGGCAGGCCAGCTGTGTCATGGGGCGGGGTCTGTGGCTGTGAGGTGACAAGATTAGCTGGGTTTTGTCTGCTGCTGAGAATCCAAGATCTGACTCCCAAGGGCCTGTGTCCTGTCCTGTGAAGTTCTCACTGGGGTAATCCTTTTGCCTGCCTTTCTATGAATTCACTTCAAGGGTATGCTTGGTTAATGTGTATGTGTTAACCAAACTCCTTTGCGAAAATTGAGAGGGCCCCTTTTCCTCCAAAGTGTCCAACTCCAATCTGTGCTACAGGAATATATGTCTTCATAAAATGCCGGGGTTCTAGTTTGAACATTTGGGTAATTTGTTATCAGTTTGGTTGCCTCCAGAAAAAAAACCAATGTTTCTTCCACACATTTACTGAGGCTAGTCTCTCTCTCTCTCTCTCTCTCTCTCTCTCTATCTCTCTCTCTCTCTCTCTCTCTCTCTCTCTTGAGAACAGTCTTTTAAATAGCATTGTGCCAATAAATTGGTTTATTCTTGTAAGTATTTGTTTTATTTTGTTTCCTGTTTAGTAAATCATACCAGGAACCTTCTCTTAGGAATGTATTGATAATATATGATTCACCAGCCTCTGCCATTTCTTTGCCTCAGCTGTGAATGTGTGTCAAGTGCCTGTGTGTTTCCATCAGTTACCCACCACAAGAACATCCCAGTAAGCATTGCTTCAGTTGCTAAACCTCAATCGGACTGAATCAAATTATTAGAATAATCAGAGCTTTTTTATCCTATATTTATGCCTTTCATCTTTGTGAATCAATTGCAATGGTGTTATCTAACACGTAGAATGCTATGGGTACTCTCGATGCCTCCTGCGTTTCCGGTACGTATGTGTTTTAATTAATTTGTATTTGCGCCTTCGTCATTAAACTGGTTTGTTCATTTAAGGAGAACGTAGGGAGGAAGATAGTGACTTTGAGCAAGATGCCACTCTGGTTGTGAAAAGGATGGGTGTAACATCTAGGTCCAAGGTTCCCACTACAGAATTCACCTGCTATGGAAAGGCAGCCTCACACAGAAAGCATTGACAGCCATAACAAATATTTAAAGGTAGCTAAATCAACAGCATGGCTCCCCAGGAAGGTAGATGGAGATGGGCTTTGAAGTGAGCTCACGGGTGTGTTCCGTTTGTGAAAGTGGTTGTAACAAAACAGCAGGTCACGGGGTCAGAACAAGTATAAATGACAGAGGTATGTCTCTTATGGAAGTATAAGACAGACATTTATTTTTGATTGTCCTGTTTATAATCAAGGTTTTTAGCCAGTGTCTCTCTCACTATCAGAGGCTGGTGCCTTGGGGTCATCTCTGCTAGCCTTTTGATGCCTTGATTCAATGTCAGGGTCTTGTGTTATTGTTTTCAGTTAGCAGTTCAGACAGTTGGCTGATTTAGAGAGAATTCAGTCCCTTTAATCCACATGGGGCACATACCAGTGCACACTGCACATCATCTGTCAGTATGGGATCACTATACCCTTTTCTGCTATTAATCTATAGCTAGTATTACATATCCACATTTGATGAACAGAGAGCTCAATGGTATTTTCAAAGCCTATGGATCAAATAGACAAATCAGGTTTCACTTATGATTAGCAATACCTTCATTGGAAGCATTTAATTTTGTGTGTAGAAAATGGCATACATCACAAATCTCTGTTATCCTAATCACCAGTTATATAAGAAAATAATTAAAATCTTCCTTTCTTATTTGCGAACATTTCTCGTCATGTTTTTAACACCATACACGGTCTCATGCGTTAGGGACAACTGGTGTTCACTGAAGTACCTTATCTTGGAATGAGTTTGGTGCAGGGACTAAGTCCTATTCAGAACACAAGGAAATGACTGTATGGTTTGGTTATATGCTTTCTTTGGCCTTGGTATTAACATCTTTTCCTCCTTCCTAAACTCTCTCAGATTTGTCCTTAAGACAACTACTAACAACAAAAATCAATTAGGATGCCTCAGTCTTGGTACAGAAACTGAATGTTCAAGGGAAAAGCAGTGCAAACTCTTTGCTACAAATATATTATTTATTCAGACCAGTGAGGTGGCATCTTTGGTATTTGCATTATTTGATTTATTCTGTGTCATTTATTTACATTTTTTGTAACTCCCCTTTAAATAGATATTTTCCTGAAGTTTACGATTTCTTCTTTTTCTTCCTTTTCTCTTGTCTGTCTCCTTCCTCTCCCTCCTCCCCCTCTCCCTCCCCCCCCTCTCCTTCTTCCCCCTCTCCTTCCTCCTCCTCCTCCTCCTTTCCTAACATCCAAGCTATTAACAATAGTTGGGAACTGTGAGGTGGGATAAAGCTGGGTAGCCCTTTTGGCATCTAGATACTCCAGCTGATAATGACATCATTGCCATGTATGCACATCGACACACACATGCACGCTTAAGCACTGGCAGCATGATGCATGGGTTTATGGCTGTAGCCCACTTCTAATAGAAAGGGTGAAGGCCTGAAGAAAGGCTGAAAGCACGTGCTTCAGCTTCATGTCTCCATGCACCATGGTGGCCCTTTTCTTTGGCTGCTTTGATGGTGACATCTTCCCACAACTGGTCTTCCAGCTTATATATACTCCCAGTGCAGAACCTTTCCATAGTTCCTGCCTGGGTACACATTTACACATTCTTGCTTTGAGAGAAAATTCTGAATTCTGGTTCCACATTTGGAGCTTATTATCAGTGAGATCAAAGGTAAATATATTTTGTTTGCTTAATAGAAAACAGTGCATGCTCACACACGACATCCACTCGTGCACACCACAGACACAGGGCACATACACACACGCACTATAAAATCTCCTAAGTGTGGGGAACAAACACCAGATACCCATTTCTTGGGATGGAATGCTGAGACCACAAGCAGGATAGGCAGACACTACAGTTTGTTTTCTGATGCACACTTCAAGCACGAGGCCTCCAGAGCTGTATTTCACAGAGTTAGGACTTCCTAAGGAAACCCAGTAGCATAGGAACTTACTGCTCCCTGTTCCCGACCCACCCTCAGTATCTTCCTTCGGGTCTGTTCCATGAAGCCTTCTAATCTGTCAAAGACTGTTCACTCCCAACCTTTTAATCAGCCCAAATTTAACAATGAGTCAAATACTTAAAATCCACATTAAAGAGGGGAGGAGAAGGGGGCTCTGAAGTGGCCCACACCACTGTCAATACCCAACGATGGGTCATTTTTCCCAACCTAATGGTGATACATGAGCTTTGTTTTAAATAGTGAAGTGGTTTGTACAAAGGGTAATTCCTGGTAAATGAAGCCATTGCTCATGGTGGACACCTTCAGATCGAAAGCAATTGAACTGAAACCCGCACATCAGCCCTTTCTGTCTTTAATTAGAAAGTGCTGCTCAGTGTGGAAACTCACTGGGGTAGAAGGGCTCTCTCACAGAGGTTGGATGGCAGTGGAGTTGTGGGGGGCCGGCCTCTATGCATCAGATGAGCTTATAAATTTGGGACACATTAGGTAAGGCATAACCATTATGACTGCGTAGGAAAGTTCAATTCTCATTGCAGCGAGTCCCCTTGCGTCTCTCCATCCGATGATTTACGGAGGGCACAAATGACACTTTATCACATTTTTTTCTTCTTGGCTAATCCCATACTGATTTATTAGTTAGTGCTGTGGATTGGGGGTAGTCAATAGTGTCAATAATGCAGAAGAGAATTAGGATAGATTATCTTCATGTCTGAATTGTTTAAAGGGATCTAAGTGGCTAGAATGAGCATATCTGCAGGCTTGCCTAGCTGTTTGCCATGAGATGTCTGCCTGCCTCTGTCTTCAGATATTGTCTGCTATAAATTGTTTGATTAACGAACCCTGCTGGGATTTTTTTTTTCTGGCCTTTTCTAAGGAAAGAAAGAAAGTACGTGTCACCGTTCTGAACAGGGTGAGGCCCAGTGTCCACTGGACTGGGCTGCTTCTTTGCCTCACCTCCGTGGAGAGAAAGATGTCATGAACTTGGTTGGCTGCAGGGTTATCTAGATTGCCACTTCCTTAAAGCCACTTAAAGCAACCGTCATTTGTGGAAAACATAACGCGTCTGCCTGTCCACAGACAGGAGTCTTCCGTGCCATCCCTCTCTGTCTGCCATTTCGTGGTAGGTTGTGTGTCAGAACATGCAAGCCAGCAGCTCTGCCTGAGCTGGGAATGGAGAAAGCCTGGATCATTAGTGCTCACACACCATCTGTTTTCCTTACAGCTGCCCTTTGAGTGATTGTCCGGTAGCTGATGTGCTGAGGGTAGACAATTGTTTTTTAGGGGTTTCTGATTCATTTCGCCAAGCTCCCTGCCCCAAGAGAAAACATAATGCTTGTTTATTCATACTGGCTGGTAAAAAGCAGTGTAGTTTATCAGGCAAATCATGGTCTTCTGGAAGAGAAAGACTTTGCGGCGCAGTAAACAAAATCAGGTTGGCACATCTGTGCCTAAGGGGGCTGGTGATGGGCATGGGGTATCATCCTGAGAAAGAGGCAGGGCTGGCAGACATGGACATAATTGTCCCATCTGCAGAGACTTCTTTAATGGACACGGAGAGGTGTCCCAGTGTGCTGCTTAATTCAATTAAGACAAACATAGAAAGTTCCGTTCATCAATAAAGTTGCCTGTTTCCAGTGCTGCTGGAGAGAGTCCTGCAGGGCTGAGCTCTGGTCTGTGGCTGTCACCCTGATGTCACTTGCCTTTCCTGGCTCTATGGGGTCAGCTCTTAAGCATAATAGCTTAGAAGGGCCTTGGCTCTTTTACCACGCTGAGTGCAAGTAAGTTGGGGAAATGGGCAGTGGTCACACGGTCTGTTCTTATAGCTGGAAACTATTAGGAAATGGCTTACCCAGGGATCTCAAATTCAGTGCCCAAGCCCTTAATAAGGATAAGAAATCGACGATGGAGGAAATGTGCAGACTCCTGGCGTGGCTTGGGAAGTTGTCGCTGTTCTTCCTAGGATATTGCAGCCATGATTGTTTGCTATTGGCTGAGAAAGAGCAAAAGACGATTTCAGTCTACTGCCTGGAGCCTCTGCTTTAGATTCCTCTACTGCAGATCCACATTTCTTGTATTTAACAAGTGTTTGACAGTGTCCAGAGCATCATCTTAGCTTTGCAGTGAGATAGTTGGGGTCTTTCAGCCTTTTCCTGGATTTTACCCACAATGCCTCAGGGCGGATGTATATTGAGTGTAGCTGTTCAGAACAGAGAGGAATAGATAAGTATGTGGGTTAGAATCTTAGATCAAGGAAAGAGAGTAGTCACCACCCTCCACTTGAGTGTAATGTTCAGCGGAAGTATAGTCACTTGTTTCTATGAAAATTGTTTCCAAGTGTTGTCGCTATTTTAGAATGTTACATAGTGTCCATGCTGTTGTGCAGCCGAGGCTCCAGTAAAAGAATGAATGTGGATAGAGATGAACCCAGAAAATAGCTTCAGATTAGGGAGCATGGGGTAGGAGAGGAGAAGGAGGCTCAGGAGGCTCTGGAGACCTGATTGTTCTTCTGACCTGAGAGGAAAAGCCAGAAATTCAGCCTAGGGGTAAAGAAGGAGCAAGAACCCTGTGGGGGAGGTGACAGTGTAAGTGGTCATGTGTTGGCCTTGCACGTGTTTTGTGCTCAGTACCCAGCCCTGCTGGAGGGAGGGACCAAGCAGGTTTGTTGGCACATGTCTAAAAACTACAGCACTCTGAAGGCAGGGATAAGAGGATCCTTTTGTCTTTCTAGTCAACTAAGTTAGCTTTCCAGGACAGTTCCAAGCCAAGGAAAGACCCCCAACTCCAAAGAAAATACGGGCAGCGTCGGAGGAGTGAAATAGGTTGTCTTCTGACCTTCATGTGCACATATGCACATGTACCAGCAAGCACGCATCACACACACACACACACACACACACACACACACACACACACACACACACACACACACAGAATTATTCTCAGCTACAACAGACACTGTGGTAATCTCACACTTAGACACACAGAGACATCAAGCAGTGGAAATGGGTCTAATACAGAGTGGTCATTCTCTAAGGGCAGAGTATGGGTCTGATTGGCTCACATCATTTTGAATGAGGTGCAGGGTGGAAAGGTAACCTATGGAAAGAAAGCCATTCCAGAATTGTGACCTGGTACCTGTGAGGTATGGACCCAAGACAGGGACAGTAAGGAAGGGGAGAGCTTTGATCAAACTGCTAAGGAGTCATATTCAACAAGAGGTGCCAAGGCTCCTGTTGACAACTATGTAATCATGTCAAGGGACATATATGATGTGAACAAGACAAACATGGCCCATTCTTTCTCCACCTTCCTTGTTTTTACCTAATAACTACAGCAGGTGACACATCTTTACAGATTTTGAAATAAGCCTACATTTAAGTAGACAGGTACCCTTGCCCAATTATAGTGGTGATATGGTTTCCAGTATACATGAAAATCCACAGTCACTCCCTCTCATACTTGCCCACTGATTCTAGGTTTATAGAGTTCACATGGTGTGTGTGTGTGTGTGTGTGTGTGTGTGTGTGTGTGTGTGTGTGTCTCAGTTATTGTGAATTTGAGGTTAAACCTCAGGCCTAGTACATGTTAGGCAAGTGCTTTCCCAGTAACCTTCGGGCCTCCTTTTACATTTTATTCTGAAACAAGGTCTTAGTTGCCCAGGCTGGCCTTTAACTTTGGTTCCTCCTACTTCAATCATCCTCATTGCTGAAATGTCAGGCCTTGGCTACCACCACCCTCAGCTCATTCTGTGCCTATTGAACCCCCACGGGGTGACAGATGCCCTCAGGAAGCAAAGCCTAGAGCTTCTGTCTCTGGGAGAGTCTTAGCATCCTTAACATCATTATAATACTGCATTTAGACACACATCAGCTTGGTCCATAGAGTGTTTTATGTCATGTCTGGGTTAGAATTACATCTTCCTTCCTTCCTTCCTTCCTTCCTTCCTTCCTTCCTTCCTTCCTTCCTTCCTTCCTTCCTTCCTTCCTTCCTTCCTTCCTCTGGTCCAATATGCAGAGAGAAAGCACATATAATTAACTTACATCTCTCTCTATGTCACCTCTCCATCCCTCTGCCCAGACAGCAGCAGACAGCAAAGGAAAGACATCCTGTACTTAATGATTAGAGTGTACAGAGGGCTCTGAGACAATGGACTGAGTCAGAAGGCTGCTGCTGTGGTCCTTAATGCTCACCAAGGCCTTAGTGGCTAGACAGTTGCACCTCATTTTGATCTTTTTCTCTGCGTTGTTTCAGTACACACAGAATAGGAAGCAGAGCGCGAATGAGGTAAATTCAGAAGGCCAGTGTGTGTTTTCAGAGACTTAATGACTATTTTTCTTTCTCTTCTGTGGCTATGGAACAAAGTACAGGCAATTTTAGGATTTAAGGGCCCAGATTTCCCTGGGCTCGGGAGTAGAATACAAGGAGACTTTGGGATTAATGAGTCTTTTCTTTTCCTTGGGGGCAGACGTTTGCCTGGCACTCACCTGGAGAATGGGATTTTTCTTATTGGAAATAGCAGCAAGCATCTGTGGGGTTCCTTCTAGGAGAACTGCTTCCTGAGCCTGGGTTAAGTAGTGCTTAGCTCTTTGGAGAGGATAAGGACTGAAATATGATGCCCCTCTCCTGGAATACTTCAGGAACAATGAGGAGCAATTATGGAATCTTAGTCAGGGAGAGAATATTTCCAAATGACATGCGAACACTGATGTTGCCTTAGAAGCCTGGGTGTTCAACCCTCCAAAAACAGTCTACAAAAAGCAGGTGTCTCTTGTCCTTGTGTAGAACGGGCTCTGAGGCCAAATCCCAACTCTGTTATTCATGAGCTGATCTGACTGAATTGAGCAAGTCACTTAACTTGATTTGGACCTTAATTGCTTCTTCGGAAAAAATCGAGACTAGAATGCCATTGTATATTGTTCTTGGTGAGGTGAAGTGGGATACCACTCAGGGCTCGAGATGCAGCAAAGAGCCCATAGATACTGAAGATATGAAAAAAAGCAGATCCTAACTTAGCCGTTAAGAGATAGAGAATTGTTTTAAGGTAACAGAGGGCCGGCTCCTGGAAGCTTCCCACTTCTATTTGTATTTTCCTGAATGGGAATACCTATGTGTGTACCTATGGTCTGTTGAGGTTATAGGTACCAGCAGCAATCGAGGGCCACTCTGCGTCTCTCATCCATCCTGTCTGCTTAGTTCTCTGCTTTCCTTCCTCTTTCGGGTCTTTCCCTGGTGGTTGTGATATGGCTACATAGCTCAATTAATGCTCTCTGACGGGAAGAGGGAAAGTAAAAATCACCCGGCTCCTGTCAGCAGCAAAGTTATTTACTCTCAAAAGCTGACGGAATCACACTGCAGGAGCTTCGTTTATTTCTATTCAGAATGTCGTGGTGCCCCGTGCTGGAGACTCGGAACGTGCTGATGCGGATTCCAATAGGCTTCAAGGCAGTGAGTGGCTGCTCGAACGCGGACCATCAGGAGGAGCCCTGACAGGGATGGGTCCCTGGATCACTGACTTGGATACCAGAGTAAGCGCCCTAGCTAGGGAGAGCTAAAGGAGAGGAGTTCATTCCATTCTCGGTGCTTCGAGAAGCAGAAGAGCCCCTGCTGTCTGATTGTTTGTCCCTTTTATTCTGGGAACATAAGAGCAAGGTGTAAGGGACTCAATTTGGGTCACTCCTGGAGTTTCTGGAAACACAAAGGCATCTCCTACAATCAGCTCTGCGCTGGCTTCGCCATCCATCGCCTCTGCTTACATGGGCTGACAGGCTCACTCATCCAGATAACCTGCAGAAAGCTATGCATTTGTTTTTCCTTTTTCTCTTTCTTCTCTCTTTTTTTCCCCCAACTTCAACACTTTCCTCTCCAAGGAGTCAGAGGGGGAGCTGTTGAAGCAGGAAGAGAAAGGAGTCTTTGCCTGTTGGTGCAATTTCAGTTCTTTCCACTAGGGGTCTCTGTGTCAAACTCAGGATTCCCCCACACTTTGTTTTTATGATCCTTATAGCCTCCCCCGCCTCACTCCCCCAACCCCTTTTTTTCTCTTTTGGATCAGTTTTGGGAAAGGAAGCCCTTTCTGTAAACAGGAAGAGATACTGTGAGTCCACTGAGGGGACCAGACAATTTTGCCATCCTCAGCACCATGATGACAAGGGCATAATTAAAATAGTGACATAATCAATAACGTTTATGGAGTCCTGGGTGGCAAGCACATGACTCAGCATATTTACGTGGATTATCTCTTTTAATATTACACACAGGCCTCCAGGGAGTTGGTATATTTACTTCTTCTTCCTAGATTTGTTTATCATTTTCTTTGCCAGGCAGGGTCTTGCTTTGAAATACAGACTGGCATCCAACTCAACTATCCTCCTGCCTCAGCTTCTTTAGTGCTGGGATTATAGTTGCGTAGCAGCAAGTCCATTTTAGGCTTCACCTGCCTTTCTACCTTTCTTCCCTCCTTCTTTTCTTCTGCTCTTTGTTTCTTCCTTCCTGTCTGCCTGCCTTTTCTCCTCTCTTTCTTTCATTCTTTTGTTCTTTAACATTCAGAACAAAAAACTTCGGTGGTTGATGTTTCAAGTCACAAAGTGTTCTTCCTCCAGACCCCATGCCTAGACCTTACTCTGCAGTGAGCTGCCTGTCCTGCCTCATCCTGCCTTGGAAGCTTCTGGTGTAACTTGATGTAAGAGGCTTGTGCCAGGCTGTTTGTCTGGACAGCTCTACTGACCACGGTGCCCCTTGACTTTGCTTTAAAAGAAAAGACTTGTTAGAAATGAGGTTGTTCTGAGCATCCTTCCTCCCCGAAGCAGATTCTGGTTTCACATTAGTTAGCTATGTGAAGGTCTGCCTCCTTAGACCAGACTAGTATCAAGCTCACTATGTCACACAATCTGACCTTAAACGCATGGCAGTCCTCCTGCCTCAGCCTTGTGAGTGCTGGGATTATAGGCCTGAGCCATGTGATTTCATCTTAACTCCTTAGGTTTATTGGTTTGTATTTTAGGACACTTAGTAACCTTGGATTTACAGAGGTTTCAAAGAGAAAGTTCGAGGCTTCTAGGTCACACCCACAGACAGTGATAGAGTGTGTTTCTGCAAAGCCAATTCCAGCCCTCCAAACCTCTCTTTGAACCAAAGCTCTTCAGCTAGCAGGGAATACAGTTCCTGCCTGGCTCCATCTGTATTAATGATTTATAAGCCACACCGCTGCTTTTGTTCACGAGCAGGGCCTTGTCCTGTTCATAAAGGCATTTCAGGGAGTGGGGTCCTGGCTGGCCATGCTGTTAGCTTGCTGCTGTGAAGGCTGCTTCATAAATCAAAAGAGCCTGGTACTTTACTGCCTCAGAGCTCTGAGATGGTGTGTGGATGTGTGCGCAGTCTGAGTGCTTGTGTGCGTGCACAAGCCCGTGCGGATCAGATCCACTGAGGGACGGACAGCGTTGCCCTTCCATAAAGAATGAATGAAGGCGGAGATGCAACTGGTCATAGGTGCTTCAGGGTAAGGGCTTGGCTTCCTGGCAGCTCCCTGGCCCCATTTGCCTTTCACTGGATGCTTAGGCTTTTCAGTGTTGCTCCTGAAAATGGACTGATGCTACTTTATTAGCATGAAGAGATGCAAACCCCATTAGAACCCCCTTCTGTCTGCATCATCAGAACCTGCAGAGGAGGCAGGAAGGGCTTACTGAAGGCTAATGCTACTTATTCTCGACAAGCCAGCACACAGCTTCCTGTGCTTTTAAAACAATGGCTTTGGGGATGTTTTCTCAGACTTACTACAATTTCATTTACTCACCAGAATGGAGTTCTGCCTTGTTTTGAACAAGTGGGAGTGCTTTTTATGTGGGCCTGGAATGTTGCATCGAGGAAACTTCTCTGAAGTGAGCTGTAGAGCACTCTGATTTTTAAGCCTGGAGACTGTTTGTTTTGCTTTTAGTGAAAAAAAGAAGTTACAGTAGCCTGGTTTCTTTGGAGCTGTGAATTCTTTCATTGCATGCTCCGAGAGCAGCATCATCATGGTCTCGTTTGTCCCTTGGTTTGTTTTCATTCTGCACTGCATGTTTTAATTCTATTTTGTGTGTCTGTGTTTTTCTCCCCACTGTAAAACGAAGAACACAAAACCGGGGTAGGACTGAGTAAGAACTTGAAGGGAGAAATAAGGGTATTTAGGAAATTCAAGCGCTACTTTAAGTGTTCTACCCAAGACGATGGCTTTGGGGTAGCTGAAATACTGGATTTCCAAGTGCTGTTACTAAAGGAAAAGAAAACAAGTACTTAAAGCTCTTAGCTTAGGAAATAAGCATGTCAGCTGAGAAGGCTCCTCACACGAGAATCAAACGGAGAAACTCACGCTGAAGCTCCACTCTGCCTCCCGCTCAAAACAACGGCTTGAAACTCTTTGATAAATATCAAAATTTGGGTGCTAACTGGTTCCTCATCAACATTTATGCCTATGAAAATATTACTGTTTTTTTTTTAAACGACCTCATGTGCAAGTCAGTAGTCATGAAATTGAGACAGATTCGCTGAGAAGGGCTGATGTTCACTACACTATCTTCCTGAAAAGCAGAGGGCAGGGTGAATGTAGATTTACATAAGTAAAGAAAAGATTTTGCCATGTTTCCTCAGGACCGGAAACACGATGCAGCATTTCAGACGGAGAAAGCAGGTGCCCTGAAAGGGACTCCAATGATCCTATTGTGCGTGTCTGTCTGTGTTTGTCCTCTATTCTCTGAACCCGCCAGTGCCTCGTTGTCTTTAATTATGTCTACGAGGCACAAGACGGCAGTCAACATCTGCTCCTTTGTTTACTTGGCTAACATATAGCTTTGATGGCTTATTAAACAATCTATTTTTCAAACCCAAAACAGAGAAACCAGCCGAACCCATATTATGGCATTCTATAAAGACCCATTATGCAATTAGCACTTGGGATTTGTGCAAAGCTGGTGATTCACCCAAATAAACATCCCTCTGTTCCCACAGCTTTTGATGGCATCGTGGAAAATATAAATTTAAAAAAATCACACAAAAATCTGACCACATTTCCTCCTTCTTCATCATGCCTACCAAGATGATGATGTGCGGATGAGAGAAGCAGATTCTTCACTCTTTTATATCGTGTGTGTGTGTGTGTGTGTGTGTGTGTGTGTGTGTGTTCCTGCATGTGTAACTTTCTCAAATGCTGTCTTTTAATTCAAGCCAGCAATTACAACAGTGTACATGACAAAGGTGTGCAGCTATGGAAGCCAGGCTTCTAAGAGTTTCGCGAGTGCTACAGAAGTAAAGAAATGCTGATTTTTAACCCTTAGTGGCATATTCTTAGCACAGCATGACCTAGTAATAAAACCTATCCAGACAGGAATTCAAGAGCATATGAGGTCCACAACGACGAAATCACTTCAGAGGCAGCTAAATGGCTAGGTGCTTAGAGGTGCTTGCTGCTAAGACCAAGCACCTGAGTTCAATCCCCAGGACCCATATGGTGGAAGGAGAGGACCAACTCCTACAACTATTCTTTGACCAGCATCCCCCCCCACACACACACACAGGTGAGAGTGGTCTGGTTTTGGATTCTAAATATGTCACAAATCTTATAGAAATATCTATTTAGGCGCAATTATGAACTGTTGTAGAACTTGGCTTTCACAGTTGAGCAATAGAAAGAGTTATAGGATAAGAAGCATAGCATTGTCAGGAACATAACATGAAGTGGGTTGTACAGTATCCAGTATGATATCCAACTACAGGCAAAAGTCTATAGATGTCTACACTCTACTCTTACTGGTGGTGGTAAAGAAAGAACTGGTAGTAAAAAATTTTAGTGTTCATGGTTCTATAAAATTGGGGGTCTTGGTGGTGATGGTGGAGACACAACACTGTTGGCTACACAGTAGAGGTGAAGTTCATGGACTAGCAGGTGACAATGGAAATGAGCATGATGGTGATAGTGAGGTGGAGTTAAAGACTGTGGTGGTCATAATCAAGTAAACAGAGGTGTACCATAAACATGGTAGTGGAAATGCAAGCCAGCACCTTCTTGGTGATCATAGATGGGACAGTAGGTTGATGATGGGGACTGTGGTTGAGCCGCTTGTGGTGAGATTGAGATGGTGGCGATAGTGGCTATGATGTCATAGCAGGTGATCCTGGAGACTGAGGTGGTAATGGACTTGTTGGTTGTAGGTTACATTGATATTCATGGCAGTAGTGGAATAATGTATTGGTAGGTGATGATGGAGACAGAAATAGGGGTTGAGGTATTCATGGTGAGCTCAAGATGGTAGTAATGGTGGCTATGGTGGAAGGGCAGGTGTTGCTGTAGGCAACAGTGATCAATAGGCAATGACAGTAATTCTTAGAATAAAACATAGTAGAAGAGTTTCACCTATAAGCCCCAGGGTGCCATTTTCCCTTCAGTGCATGCTCTGTTTTCTCACCTGTGAAAATGGAGCTTAGTCATTCTGAGACTGAACCAATTACAGGAGCTAGGGTACTCATGCTCAGTCATTCTGAGACTGAACCAATTACAGGAGCTAGGGTACTCATGCTCAGTCATTCTGAGACTGAACCAATTACAGGAGCTAGGGTACTCATGTTCAGTCATTGTGACAGTGAATCAATTACAGGAGCTAGGGTACTCATGTTCAGTCATTGTGAGACTGAACCAATTATAGGAGCTAGGGTACTCATGTTCAGTCATTGTGAGACTGAGCCAATTACAGGAGCTAGGGTACTCATGTTCAGTCATTGTGAGACTGAACCAATTACAGGAGCTAGGGTACTCATGTTCAGTCATTGTGAGACTGAACCAATTATAGGAGCTAGGGTACTCATGTTCAGTCATTGTGAGACTGAACTGAGCTCATATTTATAAAACAAGTGCAAATGCTTGCTTCTCTCAACAAACATGTGAACACAAAAATAGTTGGTTAAACAAAGTGCTGGCACATAATATAGCCTCAAAGGCAGAAAAGGTACCTCATAGCTTCTGTCAGCTTCTTCTTTTCTCATTTGACTTTTCAGAGCAGGCAGAAATGGCCACCTCTCTCCTCCCTCCACAAGACCCATCTCTATCTCCTCCTGTGTTGTGTGCAGAACAGGTGTGTGATGTTCCAGAGTTATGGAGAAGTGCGACATGAAAAAAAGGCTCCGAGTCATCATAAAAATAACACCAAGGCTGCTCCACAAGGCAGGCAGATGAGCATACTGCTAGCCAGCATGATAAAAAGCTATAGCAAATGTTGGGTCCCAGTGGGAGGGGACAGACATATGGGGACCCACTATATTCAAAGTGGACATCACTGCTGATTTTTAAGTGGTTAAGGCAGACTATTCCAGGACCAAGGTTTTTATTTTTTTCCTTCCTTCCTTCCTTCCTTCCTTCCTTCCTTCCTTCCTTCCTTCCTTCCTTCCTTCCTTCCTTCCTTCCTTCCTTCCTTCTTCCCTCCTTCCTTCCTGTCTTTCTCTCTCTCTCTCTCTCTCTCTTTCTTTCTTTCTTTCTTTCTTTCTTTCTTTCTTTCTTTCTTTCTTTCTTTCTTTCTTCCTTTCTTCCTTTCTTCCTTTCTTTCTTTCTTCCTCCATCCTAATTTTAAATCCTTTAGTTGCTTTTCAGCCCTTTGTTCTATTTTGGTCCTAAAAGGCACATTCATCTTTGAGGCCAGCCATGAAGTCTCAAGGGAGGTAAGATCTGTATGGTAGTCATGAAACAAATGTAGATCCTGGACTCTGTGAATCCCCACCTTCGCCTCCAAGCAGTTAGTTGAGGGAGATGAAAGCGGACGAGGAGGCATATTGTAAAGTGCTGACTATTGAGCTCGGAGCTGTGATGGCTGGGTATGCAGGACTGTTGGTGCCTACGCCAGGTGTGCACTTCCCAGCATCTGTGAAAGAGACAGGCAACCCTCCATGCTAGACATTATTTGAAGATATATGGAGAGGGGCACCTGTTTTCTGTCAATGTTTATATGCTTGGGCACAAATAGAGGGGAGATAGTGCCATCGGTATGACATAGTCCCAAAGCAGTGGCCCATCTCCAGAAGGATATTTTGGAATTCTCATTTACTGCCCACAGAGTCTTTCTTGGAACTTAGAGGTTTGAGACTAAAGCTGGTATATTATGTGGGCACATGAATGAAGAGCAAGCTCCTTAGTGGCACCCAGGAAAAGGGAGAGAGGACTGGGAGTCAGACAGGTGTGGTGTTGAAGACGAGATATGTCACTCACGTAGCCCTGAGTGGTTCCAGTACTCTCCTGTATAGAAGGCAGCCCTCTGAGTACTGCTGAGGCCATGGTATTGTTAGAAAGATTGAAACAAAGTCTTCCAGTGATGAGAATTGTATCCTACATACATTGCGTTCTATGGAAGTTTTGGAGTCTGGGGTGTGAGTGACATAGATCTGGACTCCCAGTGTTCTAGGGGGAAACAGAACAATTGTGGTTGCTGGGAATCGAACTCAGGACCTCTTGAAGAACAATCAGTGCTCTTACCCACTGAGCCATCTCTCCAGACCTCCGAAACAGAACAATTGTGAGTTCAAAACCAGATTAAAAAAAATATATATATATGCAAACTTTGATATATGTATATATATCAAAGTTTGCATTTACATTGAGTAAGGGCTACAGAGATGGCACAGTAGGTAATGTGCTTGGCATGTAGCTTTGAGGATCAGGCTGAGATCCCTACAGCACACTTTTAAAAGCCAGGCATGGTGGTACATGACTGTAATACTATATCCAGGAAGGTTGGAGACATGCAGATCCTTGGGGCTTACTGGTGAGCCAGCCTAGCCTTATCAGGAGAATATGGAGATCCTGAGAGAATCTGTCTCCAAAACAAGGCAGTGGGTGACTAAGGAATGATACTCAGAATTGACCTCTGACCTTTAGACACTGCTCACATATTACATGTGTACATATACAACTGTATACACATTAATGATAGGCAGATATAGAAAGAGGTATAGAAAAAGATAGGCTAGGTAGGATGAGTAGATTAGATAGATAGATAGATAGATAGATAGATAGATAGATAGATAGATAGATAGATAGATAGATAGATAGATAGATTTATTTTATTTTAAGGCCCAATTTGCTGTTTTGGTACAGTTTGGTTTGATTTGGTTTTTTGGTTTTCTCTGTGTAGCCCTGGCTGTCCTGGAACTCAGTCTGTACACCAGGCTGCCCTCAGGCTCAGAGCTCTACCTGCCTCTTCCTCCCAAGTGCTGAACATAAAGGTGTGCACCATCACTGCCCAACCCGACTTCCCTTTTTTTGAATGTATGAGTTTGCAATATTTTCCAGCCATTTTTAGATTATTCTGAACTATGTTAGTTCTGAGGGCAGGAGCCCAATTCAAGTAAAAATGAGGATTTATTGACTCAGGAAAGATCATAGTATGAGAAGTCACTTAAGTTCCTGATATTCTACTTGGGTTGTAAACACACCGGGTCATGCTAAGATCTGGGCTTTATGTACAGAGCTTTGATACTTCAAAATGGACTGATACCCAGGAGCTGTTAAGTACAGTATTATATTCTTTAGTGAACACCCCACCTAAGAATAGGCTCACTCTTGGTATGTAAGAGAATTAATTGAGTTTCAGAGAGGTTGAGTAACTTGTCTAGGGCAACACAGATGGGAAGTGTTAGGGTCAGACCTTGGTTCCACTCTCTAAGTTCATAGTCAATACATATATAATATATTGCCGTTATGATAGAAAATTAGGGTTTTTTAATGAGTAAATTAAAGATCTTAGGGAAACTTACAAACACTCACACACCTACCTTCTTGAGATTTTGGAACCTTTGAGTGAGTTATATAACCTCTCTTTGCTCGGTGTCTCTATCAGATCTATAGCTCTAGTAACAGGATTTAGCTTATAGAGTTGTTATTAAGATTAAATGAGTTAATAAACAAGGAGGTTAGAAGGTGCCTGGCAAATAATAAATAGTGTCCATGGCTTGTTAGAAACGATCTAAAAATAGATTGTAATGTAAGAGCCATAGAGGAAATGAGGCCACAGGGTGGTTCTGCCTCTGATGTCCCCAGTTTGTTCCAGAAGGACACTGCTAATCTGGGAAGTTGGAATCCCACCTGTCAGAGGCTCTTGCTTCCTACCAGCTGCCTAGCCTTGACACTGAGGAGACAATGTCCAGCCAGTCTTCAGTGGAGCCAGAGCCAGCCAACCCAGTCGAAAGTAGCTCTGGGCACTTGGCCTCTCTGTCTTGTCTTGAGTCCATATTGCACGAGTTGTGAACACAGGCATGTACCCCACTTCTTATGTATCCCCCATGTGACTGGGTGAGTGCCCCAGGATGCCTGTCGTTCTCTGTGACTTGATGGTACTGTTTTCCAGGCTGAAGCTTCCATCAGAAGGAAGTCATACCCTGGCTCCTTCCCAGGGTGCTTTTGTTTTTAGTTTTGCTTGCTGTTGCTGTGATGTCTCCTGACAAAAGTGACTTAAGAGAAGAAGGGATTATTTGGCTCACACTTTCAGGTTCTAGTCCATTTCTTTGGGGGTAGTGAAGCCGTCAGATTTTTGACATACTCAGTCACATCCACAACTGAGAGCAGATAGAAAGGGAACACACATTTGATCTTCTCTTTATAGAGTTCAGGAACCAAACCTAGAGAATGGAGCTGCCTCTTTTAGAATTTCCATATTTGTTAACACAATCAAGACTATTTATCAGATATACCCACAAGCCAACCTAATCTAGACAGCCCATCCTTGAGACTCCCCTCCAAGGCAATTTTAGATTGTACCAAGTTGACAACTGAAGCTATCACAGCTTTCTTACCACTTTGAATTCCAACCCCTGCCAAACTGTGGATGGGCCTTCCGAGTAGAAGGTCTGGGTCCTCAGAGGCACAGGACTGGCAAGCACAGCAGCCTAGTCTCACTCACATAAGGATGGCCATCTGGCTTGTTCATGTGAGCCTCAATTAGAGAGAGAGTCTCATTCTGTACACACCCAGTCTTTCTAAAAGCTATAATCTAAAATCTCCCATCAAATGAGAAGACTGCTCTAGAGTCCACAGGTGACTTTCAGAGGAGACAGACATCACACACATACAGTGAGTGACATGGAAATTTCCTGAGTGATGTGCAATTTTCTGGGATGAAGATAAAAATACTCAAGTGGCCTATGCATGACAAATAAAAACTGAGAATCATTGCTTCAGCCCCAGGGAAGAATTTACTATGGGGAAAAAAAATCAATGACTATCATGGAACCACAGCATCCCCTAGAGAGACCTTAAGCAGGGATAGCCAAGCTTTTGGCTCCTCCGTACTGAGAAAAAAAAAAAAAAAGAATTAATTTGTGCCAAACTGCATGCCTTGAGTTGCAAGTATACGCACACATTCACTTCTTGTGACATTTGTTGTCATTTACAATGTCCATGTTTGAGAACCATGCGATTAAATTGCAAAAAAGAAATATTAATTGCGGAAAACAAAATCTCACATCTTAAGTAGGGTCACAGTTTTGTGAGGGGCTGCATTCATAGCTATCATCAGCCACATGAGCCCACAAGCTGTAGTTTGGACAAGCAGGTGAGGATGGCTTTCTAGTGTGTCATTCTTGTGATGGCTCTCCTCTTTCAGGATGATGCGTTCTTATTGTTCTCTAGTATTGGCTTCTCACTCAGGTGCACTGGACTGCCTCCTGTTGGCAGCTGATTTTCAGCCTAAGAGTCAGCAAAATGGTAAATGTCAACTTGTCTGCAAACGTGGACGTACTCCTTTCATCTTTGCCATGGCGCTCTGTTAACATGTAATTATCATGAGAGTAGTTGAGGTCGAATGAGAAGCTGAGGGCTGAGAATGCAGAGGCCATTCATGTTCACTTTGGCCTAGGCCCATGTTCTCTTACAGCAGGTTAATAGGTACCATATGCCAAGAATGACTTTTAGGGTTGTTGACAGTGAGGTGCTGTCCATCTGTTTTGGTTCAGAGTCCAGCTCTGACACAGGCTGGTTCTATAACCTGCCATATCCCCAGTCTTTGTCAGGAATGTGTTTAATATGGCAGACTCTATTTCAATGGGATGGGGAAGATGAACTGGGAGAATGATGGGCAGGAATGAGGATGGAGTCTCACAAAAAACATTGAGTGCATGATAGAGACTGTGTGGCTCAGGAGCCTGAAGAGCTGAAGGATGAGACAAGAAAAGAAAAGAAGAAAGTTAGCACCAGTAATGTCATTAACTCTTCACTGACAGGTGGCAGGATGTGAACAGAACTGGATAGATGAGTTGATAGGTGAGCAGATGGATGGATAGGTGGGTGGTACATAGGTAGATGTGTGTGTGTGTGTGTGTGTGTGTGTGTGTGTGTGTGTGTGTGTGTGTGTGTGTAGATGCACGGCTGAGAAAGGAGAGGAGAGGAGTGGGTAGGAGATGAGATGATTGGTGAATGAATAGGTGAGTAGGTGCGGGGTTGGAGGAGGAGAGAAAGAGAGAGAAAGAAAAAGAGAGGGGGGGTGTGAATGACTATGTAGAAGGATTGGTGAATGGATGGGTAGAAGAGAGATGGACAGATAGGCAGGTAGATTGCTGAACTGAGGTTATGTGTTGGGTTTTAGACCTGTTTGGAAAGTCTGTATTTAATAAGGTCAAGCAGTTTTTCTGTCTTATAATACTTCTCAAATACGTTTGAATGCTAACAGTCATTTAGAATCTGAGAGAGAGAGAAAGGAAGAAGGAAGGGAACAGAAAAGGAGGGAAGGAGGGAGAGAGGGAGAGAAGGAGGGAGGGAGGGAGAGAGAGAGAGAGAGAGAGAGAGAGAGAGAGAGAGAGAGAGAGAGAGAGAGAGAGAGAGAGAGAGAGAATAAATGGTAAATTCCCAAACTTAGTTGCTTGATCATTGATCGTTTTGACAGAGAATATCCAATGGGTCTCTGCCATGCAGGATGTTATTTTGAAGATTCCAGACCAACTCCAAGTTTCAGAAAGTGGAGCCCAGGTGCATCAGCCTAGTGGTCAGCTGTATAAGGATAGGACAAAGCAGCTTCACTCCCAGAGCTGGAGAATATGAATCCTTCGCTGTGGCCAGCCCCTACAGGCACCTGCAGTATAGAAGGCAGGGGATATGGACAGGGCACCAAGGACTGTGCTGGGAGCAGCTGATTATTCAGTCTGTATGGAAGAGTCCTCAGGGAATATTTGTTTGCCTCAAGCAAGGTCAACTAATTCTCCAACCCAGCTGCCATTCATCCCCAGACAGGTCAGAGGTCAGTTCCTGAAGCATTGTTGATCTCAGCAGAGATGGTGCGAGGGGCTGATATTCTTAGATTTGCTCATTCAGCCAGTCAGTCTGGCTTTCAGAGGAGAATCAGGTCAAGAAGTGCTTAATGAACCAAGCGAAGCTTGTGTTATCTGCATGGCTGGGGGTTCAAACTTCTAACGATCATTAGCAGAGTCCTTGTGGATAGGACTACTGGAATGCTCTTTGTGTATCTTCCTAACCATTTTGGGAGATGGGGCAATACTACTAGGGAGAGTGACATGTTGTCTCAGATCCTTTGGTTTGCTCCTGTTTTAAAGGCATTATTTATTTCATGAAACTATCATGTGAACTTCCTTCATCATAATTTGTTTCTAAAGCTCTTTGCCATGTATAGAAGCTATACACATATCTTTTGTTAAAGTGTGTATTTCAATTTTTCTTTGGGAGATGGAAGAAAGTAGCACATGGAGTTGAGAAGGCACGAGTCTGAACTTGTAAGTGCACTTTATTAACCAATTAGCAGGAGGACTTTGGGATCATTTAGTGGGTCAAACCAGTTGCTGCTCATTCTGCTTTCATTATGACAATAACCATCAGGCAGGGGCTTCCACTATGGGGCAGTTCTCCAGATAAAGACTTTAAAATTTCGTTCCTGTTTAAACCATAGCCTAAGGCTGGGGAGTTGTCTCAGTCAATAAAATGCTTGTTTCATAGGCATGGGGACCTGAATTTGAGTTCGTAGAACCCACATAAGAAACTGTGCATTATGGTACACATTTGTAATTCTAGGGTTGGTGAGAAGGGAGACATAGACAGGGACAGGTGTATTTGTGGCGCTCACAAGCTAGCTAGCCTGGCCAACCTGATGAAGTTCTAGGCCACACTGAATGAGAAACACTGCCTTAAACAAAAGGCAGATGTACCAAAGGCTGAGTATGCAAGGATTTCCTCAGATGTCCATACATCTGTCATGGAGCGCACACACAATTCACGTGTGCACATGTGTGTACACATACAAGCACACACATACTACATCCTCCACCACTCTGTAAGTTAGAATTACTAATCATATTCTCATGTGATGGATGCTCCAAGGGACAGAGGCTTTGAATGATATCCAGTATAGTGTGTCCCATGAGGTGATCCAATGATGATTCTATTGTAATGGGGAGAGTTGCAACCAGAGAAAGTGCTGTTTGCTGGCCCAGTGTGTATTGCCCATGGTCTGTGGAGGCTTTTCTATGAAGGGCTTCCTTCCATACTATTCCATTTGAAGTTGCTATGATTCAGGTGTTGTGTTATATAATATCCTGGAGCCCATCTCTTCCTTTCTTAGAATTACCTCATCAATCTTTAGATCGTTGGAACTCAAAAATTTAACTATTACATAATAAGTCAAGGAATTTGATGTTGAGTTCTACGCAATATTCAGCTTTTCCAAGCAGCCTTTCTACCATCACTGGGCGGAACTAAAACAACGTCTGGTGGTGGTGAATCACATTTATCTCTTTTGGTTCTAGCCGCTCTCTGAATGTGGTCTTTCTTGACGAGCTGGCAGATAGAAATAGCTGCTCCTTGATAATCAACAGGGCAGATAGCCACAGGGAAAACCAAACCCTGGAAGAGAAAGCCGGGAAGGCCAAATGTAGCTTCCCTGAATGGAAATTCCAGCCATATGTTTCCTGCCCTAGGACAAATCAACTAAGATGTTTTGGGATCTCAGCTGAATAGATTATAAAGCTAGGAAACAGAGATACTATCTAGAATATCTGATAAAAAATAGGCAAACTTTCCACATTGTGACAGAATATTGCCATTTACAAGGTTTGTGCTAGAGAGCTATGCCATCAAGTTGAAAAAGAAACCATTTGGCTCAGAGTGTGAATCAGTTGATCATGTGATTACTCATCATACAGAAAGCCCCAGGTTCAATCCCTTGAACCAAGTATACTGTGGGTGACAATATGTGCCTATAATCCTATCACTTGGAAGGTAGAGGCAGAAAGATCAGGAGTTCAAAGCCACCCTCAGATATGTGGTGATTTTGAGGTCAGCCTGTGTCCTGTGAGACCCTGTTTCAACAAAAAGAACAAAAAGCGTAGTGGTTTAAGAATCTGTATGGTTTTGTGTTGAGCCAGATTCAATGGTCTCCTGAGTCACAGGATGGACAGGTCTGCTTGCACCAGATGCTTCCTGAGCGGCTGGCACATCTTTGAAAGAGAGCACGTGACGCATAAGCAGCTGAGTGCTGAGAGTATGCCGACAGAGGTCTCGATGCCGCCATTGAAGGGACATTCAGCACACAGATCTGCCGTGAGAACCACAGATGAGAAGATACTCTGCAGAAACTTCTTAAAGACACTCCAAAGAAGGAGATAAAGATAAAGTTAGTACTTCTGAGCGCACTGCAAGTGCCAGGGACACCCACATCCCACACGCCATTCCACTGCCTCAGCACACCTGTCTGGGTTACTGCTGTGGAGGTGAGGGTTTCGGAGTACGTCATACTGGAAGAGATGATGTCAGAGCCAACCTTTGATACCAGCCCTGCAGCTTTAAAACTCCCGTTTTATCTAACTAAACTCCCGTTTAGCCATGATGTCCCTGAGTCCATTGAGATGACTTTGGAGCTACAGATAGATCTTTATTTCCTGAGAGACAGCCTCTCCATTTTGCTTACATGTATTCAGGAAATTTTTTGGCAAAATATTATAGGATATTGTATTTATCTAATCACTAATTTGCCTTCTTTCTTTTTTTCTTTTTTCTTTTTCTTTTAGATGGATTTCTTATATCCCATTCTGACCAAGGATGTCCTTAAGCTTGTCTCTAAGTAGAAGTAGAGAACCTCTTGTCTCTACTTGTTGAACATTAGAATTACAGGCATACACCACCACACCTGGTTTTGGTGGTGCTAGGGATAAAACTCAGGGCTTTGTACAGAGTAGGCAGGATCTCTAACCACTGAGCCATAGCCTAAGGCCTATCTAATCACCATTTTAGTTCAATCACATGCCACCCCTCCATAATCACTCAACGAGTCATGATCCAATGTGACAACTTTTGTTACTAGGTGTAACACTAAAATAATTCCAAAGAATGAAGGTCAATGATTTCTGCACGTGGTGATAGAGGATGCTTTGCAGACAATGTGACCTTCTGTTTAGGCCAGCAAAGTTAACCATGAAAGAAGAAAAGGAGAAAGAATTGGAAAAGGAGGGATTTTTTTTTGTAAGCAACTTTGAAGGAAATTTGAAACATGGAAGTGTTCATAAAGGTAATTAGCTGGTGCAGGCTGCATACAAAAGAAGGAAAAGAAAGGGAAAGGGAAGGAAGAACAAAAGAAAGAGAAGAGGAAAAGAGAAAAAAAGTGCTTCATCTGGTGGACATTGAAAGTTGAATATGGCCAGGTTCAAAAACACCATCACCACCAACTCTGACTTCTCTAAGAGGTCTTCTGTTCCCCAGCTTTGCTTGGAAAGGAAGGCTGTAATTCAGTCATATGTGAAAGTCCAGGTGGTGACACACACATGTTCAGTCTCTAAAAGCTAAGAAAAGCAGTTAACACACAGTAGGATCGTTGTTCAGCAACAAAGGAGAACTGACTTTGTATGGTTTATCTTGGGTGGATAATCCATGGTGCCTGAGTCTCAGCTTCTTTGTGGGAATCTGGCAAGAGATTCTGGGAAGGCTCATGTAGACATATCTTCCTTCCCTTAGGAAAGATACTGCTCCTTCCAAGGTCTGAGTCATGGCTCAGACAACGAAGTGGACCTCATTATGTCTAAGTCCCCTAGACTCTCGAAAGCACCATATGCCTACACTTACTCACACACTCCAATTTCAAATATTAGCTCTTTCACAGTGTTGAGATGTCATCCTCATCTTTTCTCTGGGCTAGATTTAGTCTTTTAGGGGATATCTACTGGACACCACAATCCTTGGGACATGAATGGCCTGACTTCCAGCTGACACTGTGTCTTGCCTTGCCTTGCCACCCCCCCTCTCTTTGACAGGTGCTTTCACAATCTCTCCTCCATCCCTTTCCTCCCCCTCTCCCTGGCCTTGAAATTATAATCTTCCCATTATCAGCTTCCAGATTTCTACAATTACAGGTGGGCACCACCATGCCTTGCCCATTTGACACTTTTCAGTGGTTGAAAGTGTTTAAGGGAGAAAAATATTCCATGCTCCAGGAAAACCCAAGGATGTATAAGTTTCAATGCCTCTTAATAAAGTTGTATGAAACCAGGCCACAGTCATTCATTTGTCCCTGGGTGCTTTTGTGCCCTCCAGGAGCCAGGTATTGAATGTTTGTAAATCAGAGAAGAGGGCATTCACCAGAGACATTTGTCACATATATACTCATACTTATTTAATATCTAGGGAGACCCAGGACAGTCAACACCATGTGGCCTTTCATTTTGAATACAAAACGTCTGGAGGAGTTGGCTGTGCTTTCAGCCACTGTTAGCAACATCTCTTTTTCTGGACTTTATTATTTCATTGTCTGTTTTATGATTATAAGTTTGCAAATTTTATCATTAGCTTAATATTGCATGTTGGATACATAACCTCATGAAGTGTCTGTGTCAAGCTCTGGAGAGTACAGAGCTACACAAAATGTCGCACACCTTCTAGTGAATGAACCAAGAAAAAATAGCTTATTAATATAAGATGTACTTTGGGAAAATTAAGCAGTTGTTAGGAAAACAAGAGGTTTCCTATAATTCACTTAATAGTGGTCATTCATTCACATTTTTGTTATTGGCTTAGAATACTGCAGGGATTACAACCATACCAGAATAATAGGTAGGTGGAAAGTCAGAATCAGAGACAATGGGGGTCACGGTGTTCAGGACTGGCGGGGGTTGGGATAGACAAGAATCTCCATGTGCAGCCTGTGAAGGCTGGCAGGTGGGTAGTGTGCCATCCTAACTTTTAGAATCTCATTTGATGCTAATTTTCCTAGCAAGCAAAGTAAAAATAATTCCTTACCAAAAATTTTGCCCTTAGCTTTAGAGAGATGAAAGAAGATAGACAGAGACAGCAAACATTTTATAACACAGTTTCCTTAAAAAGAAGAAAGAAAATACCATATGTGTATCATCTATAGCTATATGTCAATCTGTCCCTTATATGACACATTGTCATTTCAACGTAACTTGAACTGGCAGGTTCTTCAATAAACGTGTGTATATAAATGAATAATTCATATGATAATCCATATATCTGTTTATTAATTTATTTTTATTTTATTTTATGTGTAGTGTTTACCTGCATGTATGTGTGCCATGTGCATGTTTGGTGTTCATAAAGACCAAAAGAATTTGAATTGGTGATTATTGTGAGCCACTGTGTGGGTGTTAGTGATATACTCTGGGTCCTCTGTAAGAACAAGTGCTCTGGCCGGGCGATGGTGGCGCATGCTTTAATCCCAGCACTCGGGAGGCAGAGGCAAGCGGATTTCTGAGTTTGAGGCCAACCTGGTCTACAAAGTGAGCTCCAGGACAGCCAGGGCTACACAGAGAAACCCTATCTCCAAAAAACCAAAACACACACACATACACACACACACACACACACACACACACACACACACACACACACACACACAGAGAGAGAGAGACAGACAGACAGACAGACAGACAGACAGACAGAGACAGACAGAGAGACAGAGAGACAGAGAGACAGAGAGACAGAGAGACAGAGACAGAGACAGAGACAGAGACAGAGAGAGAGAACAAGTGCTCTGAACTGCTGAGCCATCTCTCCAGCCCCAATTTTGCTGATCTGCCTGTCACATTTATACAATCCCCCAATTTCCAAAGCCCCTTTAGAAGTTTGCCCTCAGACTCTTCTACACCTGTGTAATCAAGATGTAAATATGTCAGTTTATACCCTCAAGAAGTAAGTTGTGTGTCCTGCCTTCTGACACCACAGCTTTTGCACTTTATAACATCAGAGAGACAAAATGCAGCCCAGGACCTTCCCTCAGCACTGAGGAGTGTCTCTATGTCATGAATGTCAACAGGAAGCAAACTAGAAAACACACCGGTCTCGTGGTGATGTGTCTGTCCTTCCTGCTAACTTCTCAGAAATATGGTTTTGAAAGTCATAGTCAGAAGCTAAAGTTAGAAATGGTATCGGGTGCTCGTATAAGATGGGTCAGTGTGCAGCTGTTCGAGGGGCTTTCGGGATTGCACAACATGGCCAGTCCAATGCATGTGAATCAATTACAGAGAAACCTTGTCAAGATGGCCAAACCTCCAGCCTTAAATAATTGAATTCTCTGCCAAACCCTGTCTGCTGTCGTTATCTAGAAATGTAATTATGTAGCTAAATCAAGCAACTAAAATTAGTGTAGTGTAAAAACACCTTGGCTATCTGAAAGTGGACGAATTGACATTGGACTTAGAGAAAGCCAATAGTTGGGTATGTGTGGTGGTGTTTGGAGTTCTTGCTGATCATCATTTTGACAAAATCTATATTGTGCATCCTATTTGGAGAGAAAAGTGGTTTGTGGCAAGGGTGTGTCTGATTTGAAGGTGACATTGTGTGTGTGTGTGTGTGTGTGTGTGTGTGTGTGTGTGTGTGTGTGTGTGTGTGCCTGCCTGTATGTGTCCAGAAGTCAATGTCTGGTAACTTCTAATATCCCTTCCTTTCTTGTTGTTGTTGTTTTTGTCTTTGTTTTTGTTTTTGAGATCATGTCTCTCATTGCATATGTATTTCACAGATTCAGGAAAACTAGTTGGCTGTGAGCCCCAGGGATCCTCCTGCCTATGCCTCATGAGTGTTATCATTGTAGGCTGGCCTACCATGCTTATCACATAGGTCTTGGGTGTCTGAACCCAGGCCTTTCTGCTTACTCAGTATTTAACCAGTTGAGCTTTCTTCCAGGCCCTATGAAGGTGATCCTCAATTGTCTTCAGACCTTATTTCATGACAGCTCCATATTACTAGTTTCAAAGTTGCGTAGTACTAATTATGCCCTCATATTTCCTGGTATGAGAAGTGGGAATATGACAGTTTATCATCATCTGAGCCCTCACATCTGAAGTCAAAGATGGGTGAATGCTAACTTCGAAGGTTAGAGCAGAAACCGTGGCAACTAGCTACCTCTACTGCATACTGTAAGGAGGTGATGAGATACCAGGTTACTGTTACATGCCCAAATGGTTCTGGAGTCTAGGAGGCAAATGAAGTTGTTCAAGACTGTATAGCTAGGAAAGGAACAGCCCAGCCACCATGATTCCACGCCATGGAATCCCATTGGAACTGAGCTTTCCAAGGAAAGCGGCTCCAGTTCCTGCTTTGCATTCTTCTCAATGCCTTTCATTTCGGGGGAAGGGGGAGTGGGGTGTCACCTTTGTTTAGTATATTGCAAATTCATGTATCACAGCTGGAAGATACACATACCAGCTATATAAAATCCCTTCACAGATGAAACACAGCACCAGCAAGTCTGCACCTACTCTGTGGCACATTTCTAGATCACATCTCACAGTGCAATGCCAGCTAGACAACTTACCTAGTGATTGTGTGTGTGTGGGGGGGCGGTTTAAACTCAACACTGCTTCCTACTAGCTGCAAAGTGGCTGCCTAGTGTGAGTCTGGATTCCTGTTGGGTACCACTTTGCTTCCTGGGTCTGGGAATTAGCCCCTGCATCCGAGATGTGGAAGAATGGAGCTCAATAACCCACAAAGCTAATTTACTCAGATTTCAGCTATTATTTTGTTACTCATGAATTGCCTTTTCAAACTGAAATTGGGTGAAGAAGGGGTGGAAAGTGAGCCCACTGTTTTGAGACAGTTTCATGTAGCTCAGGCTGGCCTTAAGTTTGCTATACAGCTGAGCTCCCAATTTTTCTATACCAACTTTCTGAGTTCTAGGATTATAGAGGCTATCCACCACATACTGAGTATTCTTAGATAATTTTTGATCAGCTACCCACATGAACCTGCTAGATTTGAGTGTTGTTGTTATGGTTGTTGTTGTTCTTATTTGTTTGGTTGTTTTTGGTTTTGTTCATAACTGTGGCGGAATGGGTATAGGTGTGAAAATGTATGTGCTGTGTTCAAAGGGTGACCTCCAGGTATCTTTCTTTATTGCTTTTTACTTACGCTTTGAGAGAGGGTCTTCCACTAAACCACTGTACATGGAAGTTTCTGTTTGGCTATGCTGGCTCGACAGTTGAGACCCTGCATTCTCCTGTCTCTGTTTTCCCAGTGCTAGGAATGTGTGACACATTGCCTGATTTCTTACATAGGCACTGGAGATCCAAATTCCAGTCCTCAGGCTTATATGGTAGTATACAAACTCACATAACAACCAGTTGCAATTTAGAACTGAAGTCTAGGCTCTGGTGATGATTTTTATGTGGGTAAATGTTTAAGTTCTTTAAGTTGCAACTGATTGTCATGTAAGCTTACACATTTCTATTACTTATTCTCTCTAAAAATCTCATGCAGACCCAGCCCCTTGCAATTTGGCCCAGTTCCTCAGGACAAATGCCTTCTCTTTTCGCCTGATTCCCTGTCACTCCATCTCCCTTGGTCTGAGAACTAAATTAATGAAGAGTATTTGGTTAGTCATGTTGGGCGAGCTGCTCCCAAAATAGCTCCTTCCATTTTGGTAGCTCCGACCGACCCTGCAGCTGCCGCGTCCCTTCCTTGTCTGGGAAGAAAACTTTCACATTAAGAGTTGCTGATGCAGGGTTTTGTTTCCTTTCCCTCTCCGCTGCCTGTGGATGAGCACTTGGCTCCTGACAGAAGTGATTTGGCTCTCGGCTTTGTAGTTGAGAAGAAGTTGGGTCTATAGATTTCTTTCCCCCTCTAACTCTCTATTGATGTGTTCAGCCTTGGAGGGAATAAAGCCTCCATTTAAAGCATGTTGGCGTCGCAAGGAGTCCTTCTGCATTCTTATGGCGTGCCCATGATTGTGCCTGCTGCCCCCTACTTCCCGGGACTGATGCAGGTAATTCATGGCTTTTGCCAGCAAGCAACTTAACTCCAGAATGCTCTAAGTAATAATTGGAATTTTTATGGTTGAGAAAGCAAACACTTTTAATACAGGAAGAGAAAAAAAAGCCCTCGTGTAGTCAAAGGAAAGACAGTAGGAAATCAAAAAGATGGATCACCTTAATCTGGCTATTGACATCTCTCATGGATGAATAAATGGTGTAGTTGAGCTGTATTTGCTTGTATTGATCTGGGTGCTGTTTAACATTCATGCCTTTGCTTCGGGAGGTTGACCAGGGGGCAAAAGATTTGCTCTCTTCCCTAGCTTTCTGAGGGACTGGGTCTCCCAGAGCAGATCATGAGGCTCAGTAACTTATCATGATATGGCTTGCTTAAAGGCTTTAACCCCGGAAACAGAAGGGCAGGAAATACAGAGTGCTGCTGAGGACACCCCACACAGGTTGTTGTTTGCAGAGAAGCTTCCCCTTGCAAATCTGAGAGGCGACCCACAAACAAGAGGGTACACTGAGAATGGTCTCGCTAGGAAGTTCAGAGGTTATTCTGCAAATTCGATGCCAACTGTTTGTATTCTCGGCAGCTGGGGAGAAGTTAGGATGCCTGTTGTTTTGACTGCTAAGGCTATTATTCTGTGTACCGAGAGGTTTGTGTGCTAGCGAGAAATTGGACCTGTTTCTTTGCCTTATTGTACCTCCTTGCTGTCACTCAAACCCACTGCTTC
Source organism: Mus musculus (assembly GCF_000001635.26). Lineage (NCBI taxonomy): Eukaryota > Metazoa > Chordata > Mammalia > Rodentia > Muridae > Mus > Mus musculus. The sequence continues at coordinate 7,070,809 of NC_000082.6, forward strand.
TGGGTGTACGCCTGCAGTTCTCTGGGAAGCCAACATCCACTTGTGATAGAAGTGGGTCATTGTAGGAAGCAAGTGGCTATTTGTTGCTGTTCTTTAGAAATAAGCAACCCTAAGTAATAAATCCTAAATCTCCTTTCTATGGGAAAGGAAAATTAAATATATGCAGTACAACACTTTAGCTTTTTTTCCTGTAGCCCCACTCCCACCCAGCCCTCTCTGAGAGTTCTACAAAACTCTAATTCATTAATGACGACTTCTGTGGAGGATTGAACAAATATTCTTTTTATTCTTTGACTGTGACTGTGACTGTGACCTTCTATTAACTGTCAGAAGCTGGGTGGCAGAATGCACCCAGACGTCAATCCCGATAGCATCAGAACTGCCAATTACCCTAGATGTATGGATACTATTGCTACACTTCTATGTTATAGGTAAATAGACCAGCAGAGAATGGCCCTGGCACCAAGGAAGGGAACTTGTGGCCAGATGGTGACATGAAACTTAGGACTTGAAGGTGAAGCAGAGTAACAGTGCTTTTGGCTTCTGTTGGAAATTTGGGGTGAAGGTCAAAGGCTGGAGTTTTGTCGGCCCCTGTGCTGCCCTATCCGATAAATAATTACAAGCAAATCGCTCATTTCAGTCCGTGCTGATTGATGCTGAAATTGCTTTTGAAAGTTCTCATAAGTTCCTGTTATAGATTAAGTGCTGGTGCAGGAGAATAACGGCACCCACAGAAATGGGTGAATGTAATCAGGTTTAATGGACTCGAGAGCTTGTTGGGAATTAAATAACTATCGATTTGCTGGGATGTTTCTGTCATTACAAAATGCCACTCTGAACGTATTACCCCAATGATAGATGAGAAGACGCTAGAACCAACTGCAAAGCTGGGAAGGCACTATTTCTTCCTCTTTGGCAAAATGTTCAAGAAACATAACTGGTTAGTGTGGAATGGAGCAAGTTATTTTACTTGCAAATGTTAACCTGATCCATTCTCATTTGTTTCCCAAAAGGAAACTTCTGAACTAGTGACCTACAAGTCCTTCTGTGTGTGTCAGTGAGGAGCCTCCGATGAGCTACTGGGACCCACTGCACCCTTCCCCTCTCCTCCACACAGAGCACACTGCAAGGCTGTGCACATGAAGGTGCTAGCCTTCTTGCTGCTTTGTGGAGGCTCAAAGAAACTAAACCCCCTCCCATTGCAGTTTTGTTCTTAAGGAAAGGATGTGGTATGATAGAATAGGTAGGAAATTCTAGTGCCTCTTTACCTTTCAGCTTGCACTTCCTGCCCTAGCTACCTTGGCCCTTAGCTTGAGGAGTTTCACCCCGAGTCAGGAATAAAGGCCCTTTTGCCAGGATTCAGATTTCTTTAGCAACTTAGTGATTCCAGCAAGACAAGAAAATGAAGAGGACTATGGACTCATCTTTGCTAGGATCCCTTGTGCCTGCATAGTTGGGAACAGCATGAATGGTTATGTGCAAGGGCCACTGGCGAGCTGCTTGAGATGCTGTTCACAATTTCACAGTCTTTCTAAACTCAACAGCCAACAGTTCTGTGGCCAAAGATGTTCCTTTTTGAATTGCTGCCTGAGACACTTTTGAAATTCAGGCCAGTGTGGCTTAATTTTTCTGCAGTTAAAGAAAAAATAATTTGCATTTTTTTTAAGTTTTAAGAGAGTACCTGACTCATGCTACAGTCAGTACCTACAGATGTGTCCTTACGTGTCTAGTGAGGTCCCTCTCATGGCCTCTTCTTTAAAGTCAGTCCCATAGTTAACATGGGATTTCCATTCCTACTTTCTGTTTCTCTGGAAAACCAGTGTCACTATATCGTATCCAGGGCACCCTTTATTTTATGGAGTAAACTAAACTTATGGAGTAAACAGACAAATAAGACAAGCATTTTGTTTGTTTTGCTTTGCTTTGCTTTCCTCTAACTACATAGACAATCATGCTAAACCAGGTAGAATGGTTTTCACAGTAGTAAGAGGTCAAAAGGAAGCAGGGAAAAATGATGATACTGAGCACACTGTGCAGACCATGACCGTTCACCTTCAGTACAGAGCCCATTCTTGATGTCTTTGAATGAAGAGCCCAGGCATCATCCTTGGGACCTCTCTTTAGTCCGGCATTCTAAGTGTCATCTTGATTCACCACAGGGGTTGACTGAGCTGCTATTATTATAAGAAGTCAAGTCCATTGGCAAAGTCATTCTTGATTCCAGATGCTAACAACAGGATTGACTTAAGCCATGGGCCATGCTCACACAATGACAAATGATGAAATCAGAACAGTGGCTTCGTAACCCATTTGTGGGTTTGCTTAGCATCCGAATAAAGTGTTTCTCAGCTTTATGGAGCAAGCATAGATCTATAGCGCTGATGTACATATCTGCCTGCACATATGACTAAAGCAGCCTTCTTCCTATACAGAGTGACTCTGCTGAAGTCCTTGTAGGCCTCAAAGGTGATGGCTTCTGAATGGCATCATTTGCAGGGGGATGGATAGAACTGGAGATTAGCAGACGAAACAAGATACAGCAGGAAATCAGAAAGACAGATATGCTTTCTCTCCTTTGTGAATCCAAATTATATGTATTTGTGTGTAGATGTATGCATAAAGTGATATATGCATACTGAATGAAAAAAAAAACAGAAATAAAAAGGAAGAGCATGTCTGTTCCTAGGTAAAGTGAAGGAGAAAGTTTATTATTGATAAAAGGCAGAGAATAGCCAGAGGCAAAGGCATCTGGAAGAGTCCAGAGCGGACATAACCCTGAGCTGTGGAGGTTGAGGGGAGGGCGTGGAGGGAGAGTGGAACCAGGTGTAGCCAAGAGAGCAAAGGCTGGGTAACCAGAAAGCTGGGTTGTATCGGGAAGAGCATCTGCAGGAGGGCAGCCCACCCAGCACCCGGGCTGGAGAATTTGGGGAAGAGGATAGGGTATGCCAGCCATACCTTGTAACAGGTAGGAAAGGGTCTGTGGGATGATGGGGGAATCTAGTGGCCAGGTTTCCTTTGATATGTTAAATAGGCACCTCGGCCATTTGTCCAGGGTTTGAGGTTAAACACATACAAGTACACACAGGCATATGGCATAGATGTAGTAATGAAGCCACTACAAAAGGGATTAGTGCTAACAGGACTGGAAGGGAGGAGAGAGTGGATAGATATCATCACACTACATCACATATGTGACTGAAGGTGCTTGAAGCCCATCCATGTATCTGATGGATGCATGCTGACACACAATATTAGTTATCTGTTATGCAGAAAAGCAACCAACACATTCTTTTTCTTTTTTTTTTTTTTTTTTTTTTTTTTTGAGACAGGGTTTCTCTGTGTAGCCCTGGCTGTCCTGGAACTCACTCTGTAGAGCAGGCTGGCCTCAAACTCTGAAATCCACCTGCCTCTGCCTCCCGAGTGCTGGGATTAAAGGCGTTCACCACCACACCTGGCCTCCAACACATTCTTTAAAGAAACTATGGTACCATAGAAATTAAGATTTTTCTTCTTGAGTTCTTAGTCTTGTTAATAAAAGAATTTAAAAGGAGACTCAGAAGGAATGTCCAGGACAGTGTTGAGCAGAGTTTGAAATAAAAACAACAGGGCAGGTAAGCTGTGAATCTGGGCAGCTGCTGGCTGGAAAGAGATGTTTGTGTTGGGGGGGGGAGCCCACTTTGGCATGTTCAGAAATGGGAATAGCAAGCAACTGCCTGATGGCTGGTGGGGTGGAGTGGAGCAGAGGAAGGTGGGACCTTCAGAGAATCTGTGAAGAAGCCCTGCTTGCTAGGGAAAAGCTTGCTTAGGCTTTGGCCAGTTGTCTAAAGAAAAGGTGGAAAGAATGTTACTCATTTCTGAGCATCTGATACAATCTGGGAGGGGTCAGCACATTAGCTTATTAAAGGATACTTAGCTGCTCATTCTTAAATTCACTTTCTGTTGGTGGGGTGGGCTCCTGGTCCTTTCATTGACAGGCCTTCTTGGCTTGAGTTTTAAAAACACGATGAGATGAAGATAGAACATCAAGCTTTGGGTCCCCAGGTCTACACCAAAACTTAGAAACTTAGTTTCTTTGTGCCTCAGAGGAAGTAACTATTCTTTAGGGGCCTCAAGGAATTCTACTGACTTCCAGCTTTTCATACGGTAATTTAAATCCCTAGGAGGGCTTCCATTTGTAGAGTTACCTGAGCAACAGGAAAGAGGGTTCTATCTGCAATGGCCTCCAAGGCTGTGACTATCTGTCTGGCTACCAAACAAAGGAACAGATTACGGAGCAATTCCTGCTAAATTATGCACTACAAGAAAAGACTATCCTAGAGAAAAAGTAGTGAACAGTCTTAGGAGTCTTCTCAGGTGTCCATTCACCTACGGATCCTCATAAGCCCACTTTTGTCAAGCCCTAGGAGAGGCACCTAGAAGGCAAAATGACATCACTACATCATTCACAGCCTAGAGGAAGAAACAATAGATCATTTCTAAGCTATAAAGACAGCAGAAGGAAGCAAGTGTGTTCAGAGCTAATGTCTTAGATACAGCAGTAATTTAACTTTTTAATGAGTAGTATTTGTTCGTCAACCAATACCTACAATTTTCAATTCCAAGAAGTTCTGAAACCAAAAAATTTAAGGCCTGAGACCAAATCTCACACAGGAATAAGACTTGACCAGAAATGGCTAACAAGCAACTATTTATACACTATCCCAGTCTGCATGAATATTCATGTCCCTTGCCGGGGGGGGGGGGGGGGGGAATGTTTATGCGTTTGGTGTTGGTGTCTGGGTGTTGCCCCAGACTCTTCTGAAGGCTTTACATAATCACTGTTTCCAGTGGAGTACCTTTCTGGAAACCGAAAACAGCACAAAACAAAAAAGCAAATTATGAATTACAGGTGACTCCAGAGTTCTCAGTTTGGGAGCCACTGCCTTTTATTAACTCATCTTTTGCATGTGGAGAATGTGGACTCAGAAAGAGGGAATAAGATTACGAGGTCCCAAAGAATACCAGTGGTGGAGTCCAAATTTAGACTGGGGTTTGCTGAGTGAGCACCTTCTCTTTTACTGGGAGATCCAGCAGACACAAGCATTGGGAACAGAGAGAGGGAGGAGCCCATGCCGGTTAAGTGGCCAGTTACCAACTGGAGCTGCACAAACACCAGTTGGCACTCTCCAGAGTATTTGTCACGCTGAAAGAGCCTCCTTGGTGTTTTTGCCATCTTACTTGCTCAGTGAAATGTGATGGCGTTCCAATTCCAAAAGGGCGAGATGTAAGGCAAAGGAGCTGGAGGAGCCTCAGAAACAGGTCTTCCCCACCCTGACCTTGTTCCTGGACGAATGAGCTCCTGTGGATCTAGAGCAGTGGTTCTCAACCTTCCTGAAGCTGCGGCTCTTTTAGTGCTGTGATGACCCCAACCATAACATTATTTTCATTGCTACTTCACAATTGCAATGTTGCTACCTTTATGAATCATAAAGTATGTAAGGGTCTTTTTCAATGGTCTTGGAGGACCCCTGTGAAAAGGTTGTTTAACCCCCTAAGGGTTGCAAACCACAGGTTGAGAACCATTGATCTAGTTGGTAAATGTCCATCTGTGGAGTGTCTTTCACTCCTCAACATTCTTTACCAATGAGATAGTAGTGTCCCCATAGGCCAAGTGTCTTCTTACATTTCCACTCACCATAGCTGCAGGTGGCAGAATCTGCTGAGTCATGTCTCTCTGCTCTACCCACCAACCCTAGTTTCTGTGTATTTTGAAGCAAACTCCTTGTGTTGGAGGAGTGTTTTACAAGAATTCTGCATGCTTTGTGTAGAGCTACTAGAAAATACTGAACTGTTGATTTTTCACCACAGTCAGAGGAGAGCCTACCCTCTAGAGATGGAAATAAATGGGCGGAGATCCTGCAAGACATTTACATTTGTTTCTGATTGGACTTGGAAACAACTCTGCTAATTTAGTGGCTGCCATAGCCGGTTTCCATTCTCAGTAGCATTTCTGCCCTCATGATGTGCTCTACCTGTTTAGGGAGTCTGTTGATTGGGAAAGACATGAGAACGGACACCTGATATAAATGCTGGCGGTGCCATTTACTTTGTGGCCACTCCATCTTAGTCACTAAGTGACTTTTCTGTACTGCCAATGAGGCCATGTCAACAGTGAACTAAATTAAACAGTAAGAGAGGTGGCAAGGAGAATTTAGAGTCAAGCAGGGTCCAGGTTGATAAATTAGCTTTGGCATAAACTAAGCCTGTGGCCCTGGGCTTGTCAGTTAACCTCAACATGCCTCAGTTTTTCTCAGATACTGCATCAAACCTGGAAGAGCTAACTTTCAAAGTTCTCTTGTGTGTTTGATATAGTCATTTGGCAATTATGTGTTGATTATCTGTAATGAGCAGGACCAAGAACTAAGAATGGGTGATGAGGACACATAGAAGAGCTATAAGGAGTATACATTATATGGAAAGGATTATACTTTATCCATATCTGATTGTGTATATCTACATCTACATCTATATCTATATCTATATCTATATCTATATCTATATCTATATCTATATCTATATCTATATCTATATTATCTATATGTATCTGTCTGTCTGTCTGTCTGTCTATCATTCTATCATTCCAAGGCACTTGTAGTTGCTAGTGGCGTACCATGCCCTGTTTCGTAGAAATATGCTTTTTAAACATTAGATAATATTTTGTATTCTAAGAAGAGAAAAGAACAGTGTATGTACTGAATGAGTACTCTTTTATATGTAAGGAACAGAAATCTAAATCTTACTGGTTTCAGAGAATGGTTTCTGGTCTTGTAAACTTCAGGCCCAGTTGGATCCAGGAGCTCAGATAACAGGAAAATAGTCTCTCTCCTGTCCACACAAGTTGCCTCTCCTCAGTATTTCTTAATATGAAGATACTGAGGTGAATTGTAGAAGCATCACATTAAATATAAAGGCATGTCATTGCCACATGGTGACAAAGTTGATTGGCAACATGTCTAAACCTGCATCCTGCCTCATATTAGAGGGTTCCTTCTCTGACTGTCCCATCAGAAATCCAGGGTTCAGCATCCCTGAATGATGCTAAAGTCTGACTTGCCCACACCTGAGCTGAGTGAACTGGGAATAGAGGACCAGTTAGGGAACTATTAAAATAGCGAGTGCTAGCTAGGTGGGTAAAGCCCAAATTCTCTTGACCAATAAGAATAATAGTGAAAGCTCTTACACTTGAGCATGTCCTTTCTCTCTTCATAGGACACACTCTGTGCCCCAGGATGAAGAAGAGGTCAGATCATAAGCTGGAGACTAAGTAGCCCATACTCATGGGGAACTGGTTCCATCTTTCTAGCCCATCAGCTTCTCTGTTAATGGCCAGATACAGCTGCTTTACCCAGCCTCTTCTCCCCTCGACTGATGAAAGTATATCTGGGGCCACTTCCACTTTTTCATAGATGAGAGCCTCACCATCTAGGGAAGTCAGAAAAGCCTGAGATATCCACCATCATAGTAACTGAGCCAAAATGGGCATCTTAGAACATACATACAACTCTTACTATTTATATTAACCATGCATAAACCGATATATACTATTTGCACAAAGATGTGTGTGTGTATGTATATATATATAAAATATTAAGGCATGAATAATATGCTGTATATGTATATGCACATGTGCCTGTGTAGGCTAGAGGTCAACTTCAGGTGTCTCACTTGATCAATCTCCATCATGTCTTTTTTGACACGGCGTCTCTCATTGAACCTGGAGCTCATTAATTCAACTAAGCCGCTAACCAATGAGCTTCATGGCTTTACCTTTCACCATAACTCCACCTCAGTGCTGGTGCTATAGCTGTGCACCATTTTGCCAGATTTCATGTGGGTGTTAGGAATCTAAATTTGAGCTCCATACTTACACAACAGACTGTTTATTAACAGAGCTACCTTTCCGTCCCCTATATGTGACATTCTCAACTATACATCCCATTCCATTTCTAACAAAAGAAGGAAATCGCTAATGTCAGGAAGCAAAACAAAACATTTTAGTGATAGACTCTGAAATACTGTGGACCTTCCGGCATTCCGAGGCACTTGTAGATGCTAGTGGCATACCGTGCCCTGATTCGTAGAAGTATGCTTTTTAAAAATTAAATTATTAAAGGAACTCTGTCAATCTTAGTGATTAATATCTGTCCTATAAAAGGTATGTGTTTCTGCAGCAGCCATCTGTCATGTTGATCATTTCAAAGGCATGCTATATAAGCAAGTATGCTTGTTATATGTTGACGCAGTCCAGGGAAAGCTAGGAGCCCTGTGGATTTTACTTTCTAGTTGATGCTTTGGGTACATTGATCTGAGCCCTTGGCAGTGAGGTACTCCTTCCCAGTGTTTTGAAAGTTGTTTCTGGTAAGTGCTTTGCCTGCCTGACTTATAATGGAGATACTTCTCCCTATTTGTGTTTCTCTCCCATCCAAAGATAGACCTAGCACACATGCAGTCTGGAGGGCCAGGAGCTGGTGTGTCTACTTGATCTGCTGCCGAGCCTGTATGGTGGACACAGTCATGGAAATCCATGCTCAGTCCTTCCTGGGTAGCTGGATCTGTAGTTTTCAGCAATAGGCACTTTCTAAATGGAGCACTTTGAGCTTTTAAAAGCAGAAGGCAGAGGCTCCATATAGCTCATTCATAAATGCTTGCTTACTGGTTATGGGTTCCACATTGGATTTTATTTTAAGCTCTGAACACTGAAATGATGGAGTTCCCAGGGGTCACATGGAAAGCCTCCTTATGGGTAGCAAATTTGAAAATTAAATCCAGCAGCATTGCTGTAGGTTCCTCAGGTCCACAGGCCCTAGGTCCAACTAGTAGATGACATCTTTACCACAGCTGGGTATGATGTCAGGTTTGATGACAATCCCAGGAAGCTGTTCATCCTTTCTAAGGAGCAGTAATTCTGATACTTCAGAAAACATAGGCGTTTGTAGTTTCTGTTTGAATGTTTTTGACACGGGGAAATGATGAGGGATGGAGTGGATGAGAGGAGTGGTCTGAGCCCAGCCTTGCACCCAGCTCAGAGTAAAGTAGAAGAATTCAAAACCTGCTGCTGTAGACGTGGCCCGTACACGTGGCCCATGGGCACCGTACTTTCCTTGTCGGGTTTCAGTGATACACTGTAAAATGCTACTTGTTCTCAGTTAGAGAAGAGAATGTAAAAGGAAAGTGACATTCATAGAGGCAAAAGTTAAGTATGGTGGTGGCCTGCTGTATGTGACCCTGGATAAATTCCTTGACTTTTATAAGCCTCTACTTTCATGTCTGTACAATGGAAGTAATAACAATGTACACTGTCTTTCAAGACCACTTTCAGGATTCAGAGTCCAAACGTGAGCTTTCCAGAGTGCTTGGTAGAATAGTCATGGTGGCATTGAGATGTTGTGATGTCATACCTAGGACTATCTATTCCTTCCATTCTAGTTGGCAATGAAGCTCCTGACTGCCACACCTCATCTGAACTTGTGGGTGGGGCGAGGCCACACATTTTTCACAGGTGGCCTGAGAATCTGCTGAGCTGCACCAGGTCTCAGTGGGGACACCCCATCGAATGGTGAATTGGCTATTGTCTTGTTCAGTTGTTGATTTTCCAAGTCTGTACTCTTATGTCTGTGGATAACATGTTGTAGATGGGGTGACGGGCATGGTTGCATCTCTCTAACGTCAAAGCAGATTCCTTTCAGTGTAGCTGCACAGCCTAGGGCTTCAATCATCGAGTGCCCTGGAGAAAGGCTGAATGGACAGTCATGGAGCCTGACATCTGTGGGAGAATTGAGACAGGGTCTTCTGTAGTCCAAGTGTCACGGAGGCCAGCTGAGGCCAGAATGATGTGATTCCTGGTGCTTCTGCTGGAGTGGCAGATCTCGAGCTTTTTTTTTTTTTTTTTTTTGAGGGATAATGATTTCAGTGGTTGGTTTTCACATAGAATCATAGTTATTTCAATAGCAGCTGTTAGATTGTAAGATTTCATGAATTTAGTATGTAGCCAGCCACCTATGAGGCCTTTCACCTACATTTCACCCTACCTCTTAGGTGGGATGAAAACCCTTGTTCCCTTGTAATGTATGGAGCCCACTGTCCCCTTCCCTCTGCCAAGCTATAGCTGGGAGAGCTGAGACATCTAGGCAAGTTGCATGTAGGAGGTCACAGGTCTCCATCACATTGAGACCACATCTTTTCACACTTGCTCCTGTGGAACAGGCTGGAGCTGGGTGGCATGGGTGTAGTCTGCCCTTTGTGGTCGGGAAGAGAGGCCCATCTCATCTCTTCCATGTGGCTACAGCCTTCTGGGGACAGACTCTTTAGTACCACCCACAGCCCTGTTCTGTAAAGCTCCTGGCACACTGTGGGCGCTTAATAAATGTTAAATAATGAGAATAGCTCCCATCTGTCAGTGCCTGGTGGCAGGGAGGATGGGTGAGTGCTGAGTAGTACTGGGCAGCTTGTGGCAAACACTGTGTGTGTGTGTGTGTGTGTGTGTGTGTGTGTGTGTGTGTGTGTGTGTTTGGGAGACTGTAGCCCTGAGATGTTCAAGGTCCCTCAGCATTAAAGTGGCTCCCACTCCTCTAGAAATCAGAATGTGGACAAGTGCCTTGTCAGTGCGGGCACTGCACCAATCCTGGCTGTCTGCATTGTTTACATGGACCCCAGCCCAGTAGCTGCTTTTCTCATGGGAAGCTAGGCTCAGGAACATGTTGATCAACAATGCAGGGGCTTTGTTGAGATTTAAGAGAGGAGGGAAGGATTGGCCCTTGGAGCAGACGGCACCATAAATTCCTGCTTCTGTCGTTTTTCTTGGAGGAAAATACCTCCCGGGGCTTTTCACATTTAGTCATAATTATATCAACAGTGGCTGCTTGATTTCAGGCATTTCTGTGTACCAGTCCACATATGAGGTCTTTACCTACAGTACCTTATGGAAGCACTGTGTTTTAGTTAGGCAAAACAGGCTATCAAGAGGCAGGATTGTGCAGAGGTGGGGACCGAAGAACAGGCCAAACTGGTTCATCTTCTGTCTGCACTGTTGAATGTTCACCTCTGTGACCTTGGGTGCACATAGCTTGACCTTGAACTGCGCTCTTCTTTATTCCATTGGTTGTTAAAGGAGACAGCCTGTGAACAGCATAGCAATTGGCCCAGACTCAAAATGTATTTCCAAGCTTCTTGCTAAGTGCACTGCAACCCCACCAAGGCAACTCTTAACTCCTGGTCTGATGGTTATACGTCTTCTCCATGTGGCAGCGAGTGCTATGCTGTCCCTGAGCACAAGCCTAAAGCCAGGCTTTCTGGTTAAGGGCAAGCTTTGCTTTTCATTAGAAAGTTCCGCAACTTCTCTGTTCTTCAGTTCCTCTTGGCTACAATGAGTATGTGAAAAAATGCCTCAGCTTCTACACACTTCTCTATAATATCAGTTGTTCTTGACCACTGAAGAAAGAATCTTGGTAATACACTTTCAATACTAACATGTACAGAATGTCTGAGAAAAGAGTAGAAATAATCATCCATAATTGTTATATCTATCTAATAAAGACATGTGTGTTAGTATTTAATCAATATATAAGATACATATGATATAGTGTTATATACACCTTGGAACATTATTCCTTGAGTCATTATATAATTATGTTAACATTAGCATATACTAGATAAAGGTAATATAATATACAATTCATATGTAATATAAAATAGTCATTATTCTTATTTCTGCTGCTACTGACACAACTGCAACTAACTCCATTTAGAGTTTCCTCTAAAATATTTCTTCTGTGTGAACACTTCTGAAAAGATTTACTTTGAAGAGAAGAGGGAAGCCAAGCACTGTGGTGGTGCCTGTAAGTCCAGCACTCAGCAGACTCAGGTAGGAAGATTACAAGTTCCAAGCCACCTGCAAACCAGGGCTACCTGGAAGACCTTGCCCCAAAGATTAAACAAACTAATATGTAGATATTTTTCAAAGAAAAGGAAGGACAACCAACTAAACTGACTGCCTTTCTCAGTAGGGATGAGGTGGAGCGTGGTCTGTTGGTCTGTGGGATTCTAGAGTAGGAAGCAGTGGTGGTGGTGTCACCAAGCTCTACAGGGGAGTGCCTGTGTCTGTGCTCAGCACAAGCCACGTTGAGCAGAAGCCCTTCTGTGCTGTTGTCCTCTCTCATCACTTTCCTCCTCAAGTCCTGCAGCTTCCTGTCAGGAGGGCCTATTCCTCAGTGGAAGTCAAGATCCTGGGGAAAGGATCACACCAGGACAAAAGCTGTTGATACAGGACCAGGAGAGGACTGCTGGGAAAGGGGTCCTCGAAGCTTGGTTTACAAGACTGTCTGTGAAGTTATCAGTGTCTAATCCCACTGGAGATATACCTTCTGGTTCCGCTCCAAACACACACAATCTATCAAACATGTCAGTTACTCCAGGGACTTCAGACAGCCTGAAAGCTGTATTCTCCTCCCTTCCACAGCCACGTGCTTGTTGTAGAGAGAAGAGAAAACCTGGAGATGCATGCTCTCTGGGAGGTTTCTGTGGAACATGTGATGTGCATGATGAGCAACCAGTTAGTGTCTTCATAAATCAAGCTCCCCACTTTTCAGAGCAGCTCTATGTTTTGCTTGGAGCATTTTATAAAAGTCTTTGTGGGCCCAGGGCTCTTACTAGTGGAATTTTATTTCATACCCACTGTTTCCTTTGCCAGGTACTTTCCATTGTGACTTAGTGAAGGTGCTTGCTGTAGCTTGCCAGAGGGCCTGGGATCAGTGTGGAGAACCAGCAGACACTGAGCCTATTTCCTATCACCCCAGGTGCTGTTCCTCAGTGTCACAACCTCTTCCCTTATCTGTTGTGAGTGACTAGGGCTCCCATTTCTGCATATGATGGGGCCACCTAGGGACAGTGAGAAGCCTCCAGCATGAGAATAAGGCAGAACAGAACATGCAGGATTCCTATCTGTCTAAACCATACTAGGAAATGCGCTAGCTACATGTCCATTTCATTTACTGTCTGGTGACAACCTAGAGATGCACACACATTCTTCCCTCCTGAGGAAGGACAGTATGTAAGTTTTGACGATGATCTCCATGTCACGGGTTCCTTGCCTCCTTGTTGGGGCTGTACAAGATCATATGCAATCAAACCTCTTTCATTCTTTTGCCATTTTTTATTGTATTGCTGACACAGCCTGGTATATTTTAAGAGTCCCTTAAGATTCAGGAACACCTGCTTCACTGAGCCTTTATGCTGTGATTGGCTTCAGGGATGAGGCGGGGTGCACTGAAGCCTGTAGTTTACTGTGGGCTGAAGAACAGATGGACAGTGGACAGCTGGACATGGTGGCCCATGCCTATGATCCCAGCAGTTTAGGAGGGAGTGAGGGTTCTGGGGCAGGAGAATCAGGAATTCGAATTCACCCTGGACAGCATAGTGAGTTCCAGGCTGGTCTGGGTCATGTAGTAGCACATTATTTTGAAATCACATAACAAAGAAAAGAAACCCAAAGTGTTTCTTGACTATGAGTGTTTTCTACTAGAAGAGCCACTCAAATCTGGTTAGCTTTGAGAGTACAGTAGGGGAGGCGTGGATGTTTTACTGCCTTTTGAAATGTATTACTTAAACAAATGGGTGCACAGTAACTCTTGCATTAAAAAGAAAAAGAAAGTAAAATAAAACTGTGGCTAAGACAGGAGGGCCCAGGGACCTCAGTGAATTTCATGGACATCTATCTGGGGTGATGGTTTTCATACAGGGCTGAGTTTTATACTGCCAGGACACTTTACAATGTCTAGACATGCATTTCAGTTGTCCCACTGGAAAGCGCTGCTCCTGGGAGCTCACAATTCCTAGGATAGCTGGAAATAGGCAGAAATGTATTGTTTAATATGCCCACCGATATGAAGCTGGAAAGTTCTCCACCACAATAACACAGTATCTATGACCACCAGCCTAGATGGTGTCTCCGTGAACACTTCTAATCCCAGAGATGGGAGTATGATTCTGCCATAGGATGCTTGCGTGGATTGCTCCAGCCAGCAGTCTTGCAAAGAAAGAGCTACAATTTCCCACTTTGCCGAACAGGATCTGATAGGTGCAAGAGGTCCTTAGTCTGAGTGGCACTACTCTTGGAGTTCATGTGGAGCGCTGCTAAGCATGCTAGGAAAGGCGATTAGGAGAAGATCTCAGAAAGTAGTTTCACTCTCCTTGTGATGTTTATGGAATTGAAGGTAGACTATCCTTGACCCTATGCTATCCATTCTGGATAGAACTGATCCCACCATGTTCCGCCTTCAAGAAGGACGTTGTTTTGGAGCCAATTTTAACAAGGAGTCAGATTAATATTTGTTTTAAGTTCATAGTCTTTTTCATTAAGTTCTTGTCAATATAATGTCATTTTAAAAGTTGTTTAGTTTTTTTTCTCACTACAGAATTAATGAGATATAATTGTATGTGTGTGTGTGTGTGTGTGTGTGTGTGTGTGTGTGTGTGTGGGCACACACATATAATCAGTTTGGTGAATCTTCATTAAAAAACAAGAAAATACATAAAAATATGTATACAATGTAGAAACAACCACTGTGCATACACAGAAGCACATCGCATGAGCACATAGACTTAACCATTGAAAACCATGGGGTCTTTTGGGCTTTCCTTGGGCACAGTCTTCTCCTCTCAGCATGTTCTCCTGCTCTCCTTTGTATAGAAATACATTACTAGCGGCTTGACTTTTCCTTTTTAAAACTACATCCTTGTTATTGTTTTAAATTACATTTCCTGAAAGTTTCATATAAGAGTTCTGTATTTCTATCACTTCTAGTTCCACCTTCTTCACCTCTAGCTTCTCCCACACCCCCACCCTCTATCTAATTCAAGGCATTTTCTTTAATTATTACTGGTATATATTTCACCACTTGGCTCTCAGAGGCAGGGCTGACAATTTTGGACAGATGGGGATATAGAACACATTCAAACCTAATCTGGAATACATAGTGAGATTATCTCAAAAAAATAAATAAAGCACACACATGAAATAATTAGTGTTTTCTTTCTTTACAAATATGTCTTTAGTTAGGTCTGTAGAGACTAGGGTGGTGCCTCATAGAGGAGCATCTTCTTAACCTCTCCATGTGACCACTCATCTTTGCTCTATAATGGCATTGGTAAATGATCTCTTAAGTAATAGATCATCATTTTTTTTTAAGTAGGGTTTGATTCTTATGGGAACTAGACAGAACAATCAGGAGCCAAACAAGAGAAAAAACCTCAGGATCAGAGAACCACATTGTGGAGAGGCTGTTGTTCAGCTCCAGCTAGTTAGGACAATAGGTAAGGTTTCCTAAATTCCAGTAAATAGGGCCTTTGAAAATGGGGCTTCTCTCTAAGGAACAGAAATACCCATAGCCACCAGGGAGGCAAGGATGCATCAGACTACTAGATAGTCTGTGCTCAACTTGGGTTAAAAACTAACCTGCTCAAGAGACCAGGCTGCCAACCTGGCAGCTGTCTGTCAGGAGCTGAAAGGAAGATAGAGCCCTGGCCTGACTTTCTATCTCTCCTCCTTGCTGACCAAGGGCTTCTCTTACAAACCAAGCGCACATACATCTAAGGCAAGAGATTGATTTTCAATTTGAATGACTTTACTTTCTCTCTTAAAAAGATCATGTTAGTTTCCTATAGAAGGACCTTTCGGGATCAAAAGGAACAAAACTAGAGCTAGAAGCTTTGAAGGCTCAGCGGCAGGGAGAACTGTCCACTGAGGTACGGCATTCCACTTTTACAGACACATTTGATCAATTTAGATTTTATGATACCATTAGAAGTTTTATTATTTGTCACTTATCTTTGAAGACTTTGCAGTGGAGAAAATTTCTCACATTTTGGCTTAAATTATTATAATTATGATTATTTATTATTAGTCCCATGACAGCAGTTCTTTGTATTTACATCCTAGCTACTCTCACATCTCACCTCAGATCCCCTTTTAAACGTTATTAATTCTTCTCCGTTATATTCTCCTTTTGCCTCTTTCTCTTCCTTCACCACAGCGTCCAATTAGTCCTTCAGCATGCTGTGCCCTGCTGCATGGGCAGCCTACCATGCTCCGTGCCACTGAAGTAAACCGACTCTTCCTTTCTTGGTGGCCACCAACTACCACTAGCTCCTCAGGTGTGGGTGGAGCCACTATGTCTACTTAAGAAAAGTGCTTAGTTATATGGAGTATGAAATTTATGTCGATAGTAAAGTGTATTGATTATGGTCATTTTCAAACCTATGATCATATTTAAAAATATGTTCTCGTCCAAATCACAATCTTAATGACCATTTAGAACTCTTACTCTTTGCGAGATAGCAAGTATAATTAAAAAAAAAATAGTTGTATTATTCTGCTGCAAGAAACATAATTTTCTAAGGAACATAATATATTTTCTACTAGATTTTGAATTATTCAATATAAAATCGTCTGGTGAGAGCAAGAAAACTGTATTAAAAAAGAAGATTTTATAGGTTTCCGGAAGTTCTGCCTTCTGAGAGGAGTAACGGTGCACGAGAAAGCTGGCTGTGACAGGGAGTTAGCGGTGACCTCATGTGTAGAAAAGCAGCAAAAGCCTTTAGTGGCTGCTGAGTGTGTTCGGCTTGGCGGTTTGATACAGTCTCGGCCGTGAGGGACAGTCAGAGAGGAGACTCGGGGACAGAATGGTGTCCAGGTTAGGCTGGAGCTGGTGAACTGTGGAGACCAAGGACTCGTACAGTGGGAAACTTTAGATTTGGAGTGACCCCTGTGATTCCAGCCATGAGCACCTCAGCATCTTTTCCTGCTACTGCAGTAAACACCTCAAATGCTTCACATCACCAGCCAGTTTCATCCCCTTCAGGATGCCTGACACATGAAGGGCAAAGGGAAGGCTGTCCAGTGACTGCAGCAGCATCTGACCTGACCAGTGCGAGCAAAGCACACGCAGTGCCTACCCACCAAGACCGGGCCTAGGATCACCTGGAATGCCCTGGTCCTGGTGCTGTAGCCCAGGATGAGGAGAACTTAGATCCTTCAAACCTGATGCCACCACTTAATCAGACACCATCCCTAGACCAGCCTTTTCCTTTGTCTACTTTAAGACAGGAGTGATCAGTTTCAAGAGCCAACTCTGAGAAAAAAAAACATATTCTGCAGCCCATAAGCAATCAGAGCTGAGCAAAGAGAGTTCTCTTGTTGTGAAATATCGGACATGAAATGCAGAATCAAAGACATGGAATCCATATTCTCTAGAGCCCAAGCTCATGAAGATTCTGTCAGATTCAAGCTTGAAATATACCAACAATGCTACCATGGCCAGCTAACAGTTACAGCGTCACGATCTGAACAAATAAACAATGCTTCCAAGAGGCAAGTGAAGCTGCAGAAAGACCGTGCCAGGCCCGCTGCAGAGACAGAGCTACGTACACATAAACACACAAGGGCAGTGCACATCCCAGAGGAAGCTGGTGTTTCACATCTTTATCACCATGTTGGATTCAATGGAAATGTTACTCCAGTTTTGGGGACATCAAGTTGCCAGCAGAGAGTGAGAGCTGATAGGAAGGGAATTCTTCCTTGGATAGCTTACCAAGGGAAGAGAATTTCTGAGTCCTGAAAATTGAGAAGAGTACACAAATGACACAAATTAACTATAAATATTTTCATAAATAAATGTATATTCTTTGAAGTCTTATAGAAATCTCATTTTGTAAATTTTTTCGTGGCATCATTATGTTTCAATCAACATCCCCAGTGAAATACTTCTAAATGCCTAATACTATACTAAGTTCTTAGTACAGAATGATTTAACGTAAAGAATCTTTCATGTCTCTTAAAAAAATATCAAGATCCTTGTCCTAATTCCCTGACATCCTAAAAGTATAACGTTTTCAAATTACAGATTGGAGAAAGTGAAGTGACAGGCTGTACTCGCCAGGGGCATTTGGATGAGATCCACCAAATGTCAGAGCCCATGTCAGAACGTGTGCCTAAAATTTAAAGACTATGCTTTCTCTACCCAGAAGCTAAACAGTTAACATTTTTACTCTTTGGTCTCATGCTCACAATCTAAATGTGGGTAGCAGCACCTGCCCTGCCTTGTGCGGGTTCAGAATGGGTTGGTTGGGAAATTCCGGTGGGTGTGGCGGCCTGGTTTCTGTATGTTTGCTTATTCTGTACATATTTATTCAATTCAATTTGTGTCGTGTACTAGAGTTGTAGGTGTGAGACTTTATGTTCTATTAGGAGAAAAAGCTGTAAGCAAACAGTGCTTCAGACCATGGGGAGGGCTGTGAGGAAAATAAAATAGGTTACATGATCGTGACAGAGGGTGTTATTTTAGATCACTCAAGGGGAAATTTGAGCTTAGACTGGCTGACAAGACAGGGCCAGCTGGATTTAGTTTTGAGGCTAGGAGACAGAGGGACAAGTAGAAAGAACATGAGTAGACATAAGGTGGGATGAGAAGTATAGGTTTGAGGGTAAGAAGGATAGTAAATTCATTTGTGAAATGTGGGGCCCTGGGAGGCCATGGTCACATCCATTCTTCTGGGAGATTCCAGCGTGTATGCTTGATTTTCTTTATGTGTGTGTACATGTGTCCAAGCAAGTGCTTTGGAGGACAGAGGATGTAAGGAGTTGTCCCCCAGGTACCATCTACCCTTTGAGGGGGAGGTAGGGAAGACAGGTGTCTACAGGGATCAATTGACTTACTACGGATTGGGGAATGTGCTTTTCCAACAGTTCATAGAGCCAGCTGTTTCTGGGAGTGCCATGGAAACCACCATTTTCTTGCTTGATCTCCAGGACCAGGCATGGAGTTTGCAGCTGTCAGCAGCTGTCTTTTCAGATCTGCTGCTGAGGAGATTCCAGTCCCAGGCAAAGAGCCCATGCTCTCTGTGAGAGACATTATCCCTGTACTCAGCTAAGAAGAAATAGACTCCTGGGTAGTGATTTGTGAGTTTGGGCAACTGAGTGTGTTGGCTCCAATTTCCTATCAAACATTTTATATAAATAACTGTCAAGAATATATGTGTATTCATATATTACATATATACATATATTCTTGATAGTTTACATGTATGTACATGTTTATATATATTCCTATCAAAAATACATACACACACATACAAGGTCTTTAAATTTTTCTCTGTGTGAGTGGATGTATGTGTATGGAGTCTGTGTGTTACAACTTATGCGTAGAGGTCAGTGGATAACATACAGGAATCTCTTTTCTCTCCCTTCATCATGAGAGTCTCTGCGATTGAACTCTGGTCATCAGGTTTAACAGTAAGCTATTTTGCCCAAAAAGCCAGCCATCTCACCAACCTCATCTTAAGTTGTACATTGATTTGTGAACAGACGTTCTTGCAGTAGAGAAGTTTGTAACTATGATTTGATTATTCTCCCACCCTACGGCAGCAGCATGTTTAAGAATCTCTGCTGTAGAAACAGCTGTGGTGTTTCTGGCACTCTATGAGCTGTGTGCAGAAACCCATCCTGAGGCCTTTCCAAGTAGCTAGATCGGTTCAATCTTTGAACTTGTCCTCAAACAGACCAGAAAGAACTGGCCGCGTTCCCCAATGCCAGGCCAGGCCAGAAGATGTATGAGAGAGAATGAAAGTTGTATAGTTTACTTTGCGAGGACAGATCCCTTTGTCTGGAGTTATGAGCTGTCCCGGGAATAGGAATTTGGTCCCTTCTCTACAGAAGTGAGATCAGCTCCCAGTATGAAACTCATGTACCCTCCTCACCATTGAGCCATTGCTTCTGTCTGCTTATCCTGTTGTTTTGTCAGCCCTATTTTTCTAGAACCTTTTGGGTCAAAACTCAAAGAGGAATGAGATAGGGATAAAACTACAAATAAAGATAAATAATGTAATAATTTGCAAGAGTGATTCTGACTACATTTGCAGCTAAATTGTCAGTGTACTTCCAGAAAATAACCTGCTACAGGAATTCCGAAGACTACACACTTGTCCTAATTCTCCTAACTGCTCATGTATCAGTGGAGAAATCTTGTCAATTTTGAACATTACTTCAAGATACATGTTTATTAAACAACCCCACAAAAGGACCCCATGGCTTCGACAACAGTCTTCTACGTGTCCCACATTCAAATGCTTTATGGTACACACATTAAACTGAAGAAGTATTGTATTTAAATTTTTTATGTTTTTATAACTAATATGAACTGATTCATGGAAAGAAACTTCCCAACTCTGATTTCCATCACCAGGCATAAGTGAAAGTATCTATGACAACTGTATTAATTACATTATGGAGAACAGGTTTGTGATCATACAGATAGACCCTTTCAATAATTGTTGGTAAGAATATGAAGAAGTCAGAACTTGTATACACTGTTGGTGAAACTGTAAGTGTTGGATTTGGGAAATAACTTAGAAGTTCCTAAAAAGCAATCTAGAATTATAATGCAGTCCAAAAAAATGCTACTCCTAGCTATATACTCAAGACAGAACTCTCTCTCTCTTGCTCTCTCTCTCTCTCTTGCTCTCTCTCTCTCTTGGTGTGTGTGTGTGTGTGTGTGTGTGTGTGTGTGTGTGTGTGTGTGTGTGTGTGTGTGTATGTGTACTCAGAATCTTGGGCATACATGTTTATAGCAGTATTATTTATAATGCCAAATGAGAACAACCAATATATCTAAAATCTATTGAATAAGGTCACATAGCATACAGTGGAATATTCTATAGGCACAAACAATAGAATGTTAATATGTGGAAGAGCATGCATGAACATTGAAACTATTATATGTAAGAGAAGCCAGCCACAAAGAAAAATCTATCCTATGACTCTAATTACATTAAGCATTTGGAGTAAGTACAATCATAGTGACTGAAAGTGGATCTGTTATTGTCAAGCAGAGTAGAAGAGGGATCCTGTTAAGTTTACGGTGTGAAAAAAGTGTTCTGTTATCCAATAGTAGTGACAGTTACAACTTTTTTGTGTGAAACTTTTTAATTACATTCTGAGCCCTGCACTTTTAAAGCGTGGATTTTTTTAGAATATTAATTATCTCTCAATTGAACAAGCCATTGAAAGCCAATCAATATCATCAGTTTGTCCCTGTAACTTATGTTGGATGGAGGCATTGTCTATGTCCAAGGCCTGTTCTCTCTGAGGAGTGGAAAAGGAGACTGGAAAGTGTTAGCTGGGTGTGGCAGTACATACCTGAAATCTTAGCAAGTAGGAGGCTGAGGCTGAAAGTCTGTGAGTTAAAAGACAACCTGACCTATATAATGGGACCCTGTCACATAAATAGACAGACAGGTAGATACTACCCCCCACCTACACACACACACACACACACACACACACACACACACACACACAAAACAGAGCAGTAACAGAGCAGGAAGGGAGAGTGATGTTGACCATGTCATAGATAAGAAATAAAGAACATTTTTTTTCTTTAAGGATTCAGAAAAATGGAATGGATTCAAAGAAGAAACTACTCTCTAGAAAATGAATCACTATTTTGTATTATTGTTACTTGTGTCAATATAAAGTACTAGTGGCTGCTAGGAAAGAATTATGGTAGTTTAGGTGGGGAAATAGAATGGTCTAGAAAAAATTACATGTGATAGAGAGGACTATCAGCCCTATGGCTTTATTTAAATTAAGTTACTTAAAATTAAATATTAAAAATCCTATACATAAATGACATCTTTGGCATATCCTGAGGTCAAGACCACGGGTGGCTTGTGTTGAATGTATTGGGTAGCATGATACAGAACATGCCTTATTTATTTATTTATTTATTTATTTATTTATTTATTTATTTATTCATTTTTCGAGACAGGGTTTCTCTTTGTAGCCCTGGATGTCCTGGAACTCTGTAATCCAGGCTGGCCTCGAACTCAGAAATCTGCTTGCCTCTGCCGACCAAGTTCTGGGATTAAAGGCGTGCATCACCACTGCCCAGCTCCATGCCATTCATTGAAGGGAGCGCTAAAGGATAATTTAGCAGACTTAGTTCTTTATACTGCCATATTATAGTCTCTTGTCCTTACTATGGCAGACTGACTACTAAAAGACGAATGGAAGTTAGCTCAGCACTTCCTCTGTGCTGGGAAGGAGACTATGAGAGCATTATCTCAGTTATGGGCACAGGGCCTCCCGCAGGTTGCAATTGGATATCTCATCTTTGTAAATAAGAAAACGGAACACCAGGAAACTTACTTGTGCAAAGTCTAAAAGTAGCAAAGCTTTGGCTTGAATCCAAATCCCTAGGTTCTGTCTGTTTTGTCTAATGGCTGATTTCTATTGCTTGGAATCTTTGAGAGAGACCAGACTGGAAAAATCTCCGTCCAGAAGGCAGAATTCCTCTTTTGATATCTCTCAGCATTTTTCCTTTAAAAATGTTTATATTACATTACTTTTTACTTGTTTTTTAATCATCATCATCATTGTGGGTGGCAGCAGGACATGTCACACCATATATATGGATGTCAAAGGACAACTTTGTGAAGTTAGTTCTCTCCTTCCACCTTTACATGGCTCTCGGGATAGAAGCCAGCTTCTCAGACTTCTCTAGCAGGAAGAGTTTTTATCCACTAAGATATATCCCTAGAAGCACTTTTAATTTATTAGCCACAGGATAACTGTGTTTTGTTAAAAACAGTTCTAAGAAACATAGAAAAGTGGGATAAAGGTGAAGAGCTGCTGACTCCAGCCCACCACTCTCTCTCACCACCCAGCTAGAGCTGGTATGGAGAGTGTATCATAGTTCTTAATATGGGACTCTCCTGAACCTTTGAATGTGACTGCATGCAGTTCTCATGAACACAGCCTATATGTTTGATGTTGGTGAGAGCCCTGCCCACAATGCTTGATGCCCAGTGTCTTTTGGCTAGTCACCCAAGTCCATATGTGGGCACTCCCCTAGCATGCTGGACAGATATCCTAAGATTCTGTAGATCTATTTAGTGTGTCTATCCATGTCAGTGTGTGCACTTGTGTACATACCCAGATGCCGGGTGAGATCACAGCTGTCCGCCATGTCACTCTCTAGCTATTGTTATGTTTGAGGTGATGTCTCTTCCTGGGCCTGAGCATATGCTGACAACCAATCGGCATTTGTGGGAATGCCTGGCTAATTACAGGGCTTCAAGAACACAGCACTGCACAGTGAGCCAATGATTCCATTCTTACAGGACTTACATTCCTAGGGCTAGTGAGAGTCAGAGCATGATCCCCCACAAGGACAGGCCAAGTGCTCTTAACTCCTGAGCCATATTGTTTGGCCTTTTATAAGTATTTAGTCAACCTTCATTTATTTTCTATTACCATTCTACAATTACATAAGATTGTACAATTGTGAGTGTGTGTGTGTGTGTGTGTGTGTGTGTGTGAGAGAGAGAGAGAGAGAGAGAGAGAAAGAGAGAGAGAGAGAGAATTGTGTGTGTGTGTCTACGATTCAGTCGCAGTAGAATTCCAGAGGCAGAATGCTTAGTTCTAAAGGGTTATACAGTCACTATTCTGACAGACGCCATCAAACTTCACTTTGGCAGATGGCTTTGCCAGTTATTTCTTCATCACAGAGGGTCTGAGAAGCCAGTTTCCTTACATCCATGTCCAAAATGAACACAGTGAATCTTTAAACTGTTTCACAACCCCTTGGGCGATCATTTCTTTCCCTTTTAACCTTCAGGGTCATTTACACCTCCTTCCACCTGCTCTACTCGAGCTTCTCACAGCTGACAGCCAAAAGCATTCTGCCTGAGGCAAAATGAGGTCAAGGCCAGAACGGAGAGTCCCTTTGTGTGGGAGGGGATGTTTACGTCCTGAGATAAGGCCCTTGTAATTTGTTTATTCCAAAGATAGGAGGCAAATCTAAGAATTTTCTTCTGGTAAGGTTGTAGGTCTTAGCCTTGGGCCTCTGCCACATTGATTGATGTGGTGTGACCAGTAGTGGGGCTGATATGATCATCTAATCATTATTCATTAAGAAGGTATTGCATATCCATTCATGTTCAGGCAGTGGGCTGGGTGTCAAGATCACAGCACCAAATGGTGGACCAAGGATTGAATTCTTACAGGACTCAAGTTCCTAAGGGCAGGTGAAAGTTGGAGCGTGGGTGCAGAACCCTTCTATGTGGTTAAAAATGAGGAGACTGGAATGAAAGAGACACTCCAGGTCATAGAGCCCTATCACAGAGGCATGGTCAAGTTAGGTCTTACTGAACAATGACTTAGAAGAAAGTGTTGGCATGTAATGACCTTTCCACCATTGGAAAACCTGTGGTGTATAGTAGAGGAGAGCAGTTGTCTGAAAAGGGGGTAAGAAGGCTTGTTAGACAGTGGCCAAGAGAGGCAGGACCCTTGCACAGCATGCATATGTGTTTGGTTTTTCTAGCACTAGGCAGAGATTCCATTGTAGTGTTGTTATGTAGCAGCACAGTCTTGCTTATCATGAGACCTTCCAGGGATTGCTATTGCTTATGTAACCTTGTGAAGAAAGAGCCTTGTGAATCTTGTAAGTTTCAGGACTTCTTGGCACTTATTAGCTTCCTTTACCCCAGTACAGAGCCTCCCTCCAGAAAGGAGAGTTTCAATTTGCAGGGAAGAGCTACCCTTTTGTCTGGATCATTTTATGTTCTTATCTAGAACCAGTGTAGCCTTCACAGAATAAGAAATTTGTGTTATAGGACTTCTTTTCCAACTCTGGCCAAGTTCAGAAGGAGGGCACAGGTGATAAGAGATATTTCTTACAACCTAATATTTTAACCACTTTGCTTTAATTTGGGAAAATGCAGAGCAAGTTCTTCTCTTGTGCGTTCCCCCATCTCTGAACCTTCTACTTCATTCATGAAGGGAGGATTTTCTCCTCCTGAACTTGGCTCCACTTTATTAATTTTTCTTCCTGGCAATCATGGCTACAGGATTTGCTGCGATTGCAAAACACTTCATTTTTATTTTTACTGTCTCCATCTTAACAGCAAGCCCTGCCTTTGTCTGCTTGAGAGCCTCGTTTCTTCGCATAGGGGCAATAAACCATGCAGTGGGAGACCTCAGATCCAACCAGCTTCTAGAAGGAGAATGTTTAATAGGCTGATCTCCAATAGATAATTTATAAGTCTTCCACTTCTTATTGATTAACTTTCATAACTCATGCCAGAAGATCCATTATGTATGAGTTGTCACCACCCTAGGCAGGTACACATTGTCCTGGGAGAGTGGGTAAGCTTTTGGTGAAATAAACAGCTAGTCCAGTCTTCTGGATACAGAAACCATGAAGGGGAAAAGAGAACCCTAATACATAGCACATCAGAGAAGGGGTTCACTGTGATTGAAGCATCTTCGTAGTTAGCATTGATGTTGACACAGGAAAAGTAAGAAGACTTCATTTGCAACCTAGAAAGAGGCTAACCAAAGAGCTTCTGCATAGCGACATCATATGCCAGACCCCAGATGCAACAGAAGAAAGGCTTCGAAGCAAAGGTGGATATAATTGCAGCAAGCCATACATAAGCTTTCTCCATGTGGGGTGGAATGCCATTTTGCCCTCGGCTATTTTTATTCCTACTGCTTAGAATTTCAGAACCCTAAAGTAAAATCAAATCTATGTTATGTGTTTGAGAAAGGAGGAAAAGTAAGGTTGGTCTTTGCTGACTCTACCCTGCTTTAATCTTGATGCAAAAGGGAATTGGCAGTTATAACTATCTGAGAAACATAAATGGATGTGATCATTAAACTCTCAGGCTGTGATTACAGTTCCAAGTGAAGGGTGTATTGCTGTGTGGCCTTGTTTGGGGCACGTAACCAAGATGAAAAACCACTGTGTAAAGTCATCCTTGGTTATCTGTATCCCAACCTTTCATCTGCATTGTGTATCGTACTTAGAAATATTAACACAACTGTATTACATTTCAAATTGAACCAGTCTGGAAAAGTCAAGAGATGTTGTTGATGTAGAGTCTTTGTATATTTGGGCCACCTCTGTGTTCCCTCCTTCCATGATGGAAACATGAGCCACTTCACAGAGCCTTTCGTTGCTGTATCATCTAGTACTCTACAAACACTCGATGCCCACAGTGTTTGTAGAGCACTAGATGATACAGCAATGAGAGGAGAGAGGGGAGAGGGGGAAGAGGAGAGGGGAGAGGAGAGAGGGGAGGAGAGGGGAGGAGAGGGGAGGAGAGAGGAGGAGAGGGGAGGAGAGGGGAGGAGAGGGGAGGAGAGGGGAGGAGAGGGGAGAGTTTGTCCATGCACATTTAGGAGTAAATGGGACATTCCTTTCTATTTCTGGGGAAATCTCACCATGTTCATCTTAGCTACAGTCTTCCTGGTATCAGAAAACTTGAGAAGGCAACATTCTGGTGAGAACTAAGTCAGCTGCTCCACGGGAAGTGTGGCTTGGAGTGACTTTCCTGAATGCTCTGCAAGGTAGAGGAATGAATCCTCCCCATGGGGCAGAATGCTTGTTCTCCTGTCATGTGAAGAGCCTGTATTCTGGGATTCATTGTAAATGTCTGGGCAGTGTTGTAGGCACTTTGCCAAGGCACAGCTCTGAGCTCTCTTTGTTTCTGACCAGAATTAGCCAGGTCTTCTCCTTTCGCAGTCCCTTCTTTTAGACAGTGCCATTAATTAGATGTCCACATTTCACCCACACTACCCAGAGATCACACCCAGGTCACCTTGAAGCCTTTGAGTGCATTTACTATCCTTTAATTTATCTTCATCAGTGGGCAGTCACAACCTCTGGGCATGGATTTTTTTTTTATGGCCATTTTAAGGGCAACACTGGTGTCTCAAGACCTTGAATGTCCCCAATAGTGAGAAAAACCCAGGGCTGGGGAGTTATCTCAGGCAATATAATTCTTGTTGGCCCACTCCAGGATCTGAATTTGATCTTTTAGAATGGATCCCCCAAACTGGGCAGGTGACATGCAGCTGTAATCCCAGCCCCGGGGAGGCTGCTCAGTCATCACAGCCTAATCAGTGCATTCTGACAGAACAGCAAGACCTTGTCTCAAAAATAATCTGCAGAGACATTGAGGAAGATATTGGATGCCAATCTCAGACCATTCATGGGAACACGCATGTAGAAGCATGTGCACACACGAATACGAACATGTGCCTCCACCCCAAATGAATGCCCTAACAGCAGAAACGCCATGAGCTGCCTTTGGATCTAGATGCGTGGTTGCAAGCCCTGGGCCTACCGGGGCTCTCTGAGCACATAGGAAACAAGTCCTGTGTTCTGTCCAGGATTAGAGAGTCTTTCTCCTCCCACAGAAGCCATTCCTCCAGGTCCTAGCTCCTAACTTGTAGGTGAAATCTATGCAGTGTAGCTGGTTGAGTCCCCAGAAGCTTCTGTGCCTAAAAGCCCCGCTTGCATCACTGTGCATTGTTCAGCACTTCTGTCTTGTCAGGTGCCTGTGAAAGGCAGCACTCAGGACAGCCACAGCTGACTTAGAAAGCTTCATGTTTAGCAGGTGTTCGCTCTTGAGGAAGATTAAAACCATTTTGCCTCAAAGAAAGATGGTGGTGGCACTTTCCCAATGTATGAAGGAATGGTTTTTTGTGTTCCACAGAGACTCACCTGTCCTCTGTTTGACGGAGTCTCCATCCCTGGAATGGAGGCAATCCAGGTTAGCCCAGGTGAGTTGGAGGGAGGCAGGTGGCAGGGACGAGAATGTTTCCTTGGCAGGTGCTCTTGGCCCTGTTTCTGCTCAACAGGGTAAAGGCAGACACCAGAGCACATGGGATTCACCTTCACACAGCAGATGGCCATGGAACGTAGAAAAGAAGACTTCTGAAATTTGATCATGCTGCAGCCAGGCCTAACAAAGTCTAGGGGGTAAAATGCAGCCAAAGAAGGCCTTAAGAAAGTGGTAAGGAACAAAATCAGGCTCTCCAGGCATTCTTAGAGAGCAAATGAATGGCACGTGTATACACATATACCTAAACACAAACCCACATCAAAATTGTGGCCTAGCAGTACATGCCTGTAATCCCAGTACTGGGGAACCGGGGAGGTAGAGACTGGATTATAAGTGCTCCCCTGTCAATGTCTGAATCAGAGATCTATGAGTTCAGTAGAGATTCTCTCTCAAAAAACAAGATGGAGTTTGATAGAAAAAGACTCCTGATATGGATCTCTGGACTAGGCACATACATATACAGTGCTCCATAAACATGCATGCATACATATATAGATATATACATACACACATGCACACTCGTGTCCACATGTGCCCTGCACATAAATAAGGACACACACATAAGTGAACACAGATGAACACAAACACACAAAAATCTACAGACAAGTTCTCTAAGTCTTAATCGAGCCACTCCATAAGTCCCCCAGCCTGAGGCCTGTACACAGTACATTTGGTCAGTTGGACATCATGATACAGGCCGTCTTGCTAGGTGGTGCTGC
Organism: Mus musculus; assembly: GCF_000001635.26. Taxonomy (NCBI): domain Eukaryota; kingdom Metazoa; phylum Chordata; class Mammalia; order Rodentia; family Muridae; genus Mus; species Mus musculus. The sequence continues at coordinate 7,099,248 of NC_000082.6, forward strand.
CATTATCTTGTTTTTGCAAGACTTTCAGCAAAGGTAGACTCACAGCAGAATGTGCTCAGCCTTGATCTTGACTTTGAGTCTAGATTAGTAATCCAGGGGATACTAGAGAGAGAGTTGATACTAAATACTGCTCAGCCTTGAGAGATTCTGCCTCTCCTGTGATGTCCTGGATATGAGACTCTTTTAGTTCAAGAGGGTAAAAAGCAAACCTAGTTCATCGCATTATCACAAGTGGCCTTTGAAATGATAGGCTTAGAATTGTGTTTGGCCCAGAATGAATTCTTAATTACAAGTATCTTCTCCTCCCCGCCCCATAGCTAGTGGAAACAAAAAATAGAGACCCGATCTTTTAAAGGTTGTTTGGCTGGGCAAAACGCCTAGCACAAAATGGGTCACATGGCTTGTGAGGCAATATGTCCAGCAGGTGCTAAAGGTCACTCTGAGTTTGCAGATCCCCACACATCTGACACTGAGAGCCATCAAGTCTCTTGTGCTGGGCCCACTTACGTTGCTTTGTTGGATGATAAAACCTTCTTGCTCACATCCAAGTCCATGTCACGGAGTGCTCAGAGACTTCTTACAGAAGTCCGAGTGGATTTTGGTTTCAGTGTAAACTAAGTGTCCTAAACCCTATGTCCTTCTTGCTGCTGTTTATTATCTGTGTGAAGTGGGAGGGACAGGCGGGTTTAGCACATGTCAGCTTCTGGCTTTCATTACTGACACTCAGCAGTGAGGGCTGGGGAGGGAGAAGCATATGGCTTTCCTGATATCTCTCCATGAGGAAAAGAGGGCATTTGAGGGGAAATATTTCTGAACAGGAAGCTAGAGCAAGATGGTTCTTGTGGGTGTGATGGAGAAGCAGCAGAGCCAGTCAGCTGCGAGGCTCCTGGGTCCCGTGCCAGCCCACACCTTTGCAGAACATTTTCAAGATTAGGAATCTGTGTCTTGCCGCCTGGAAGCAGTTGAGGATTTCAGAATCTATACTGGCTTGCATCTCACTGACAGCTTTGTCTGTCACATGGGTGTCTAGGGGTGAACAGCACGGGCAGAACCAGCAGCTTCTCCTATCTTTAGGCACTTGGCTGCCAGGAGAGCATTTCCCTTTCTAAGGGTGAATTCTGTTTACCTTGCAGTTCATATGCAGGAAGGATCTTAATATTGGTTACTGAATTTGACCTTTCTAATAGAAAAACAAACAAACAAAAAACCAAAAAACCTATCCTGACACATCATGGTTTTAATCTATTGGTCATCATATGTCAGCAGTTTTAGTATTTACTTAATTTAGCATTTTTCCTTGGCCATTCTTGGTGGCATCAGGATGAGTTTCTGTGGTTCAATACTAGAAATCTACTGTGATTTTTTTTTGACACAAACATTCATTAGTAACATGTTCAACAACCTCTTCATAATTAGGAATGTTGAAGAATGGGCTTTGACTACTGGAAGATACCAGGGAGTGACTGTTAGACAACTAGGAATGGCACTCACTCTTCCAGCTAGACAGTTCTCTTGATGACTCTTCCAAGATATTGCAGATTCCTGGGGTTTGGTCATGAGCCTGCCCTAAGGGGGTCTATTGTAAGAATCCCCAAGACACCCTTGGATCGTGGTCCCTGTGTTACAAACTGTGAGGTGGCTGTTGAAAAATGACGTTCATAGGAAAATGTAAACTCTACCGAGTAAGACTTTTAGATGCCACATGAGGATTGTTCATGTATTAGTGCAATGAACATGACAGTTACTGTCAGAAAAATCTGTCTGTTTGCCTGCCCACTTGCCTGTCTGTCTATCTATCTATCTATCTATCTATCTATCTATCTATCTATCTATCTATCTATCTATCCATCAATAATATACCATATATCTATCCATCAACATATTATCTATCTGTCTGTCTGTCTGTCTGTCTGTCTGTCTGTCTGCCTGCCTATCTATCTATCTATCTATCTATCTATCTATCTATCTATCTATCTATCTACCCATCCATAATATACCATATATCTATCCATCAACATATTATCTATCTGTCTGTCTGTCTGTCTGTCTGTCTGCCTGCCTGCCTGCCTATCTATCTATCTATCTATCTATCTATCTATCTATCTATCTATCTATCTATCTATCTATCTACCCATCCATAATATACCATATATCTATCCATCAACATATTATCTATCTGTCTGTCTGTCTGTCTGCCTGCCTATCTATTTGCCTATCTATCTGCCTATCTGCCTATCTATCTATCTATCTATCTATCTATCTATCTATCTATCTATCTATCATCTAACTGAAGTGTCCATCCACCATTCCTTTCTCTTCCTTCCATCCAAATGCATATCTTATTTTATCAATGGTAGATAGTGTTCACAGCCAGTGTCATAAATATGCAGAGCCCTTTCTTCTCCTTGTCACCATAAACATTTTGAAAGATATAAATGCCATCAGAAACAAGATCTCTAGATGATACACTCCACAGGCTAATAAATACATGGAAGACCTTTCCAGATGTTATGTAGCAAGGGAGAATTTAAAGTTATTACAAAAACGAGAATCTAATATGAGATTCAACTTTTTAGAAGTCTCAGTCTACACTCCAAACTATAGGCACTGTGAAGTGGCACAAAGGAATCTCACTGCTTCTCAGTACTGGCTTGCTGCATTAACATTCTTTTGGTGCAGTGACAGTCAATCAGGAGTTAGTTTTCCCCCCACAAGGGGTGTTTGAATATAGAGACATTTTTGCTCCTCACAACTGAACGTGAGGTGCTTCTGTCCTCTGCTAGCGAGAGGAAGACCTGTTCTTTAACACCTTACACTGCACAGGACATCTCCTGCAATAGAGAATTAAAACACCAAAATTATGAGGCGTACAGAGACTGGGGATTTCTAGTTTAGTGTGGCAGATGCAATATCCTTGTGTGGTTGTACACAAAGTACTATTTTTTGTGGAATACAGGTTATAAATAGGGAAAATGTTAGGGCCATATCTTCTTTAATGCCAATTTCATATCTATAAGCTAGTTTCCTACCCTGCCAAGAACAGGGTTGCTGAGAGCTACTGAGTCTGTCTGTTTCAGAAAAGGAGAGACTCAGTCTATTCTTTGTCATCTTCTCAGAAGTTTTCTGGGAGGATTTATACTGGTTTAGCATGAGTCACATGTTCTCTATTGAACCTATCTGCTGTTGACTTAGGTGTAGAGTTGGGTGTCACAGGCATGCCCCAAACTCAGGCATGTGTATAGAGTTCTTTCCCAAAGAAACCAAGGCTATTTTGCACCAGCTTTCAACTTCTGCTGGTGCCTGCTTCCATTGCATGCTCTCTTACTGCCAGGACATTTGTAAATCTGACATTGTTTCCAGCCCAGCTATGTCAGAGAATGTCACTTAGGCATTGCCAGATTGCTGAACACCTTGGCTGAATATCACAACAGCACAGGCTCCTGGAGAGGAAGCAAATCCTGTGTATGTTTCCAGGGAAGCTTGGCCTTGACATTTCTGGTGAGAATGCTGAACTTGGTTGAGCCTTGAAAAATCATCTGGTCCAGCCTTCTGTCTCCAGACTTGTGAATTTAGAATATTCTATGATAGATGGGCTCAGATGGGTACAGCCTTAAACGGCCCCATTTTTCCTTGCTGCTTTGACTGTGAGACCATGCAGTCATGTTTGGTCCTATTTGATATATTTGTTGTGCTTCATGGCAAACTCTGGTCACTTCCTCTAATGATATCGATAGCTTATCTTTTAATTCCACTTAGAAGAACTTTGTCAAGCCTGCATTGTGCTAAGCTCTGTTAAACCAATGCCAGAGAACCCAATTATAGAAGCTACAAAGACATTTGAGAGTAAGCACAGAAAAACATTTAAAGGGATTAAAGATCAGAAAGGGATTCCAGAGAAAACATTAGGTGCCATCAGGCAGAGAAACACAGAAGAATTAGAATATGGAGAACGAAGCCACTCAGAGCTATCTGGGTACCTGACTTTTCACCCCAAAAATATTTGATTTTGAGCATGTTTACTCTTTTAAAAAATAAAATGAAATGATCGATTATGTGTTTGTCAGGTGGACGTGTTTTTAAAGTCTAGTGTGAAATGAATTGCAGATGGGTTTTCTGACTGGATTTTCCTCCCTCCTTGGTCTTAGATAATATGCTATTGGTTGAGTCATGAAATCTTGCCAGTGGGCGCATTTACTGAGCTGACCAAGGTGCTCTTGGCTGCGATGTGTTAGCAGCTGTTCTCTAGGCACTGGCTAAGGTCCCCAGCCCCATCTTAGCTGTTGGCAGAGATGAGACCCAAAATTACATGGGGGCACATTGGGAATTTGCTGCTCTGAGATGGCGATTCTGATTAGTTTGTCCTCAGTTCCATGTTAGCCCTGAAGAAGTGTTATCATAGTGGAACCAGAGGGAATCAGACATGCTCGTTTGAGTGAAGCTGTCTTTGGGTTTACTTCAGTGTCTCTCTTCTTGATATACTCATATTCTCCCTCCCTTTCTCTCCCATTTCTCCCTCCTGTTCCCTCCCCCCTCTTCCTCTCTTTGTCTCTTCTTTATTTTTTCTTCCTCTCTTAGGCAAAGTCTCATTTAGTCCAGGGACACTTACACAGGGTCCTATTAATTTTGAACTCACAATTCAATCGAATGACCTTGAACTTCTGATCCTCTAGGATGCACTTCCCAAACAAAAGAATTAGCAATGTGTGTTTATGCTATGCTGGGGATCAAACGCTGGGCTTCATGAATGCTAGGCCAGCACTCTACCATCTGATTCTCAACCCCTGACCCCAGGGAGTTCTTGACTAAGTCCTTATTTACCTGCTTGATTTGCCCTCAGTTTCTTACAATAGAAATGTATGCATGTTCTCCTATGTGAGAGAAGCAGGCTTCTGTTCTTACTCCATGATCAATGTCTCTTCCAGGTTTATAGCATAGAGCAAGAGACTCACAGAAGCTCACTGGACTCCTGTTTCTTTTCACTGTAGACTTTCCTGCCTACACCATTCCTTATCATTGCCAGAGTCACAGTGAAGAGCAAAAAAGCAAACACCCTGTTGCTCCTTCCATTTGAAAGAGGTACCTCCCTCTTAACTGCAGCATACTTCTCTGTGTGCTTCCAGATTTTCTAATACATTAAAAGAAATTAACTTCAAAAATTTAGTTTCTATGAGGCTATTTATCACAATTTATATTCTTTCTGTTCCCTCTATCTCTGTCCATTCTCTCTTCTTTTTCTCCCTTTCTCCTTTCTTCTGTCTCCCTCTCCCTCCTCTTGTTACATGACTAAATATGGCATTAGCCCAGCTTTATAATCTCTCTTGAAAGAGATAGGAAGGAGGAGGAGGAAGAGGAGGAAGAGGAGGAGGAAGAAGAAGAATGGCCATACGTAATTTCACACTTCTGCCTCACATTGCATCAGCATTTTCCACTCTGATCATTCATCTTGAGAAGTGCTATTTTTGGAAAGCTTGGACATTACCAGGAAAGTAGCATCATTGATCGAAAACCTTTATAAGCTTAAAATGTTTCATGAAAGTGTCAAAACACCATTCATTTTCATTCACTTTGGAATGTACGGTACATATGTGTTGGCTCTGTGGAGAGGGTGGATGGAAAGAGGAGAGCCCTGGAGAGTTAATTAGTTAGTTAGTTAGTTAGTTAGTTAGTTAGTTAGCTCAGCAGCAGAGACAGTTCGCCCTATGTCTAGGAGGCTCTACCCAATTGTCATGAGGTAACAAATGGCAAATCTTTCTGTTTTTCTAACACAAGCAATTTTAAGGCCTGGCATGTTTACACATTCCTGAATATCCATGACTCAAGAAGCTGAGGCAGGAAGATTGTGAGTTGAAAGTTGCATTGGCTGTAAAGTTACTTGAAGGCCTATGGGGAATAAATAGTGAGTTAGAGTCCAATATGGATTATTTAACTAGTTAGAGGCTAGCCTAAATTATGTAGTAAGATTGAGGCCCACCTAGGCTTTACAGTGAATTCAAGGCCAGCCTGGGCTATATATAGTATGTTTGAGGGAAGTGTGGGCTATATAGTGAGTGGAAGCCAGCCTGGGCTATATAGAAAGCCAGTGGCTAATCTTAGTGTGTACCACAAGCCTATTTCAAACAAGTCAGCATTGAAGAACCAAGAGTTGGAGATGAAGGCCCAGGTGACCCTCTAAGTGTGAGCAATGTGTACTTTTGCAACTGTCCATTGGCCCATTTGACAGAAGCATCCTCTGAGACTTCATCCTTAAAATGCTTTTGCAAAGATGGAGTAGGAACCATGGTGCAGTTGCATTGTAGAAATCTCAGGTTATTCAAAACATTCTTCAGCATCTAGCCCTGTGCAACTATTTAGATGTAAGTTCTCTAATATTAAGCAATTCTTAGAACATAGGTCCCCTAGATACATGTGGTGATTTTCAAATGCTCTGGAGCCCAACAAGGCTAGTTGTAAGCATATACAGAACAGATACAGAACCTTTCATCATGGAGTGCTTTCCAATAGGAAAACACTGATTACTGGTTAGTCCAATAGAGAGAGAAGGGATCATTTTAAGGATTAGCTTGATCTTCGGAGCAGTAAGGAAAACAAGGAGGACCTGGGTTTAAATTCAAATTACCAGCTTGACCTTAAGGCAGCAAGTGAACTTTCCTGAATCCCAGGTTCTCTTCACCTATGTAGAGACCTACTCAACATGCTTTCTGCCTGCTCACCTTATATCCTTCCCTCCTCTCTCCTTCTCTCCCTCTTCCTCCTCTTCCTCCTTCCTCTCTCTAGCCCTCCTTCCCTCCCTCTCCCCTTCCAAATCTCCCTCCCTTTCATTCTTTTTGGTGGTATTGTAGACTGAATCTAGGACCTCATATGGATGCCAAACAACCTACACTCACTTATATTCCCAGTCCTCTTTCTATTGTAGTCTTTGAGATTGTCTCAGTTAGCTAGGTAAATGTGAGAGACCCCGTCTTAGAAAAGAAGATGTACAGTATCTGAGGAACAACACAATAAGCCTCTTACCTACACATACATGTGCATATATATCCACCACACACACACACACACACACACACACACACACACACACACACACACACACACACACTCGTGGAATGAATGAACGGATGAATATGAATCAGGGAACACTGGCCATTGAAATCTATAGTTTAGTAACTCCATGTATGACATCTTCCAATCCAAACAGAAAACAAGTGCACCCACATGCATGGGAGCCATTGTGCTCCTGCAGGAGTGAAGGGCTGACTAAGCCTTACGGGGAAACCCGCAGCCCCTTCCTTCATGCCTGATCCAGTTTTCTTGCAAAGTGGAGACCAGAGCAAGAAGCAAGGCAGACAGATGGTGTCCCGCAGACTCTCCCTCAAGCACTTTCATCTCTCCTCTCACTATTAATTCATCTGTTTGGATGGATACATTCACGCATGGAACCAAGATGAATAATAATGAGGTTTTTAATAACTCCCTGCATTTGCATTCCTAGTTACTCTTTACATGGTTCTAGCTGATTAAAATGAATCATTTACATAATTAACATATGGTTATAGTGTTGGCTTTAATATGCTGATTATCTCAATACTTTTGTCTGGAGTCAATTGGATTCTAACTGTAACAATTGTTTGAAGTGAGACTAGTTTATTCCTGGGAGGATGGAGGGGATATTTTCCATGGTGCCTGATTGGCAGCTGCACAACTCGCCAACATGGGCTCTATCTCAGTTTGATTATGTGATTGGAAAATAAGTAAACAGTAATAATGACAATGAACACAAAAGCTCCCACATATAATCTAGCAGGTATTTTCCTATCCATTGTCTCAAATTCTTGTAACCATTTTGCAAAGATGGTCATATTATCCCCATTTAACAGAGAGAGAGAAATTAAGGCTTCTGGGGAGAAGAACCTGGCTCAAGGCCATAGCATTTTCTGTCCCAAGCTTGACTGTCCCTCATACTTTCTTGCTCCAGAAACTATGTTATAGTTGCTCACAGTCAGTTTCCTGACCTGGGCATTGTTGACATTGTGTGTGTATGTATGTGTGTGTGTGTGTGTGTGTGTGTGTGTGTGTGTGTGTGTGTGTGTCTGTGTGTCTGTGTGTATGTGTGTATGTGTGTGTGTCTGTGTGTCTGTGTGGATGTGTCTGTGTGGGTGTGTCTATGTGTGTGTATGTGTATGTGTGTATGTGTGTGTGTGTCTGTGTCTTTGTGTGTGTGTGTATGTGTAAGTGTGGGACACACATATGGAAGCCCAAAATCAATATGGCCAATAATGTTGTCTTTTCTTGACTAGTCTCGACTGTTATTTTTTGAGACAGGGTCTCTCCATAAAACTAAACCTCACGTTCAGCTATGTTGGCAACTCAGTGAGCTTCAAGGATCCATTCATTTCTACTGCCCCAGGCTAGAGTTACTGGAACAGTCACCACTCTGGCTTTTTAGGTAGATACTTGAGACCTGGACTGAGTCATCTTGACAGCCCCAGTTGTCTGTTTTTCCTATCTTTAGTCAACATTAAGAAGCAAGCTTGTTGTCGAGGCTGATTTGTTGGTGACAGTGGTGTTAAGGTGACATTGCTGCGAGCATGTGTGAAGTTTGTGTTATATGTGACCCCTGTGTCTATTTCTGAGTCTTTTATTCATTTCTGCTGGGAATCATTGTACTTCTCAATCAAAGACATCTTTGTTTTATGAGCTCTGTGAAGCCCCACTCCCAGGATTTCTCGAGGGCCATTCTTAGTGTTCCCAGACATACTGCTCTGTAGAGTTCACAGCTGGCATTTCAAGATGCCACTTTCTCATTAGCAGACTATGGGCATGGGCGCCATTAGCTATGATCTGATTATCTTCCTCATTCACATTGAATTTGAAAGGGACTTAGGACAAAGTAGCCAATCGTTCCTGTTTAAGTATGAGATTCGGGAATGGAAGTGCTTCCTGAAGGTTCATGCATATTTGAAATGCATTTGGGGTAATTGCAGACATGTTGTCCACAATTAGTCTGCGGTGGGCATGATTAATTGCAAAGAACACTGACATTTATGCATAAAATGCTTGAGGTAAAAAAGAAACAGGGAGAGAAGATGACTAGAACAATGGCAAGTGGAATATTAATGCGCCATGACCCCAGAAGCAAAGCCCAGAAAGGGGATGGTCTATAGTGGCAGGTGGTACCTTAGGGACACACATACCAATGTGTGCATTTCCAGCCTGCCTATAATTTGTTTTCCTTTCCTCCAAAAGTGGCTAGTTTGGTTCAGGTTTTCTGAAGCCATATTGATTCTTTTCATTGTAGAAACCGAATCTCCTATAGCCCAGGTTGACCTTAAACTCATGAAGTAGCCAAGGATAGACTTGAACTCCTGATTTTCTGGGTTCCTCTTCTAAGTGCTGGGATCACAGACATGTACCACCATAACTCCCTTCACTGACGCTTTTGTGAAGCCATGGCTCTCTCTCTCTCTCCATATTTGAAACTCATAATCCCCTTTTGTAACAAATACACATGTGGTACATTCCTCAAGAGACATCAAGAATATATATATATATATATATGTGTGTGTGTGTGTGTGTGTGTGTGTGCGTGTGTGTGTGTAGGATAATCACTACTCAGACCAATCAAGCAATGAACGTTTGTTTATGTTAAAGTGATACATTCAACAATTAATCATCAGATATCACCACCCACCACCAGCAAAGAGAAAGGGAGCATGGCCTCTGCTTTACTACTAATTCTCAGTTGCCATTGGAGGGAGAGAGCACCCCAAGATCTGTAGATATGTAAGTTGATAATACATAGATGTATGAATAGATATTATTTATTTTCACACAAAGACTAATCCTCATCAGACTAGATGCCCATTTCATGGTTATCCATCTGGATTTTATAGTGTGTTATGGAGTCTCCTTGACTTGTCCTCTACTGTATGCCTCTTATATTCCTGATTTAATGACTTCCTGAATGGCCTCTGTGTTATTTTGAATTGTGAATATTAATAGCATGCATATACACTGAGTTTCCAGTATAAATAGAGCTATCTAAATCTTTATAAATATCTAAAGAGAACATGGATGCATTACCCTCAGTCACTCTTTACTGAGCTCATTAATCTCCTAGCAGTGTGGTTACAGGGTCAAAACCTTGCTGTTTTCCTGCTATGTTTGCTTGGGTTTGGCTTGGTATTTTTGTAGATCTAGCTGGCCTAGAATGGTACAGCTAGACCAGGCTGATCTCAGGTATATGGCAATCTTCTTGCTTCTCTTTTCTTTTTTCTTTTTTATTAATTGGATATTTTCTTCATTTACTTTTCAAATGCTATCCTAAAAGTCCCCTATACCCCCTCTCACCCTGCTCCCCTACCTACTCACTCCCACTTGGCCCTGGCTTTCCCCTGTACTGGGGCATATAGTTTGCTAGACCAAGGGACCTCTCTTCCCAATGATGGTCAACTAGGCCATCTTCTGCTACATATACAGCTAGAGACACGAGTTCTGGGGGTACTGATCAGTTCATATTGTTGTTCTATTTATAGGGTTGCAGACCCCTTCAGCTCTTGGATACTTTCTCTAGCTCCTACATTGGGGGCCCTGTGTTCCATCCTATAGATGACTGTGAGCATCCACTTCTGTATTTGCCAGGCACTGGCAAAGCCTCACAGGAGACAGGTATATAGGGTCCTTTCAGCAAAATCTTGCTGGCATATGCAATAGTGTCTGCATTTGGTGGCTGATTATGGGATGGACCCCTGGGTGGGGTAGTCTCTGGATAGTCCATCCTTTCGTCTTAGCTCCAAACTTTGTCTCTGTAACTCCTTCCATGGATATTTTATTCCCTATTCTAGGAAGGAATGAAGTAGATCATGGATGAGTTGGTCTTCCTTCTTGATTTTCTTGTGTTTTGGAAGTTGTATCTTGGGGATTCTAGGTTTCTGGGCTAATATCCACTTATCAGTGAGTGCATATCAGGTGACTTCTTTTGTGATTGGTTTACCTCACTCAGGATGATATCCTCTATTTGCCCAAAAATTGGACTCAATTCCCCAATAAAAGGACATAGCTAACAGATTTGCCTCTCTTTTCTTCCTGGTAACTTATCACTCTTGAAAGATGCAATGCAAACCTTAAAAAGTAAGGTTTATGTTGGAGCACATACTTTGAAATTCCAGTACTTAAAAAGTAGAATCAGACAGAGCAAAATGTCAAGGGCTGCGTGGGCTACAGAGCAAGACCTTATCTCAAAAATGTAATAAACAACACAAACAAGTGTCCTTCCTACTCTAGAGATATAATTTGTTCAGTTTTTATCACTTTCTTGCTATTGGTCCAGACGTGACACCGGCAAGACAGAAAACATTTATGTCCTCAGCAGCTACTTTGCAGTGACATAACCTCTCACGGCCTGCACTTGTGACTTGGTGTTGGGGTCTCTGCAGAGATGGGAACAGAGCTGCAGGGCTGGAGGCCACATGAGAATAAGAAACGACTTTATGTTTTATGTCCCATATGAAACAACTGTAGTTGTGAGCAGACTCAAATGGTGATAATCAGATAGGTCTTAGATTGGCCTAGAATACTGATTCTGTGTTAACTTATTTTGTTGTGTAGGTTAGAATGTACGTTTCTAAAGGGCAGGAAACAGATATAGAAAGAGGAACCCTTAACAGCAAATCAGATTTATTAGTAGTAGTTGTTTGGAGAAGGAAGAGGATGTTCTACAATTGATTAGCAATGTCTGCCTGGGGCAAGAAATGGCAGAAAAGGAGCCAGTGAAGCAGCATTCCTTGTTGCTTAGTAAATATAGGTTACAATTATAGGGTTTGGGAGTTAACAAAAAATTTTATGCCACCATAAAAACACCTTTATTGGAGAAGTGACAGAGGAAGGAAGATAGGGGAAAAGGAAGAGATTGGATGTAAAATAAACTCCAAAATATAGAGTATTATAGACTAATTTTTATTCGAGCCCACCCCCCCTCTATATATATGCATATATGTTCTGAACTTGACCTCAGGAAACAGGTGTCATATGTGAAACAAGGTTCACTAAATGTTATAATGAAGTAGAGACAGTCTTTAAGCTATAGGTAGCACTGAGAGGCAGAACACTAGAAAATGAAAGGCTATTCTGTGTGTCTCTTCATTCTCTTGATTTTGTGTAACTACTAACTGATCGGCCTTCTTTCCAGGCAGAATGGATGATGTTAATCTCCAGCCCCTTTTGTAATAAATGTTGGGCTGTGAACAGGAGATGGCCAGAAGAGAGTGCCTGGGCAAGCCTTAATCTTTAATAAGGTGCACTTCTAGTCCATAACTGTCAGACAAGATAGAAGGACCAAGCTTTCTGCTTTCTCACCCAGAATAAGAAATGGGGTCTGGGTTGTGTGGGCTGCAAGGGCCTCACCCTTTTAATGCTCTAGGGGGAGCCACCAGGAGCTGCACTTTGGAGCTTGTAATCTTCACCAAACAACGTCCTTTATAAAAAATATAAATAAATAAATAAATAAATAAATAAATAAATAAATAAATAAATAAATGAAGCGAATGCCTTTTAATGTTGTTCAGCTTGTGAGTCTAGTTGCATTATGATTCTACTCAAATCTTGGCTTATAACTTGGGTCTCTGGTAGCAGCCCTTTGCAGTGAAACTATATCACTTTTGAAGCTTAGCAGATGGGAATTGTCATAAATGATATTTTAGTCACAGATATGAGCCATAAAACTTGAAAGATATAGTATCTTTCTGAGACACACATGGAGAGGCAGACATAGCCCCAGAGTCAACGTGAGCTTTTCGGCAGCTGTGATGGAAAGGAGGGAAAGGGCTGCTGAGGCAGTGTCCTTGCCTCTGAGCAAGTGACCTGGCTCAGAGCAAGCAGTGTGTAGCACGTTGGGGAGACAGTAGATACGGGTGTCAGCGTGGGTTACACACTCACCAGCCCAGGGTACCTACTTTCCTGTCTTTTCCTGAGCCCTTTGTTTTCCTGCTCCCCTGAGAAGAGGCACTAGTGGTATGTATTTCTTGCGGTGTTTGGCACTTTGTGCATGGCGCAGTACAGAGAACTGCATAACGTATGTGTACTGTGCAGTACCTCCCATGCTAGAGGTGTTCTGTTTGCTAGTCGTATTTGCTTATTTTAATCAGCATTTAAGTTCTATGATACAGTATAATAGTACCTCATGGATTCTTGCCCTGAGCCAATATGTATATTAATGCTTTTGATTCGAGAGACATAACTGGCTGTCGGACCTTGGTCTTCATTATCATTGTTATATTCAGATGACAGGAAGATTACTTTGCGGAGCAAACAAACAAACAAACAAACAAACAATAACAACCCAAAAGCACTGTGAGAATCTTCCAGAAAGTACAAAACATTCCCTTCTTTGTCTGCATTATATACCACATCCGTGTCTTATGCTTATAGCCTATGCTGGACTGGCTCTTACTACATATCCAAAGGTGACCTTGAACTTCTAATCCTCTTGCCTCCTCCCCCCAGAGTGCTGGGGTTACAACCTAGTTCCACCATGCACAGGGGATAGAACCTCAGAGCCTTGTGCATGCTAAGTAAACACACTATCACTAAGCTATAGCCTCAGTCCATAGCAATATTTAATGACTTTGTCTACTTACCATTAACATGTTACAGCGGCTCTCACACTTATGAGGGTTTACTCATTTCATCCCATGCATGCAACATTTTATTCAAAGTAGCCACCGATCATGTGGTTTTAAATCCATGAAGAATGTGTCTTATCTATTGCTTGCCTGCAGTTGTATTTGATAGCTTTACTGCTGGACAGGTTTAAGTATTGTAAATTAAGTTGGCATGTATGACACCTATACTGGAGAAGAAACTTGTGTCCCTTTGTGGGAGTGAATGTGTTTATGTGGTTCTTGAGGGAGAGTTATGGGCACAAGCGTGTGACAGGGTGTGTAAAGGAGACAAAGATGGGAGTGATTATTACTTTCTAGAAAATTCCCATGGGGGTTGTTGCTATTTCATTATGATTTTTATTTAATGTTTTAGTTTGGAGGTGGCAATAACTCTTTGGTTTCTACTGTGTCTCATATATATTGTATTATGTTAGCCACTATTTAATTCATTATTATGCTTAATCTGTTCTCGACCCTTAGAAGATTAATGCCATTATCAAGACCCTGTCATAAACCCTCTGAAGCTCGAGAAAGTAAAATAAAATCTCTGACCAATTGCTCACTATGAAATGGAAAAGTCAACATTGGTGTGTGTTGCTTTTCTTGTTGAATGGACAAAATGCCAGACGGAAGCAAGTTAAGCATAGAAGGGTCCTGGCTCATGGCTTCACAGGATCTCAGTCAGGGCAGGGCTATATGCTAAAGACCCATGCCTAGTGGCTGGCCTACATGTTCTAGCTAGAGCCCATTTGTCAAAGACTCTTCCAAAACAGTGTTGAAGACCAAATGCTCATGCATGTGAGCCTATGGTGATGTTTCAGATTCAAATTTAGGACTGTGTCCTTCTAAAATGGCTTCTGATAGCTTACTAAGCTCAAGGTACACAGAGTATAAGATATTTTTAGTAATATTAATAGTAATGTGTACTTACGGTGAGTCAAAGAGGAATATGTAGGAATCTTATCTTTCTAGGAAGAAACCAAGATTTTTTTTATTGACCACGGAATCACTACTTCATTAAAGTGTGATCTGAATTGAGTTCATATCTGATAAGTGTTTTCTTTAGACTCAGATGTTCTCTTCGGGTATTTTAACTGTGCTTGCCTATACTCCATAAATATGTCTGTGTGTGCCCTCATTAACCTCTCAGCCCCTTCTGCAAGGTACAAAGGAACTGAGTTTAAGAAGTGTGCTCTTCTGTTGACTGGGGAGTTTGTCCTAAGAGTGTCTTGCCTATAAATAAACACAACAGAAAATGAAATGAAAGATCTGTCCTGGCCTGGCCTCTCTTTTACTTTTATTCTGCCTCCCCTGTATTAATGCATCATTTGTAGCCCACTTTGTAATGATGACACAGGCAATATCTTTTAGTGTTATCTGATCCTACTTTGGGCAAATATTCCGAGATGCAAAGCACATTGGCGAGGGAAGCACTTTGCTCATTATGTCCTGGCTTGCATACAAAGTAAGGGGTAAGCATTTGGTAGGACGGAAGCAAGAGAGCTAGAGACTTATCTACCCAGAAATCAGAGAGTAGGATCCTGTGAAATGATGTGTGCGGAAGGGGGGAAAAGCATGTGTATGTGTATGGCCCTTGCTGCAACAATATTTGATGCGGCTATTCAGTGTACTGGGGCTGTGATATTTTTGTAATGAAGGAATATATATATATATATACATATATATATATGTGTGTGTGTGTGTATGTATATATATATATTCATATATACATATATGGATATGAATTTATGTATGTATACACATGTGTACCCATATGAGTGTGATACAATGACAGCAGCTGCAGATGCTGTCCAATCCATGAAACATCATTGGCCATACTTTCTGGCTCTCCATGCAATTCTATTAGCAACCCAGTTTGGCTGAGAGTCCTCAGATGCTAGTCATTTCACTTCGTGTTACTCCATGACATATGGCTTCATGCAGCATCCCCCTGGAGATGGTCCTACATATCCATCCCCATTTCACAGATGAGCATGACCAATAAGAATGTGTTAAGTGATCTCTCCTCAGGTCACACACACTGAGAGAAACATCAGAACCTGCCAAACACTTGCCCTGCTCTGTGTTGATGCTGTGTCCAAATTCAAATTTTCCGACCTCAGAGTTTTCTGGGTTAGGCCTCTCGAAAACTACCAGAAGATATTGTGTTATGTAATTAATTACAACTATAATTATCTTGGTTTCTGGGTCATTTAAAGATCATCAGTGCAGTGTGTTTCCATAGTTCATTCAGCAAATAAATCATTTTTTTTAAAGAACAAGTATAATTAATTCAGTTTCAGTCGCTTAAATAAAAAACCATGAAAACACTAGTGTGGAGACTGAGGGCCTAGGCTAGAGATCGAGTTGATCCTGGTATAAGGGTCATACCAGAAAGATGGGGTCGACCTCAGAACCATTAATGCAACAGTCATCCATATTGGAATAGAGAGCATCCCTCCATATATACTGAACTGTTTGCATGGGCCACAAGCAATTTCCCCTGCCCTGTACATTTGCTGTGTGAGTGACAGCCTGAGTGTTGAAACAGACTCAAGTGGCATTCTTTGACTGTCCCTTAGGCATCATAGGAGTGATCAAAACAGTGACTTCTGTTGGCCCTAGTGTGGATTTTCACAGGACTGACAGGCGCATGTATTGCTGACAAACTTTCAAATCCAGCTTTTTCTCCCATGGCATCTCTCTGAAAGACAATCTAGCTTTAAAATTATTCTTTATACAATTTTTACCTTCTCTCCAATAAAGGACAGGCTAATGAAATAGCTCAGTAGGTAAAGCTCTGGCCTTGCATGTGTGAAGCTCAACTCTCATGTGAAGTATGGGTTGTGCTAATACACGTTTGTAATTCCAATGCTGAGGAGGAAGCGAAAGGAGAGTACTGAGGTTCTGGTTTAGACTCCGAGACTGTCTAAAAAGGGAGAGCTCAGATGAGAAAGGAGTGCTATGAGATTGATGGCCGGGCAGAGGAGACAACAGAACTCACAGAGTCTCCAAAGAGGAAGCACACACGGTACTCCTGAAGAAGATGAAAGGCAGCTTGCACAGCCAGAATGTTGCTTTGGGATAAAGGGATTAAAGAAAACAAAATAGAAGGTGTCCATTGATGTATACAAGATAGGTATTGGTGGTCAGATCACATAGGGAATCTGGAACCTGTGCTTAGTGACTGGTAAGCTATGTCACATGACATACGTTGAGTGTGCACAGTCTAGCCCTTTGCCTCCTTGGAGGGAAAAGGGAAATGCACAGCCGAGGCAGAGATAGCATCTGACTTTCAGGTTTCCAGGGGTGGAGAATGTGAATGCGTTTCTCTTAGCCAGGTGTTGACTGCTCACATCATTGGAATATTTTCAAGCAAGATAAGGGGTAGCAGGGCAAGCAGGTGCAAGCTTACCCTAGAGCTGCTGCTTGCTAAAGCCTCCCTACTGGCCAGGGCTGGTTTGTAACCAGCTCTCTGAGTGGATTTTCCAGATGGCTGCCATTTGTACCACGTCAGCTGGGACTCCAGGATAGGCATGCATTTTACCTGTGCCATGATACTCTTCTCTATCTTCCATCTTCAGGAAGCATGCTTGGGACAGGCTTATTGTTGACCACGCCACAATGGCCCGTTGTTTTTGCAGGCATTCTCCATTTCCTGGGGAGATCTTGGCTATTATTTTTGTAAGATTTTGTCTTTACACCTTACATTGAACAGACTGCCAGACTAGTTGTTCTGGAACATTTCTTTCACAGGATATGAATGACCTTCCAAATTAGTAGGCTCCTGTATCAAATGTCGAAGGAACAGACGTATGCTGGTGCATGTTATCCCATGGCAAGACCCAGCTGAGCAACAGACAGACCTCAGAATGCCCTCACCACCAGCACTGTCACTGTCAGAGCCTGGGGCAGAAACTGCCTTGTAAACCCAGAAGTCCACATGTGAAATGGGAATATTATCACTGCTTATAGCACAGCAGCTTAGCTCTGAGCATCAGAAGCATGTAACAAATGAAAGTCAATATGGTGTTTGCTGTTAACAGTGGTAGCCATACTCAAATTGTGTTCTCCTTGGAGTGAGGAAAACACTTGGAAGGGAAAGGAGCTGAGGTGGGAGAAATGAAAATCCATTGTCAAAGTGTCAAAGGATCCATGGAGCAGAGGGGGTTTATTCACAGCAGTGTCCTTCCCTGTCCAACATTAACTCTTTTAAAATAATCAAAGCATCTAGTTGATCTTTTTTTTTAAAAAAAATCAAAACCAATCTCAATAATAAAAGAGAACCCTTGTGTGCAGTGGAATAACATAAAAGAGAAGAAATAGTAAATTATAGCTACAGATAGAGGGAAAATGGCCTTTGCCGATCTGATGGGATTTCTGAGTGAGCGATAGAGGTAGGAAAGGAAATTTACTCAGAGTTTGAAACAGTTTAGTCCTTGATGCTTTGAACAAGATGCACAGATGTGTGATTTTCATATAACGGGGACAAAGAAAAGATAGGTTGGCAAAGTGCCAGCCTCACCTTGCAAGCATGAAGCCCTGGGTCCGCAAAGCCCCGGGCCTCCCCCTCGGTACCACATGTAGCTAGACATGCAGCACTCCATAACTGTCAGTCAGCATTCAGAAAGGTGGAGACATCCAAGATCACCATGACTCAGCCACACATCAAGCTCAGGGCCACTGTCACAAGACCACTACTTTAAGAGCTGGGAGTGGAAAGTTGATTAAGTAACATCTCGGGGCCAGAGGTCGTCAGTTACACAAAAACATTTCATTACTTAAGCTGGGCAAGGCCTGTCTGTCGGTGCTTTCTTGTAGATACATCAGTATTCCTGAAACTTGATGTTTTAAATTAATACATGCCCTGGGTTGTAACCAACTGCCACCGCCATATTCACACAGAGAAGAACAAAGTGAGAATAAGTCTTACGTCCTCTGCTCTGCCTCCCCCTTCCTTTCGTGATTATTACTAGGTAATGTTTCCGGATATGCACTGAGCAAACTTGCACATTTAGACATAAACACAATATGATACCTGTGATTTTGTGCTACCACTTAAAATGTTGTACATATTAATGTTGTTCACTGTCAGAACATAGAGACTATCTACTTCATACTAATTTCATCTACTTCATCTCATCTTTCTGGGCCCTAGGATTTGCTCACGCTCTGGTCCCCTGCTGAGAGGCCTGAGTGATTAAGGAAAAACGAAAGCAAAAACAAACAGAAAATATTGGTCAAAAACTCCATGCTGCCTCTGAGCCTGGTGCTACAACTCCAGGTCATACCACCACTGGGCTGCTTGTATCTCTTTTTTGCTAGTACAGCACTCCAAATGTTCCGTTCTTTAACTTGAAAATAATTGTAATAAAAGCTAAAAGGCATAATATAGCCATTTAGATTCATTGGGACCAGGGCTCCCCTCTCCTGTCAGACTCTCTATAAATTTAGTGATGATCAAGAATCAGAGGTTTTATAAATGTCTGTGGACACTTGTGGAGGGGAAGTAGAAAGAACAAGATTTTTGAATGTTTTGAAGTTTTGAAGTTTTCCCAGTGGAAAAAGACAGGTATATCCAATGATCTTTTGAACTTGAAAAAAAATTGTATTTTCTCTAGTTGAGTATTTAAGATGTAAGACATAGTTCACGATGGGCTTATAATAGTGCGGGTCAAACAAGGCCTGTGTCCTGGCTTCACCAGGACTGAATGGACACAGGTCTTGTTTTATGAGCTTTGCCTGTGTTAATTACCTTACATGGAGTTCCCCAACACAGAGTTGCCATCAAAGTGCTAAGGTCTTCTCTTTCAAAGCCAAATTCAAGTACAAATGTGTGTGGTTTCTGACTCTCCAAGCTGGTTCTTACTTTGCCTTTTCGGCTCACAGTATTTTTTGTTAGGTACATAATATACACAACATGTGGCGAACATTGTAAAATACAACACTCCATTAGAAAAAGATCCATGGTAGACATAGAAATCTTTAAATCTAAAAGCATAATTCCCACTCTTCATTTGTCGAATTCCTAATTGAATTTTTTCTAAGAACAGGAAATCACAAAGTACAAACATACACTGTAATTCATGTGTCTCTTTTGTGTCCAGCTTACAAAGGTGTATTCTACCCAACTAAGCTTAAACTGATTTTTGTTTGCTTCTCTAAAAATTATTTTTATTAAGCATATGTGTTTTGACTACATGTATTTCTGGTGCCCATGGAGGTGGGCAGGGACCGCTGAACCCCTTGAAAGTGGGGTTACAGAAGCTTGTGAGCGACCAGGATGGTGCTGGGTACTCAGCCTGGCTCCTCTGCAAGAGCTGCCTGTGCTCTTTACCATTGATCCATCTCTGCAGCTTCTGCTTATTTCTTCCTTCCCCAGCATCACAGCGTCCTGTTGCATGGATGCGCTCAGCCACCTGTTTTCCCTATGACATCTCTTTGGAGGGATTACCTTTTATTTTATTTTATTTTAAAATTTCTATTCTATGCAGGGAGGAACTATACATACAATGTAATGTGAACGAGGAGCCTTACAAATCACAGGGGTACTTCTCTTCCTCTCCAAGACCCAGCAGGAACATTCAGATGGGTGTTCAGCATCCTACAACTGGTCTTCCTACCTCCTTGGTATTTCTTGATGCTCTGGGATGGATAAACTTCTGGGAGAGTCTGGCTGGTGAATGGATGGTTTCAGGATCTCTGGCCTTCACCGTCACGAGGCCAGTTGCCTTTCCCTTGCTATTGTGGCATTCGAGGTGCCTGTGGACATAGGCAGATGCCACTGAATTTTCTCGTACCCTTCTCTTACTTTAAGAGCCACTGGTTTCAAATAATGGAGACTCTTAAATTATCTGAAGGATGATCTTTTCTTTAAGAATTTGTAAATCAGTTTTCAATGTTGGTTCTGGGTTAGTGCCTAAAATAAAATCAGCCTATTCTGAGAAAACAATATATTTGAGCAGGGACTAATTACCTCTTTTTTATTTCTAGTGACAAAAGCCAATATATCACACTTAGCTACTGGGAGACTCCATTGCAGTAAACTAATTAAACTAATTCTATCTCAACTCATTATTCTCAGTCCCACTAAATATTTTAACACCCTAGATTTATTTCATTCTATAAATTATATCATACTTAAAACTAGGCATAGCCCTCAAGAGTTTATTTTGGACTTTTCAAAATGTAGCATTCAGCTTTATCTGGAATATATATTTTTCCTATCTTTCTTAGCTAATGATTCGCCTCAATTATGACTAATTATTAAAAATGATATATGGCTTTAATTAAATGAAAGTAGCTGGCTTCTTGTTAGCACTTATTAAATACTGACAACATTAGGAAGATAAGGTAGAGGAGGTAACTTACAGAATTGGTTACATTTTCAAGCTACAGGCTGGCATAGACACACACATCCAAATGGACTGATAAATATACAAGAGGGCAAAAAATAGTGTTTTTCATCGTTAAAAGGATTGAAAGTCTGTGTCCATTTCAGATTCATTTTCTAACAGAGGTTGGCCACACAATTAAAATGTTAATACACATCTCGATATTTGTACTTAGCGTCCAAAGCTAGCATACATTAAATAGAAATTTAGCCCAAGTGCTTTGCAGGAGAAGCCAAGAGGAGTGCAGCCTGAGCACCACTTCAGAGTAAATTGCTGCTTCTTATAGACGTGTAATGCAATTAAGTCAAGGGGCTGTGGGCTGCCTCCATCCAGTAAGCTTAGTTTAGATATTTGTCCTTAGACATCTCCCTGCAAAGTGCTCCATGTTGAAGAGAGGGGAAGGGACACTGAACCAATGAGCTATTCATTAGACTTGACATAATGGTGAGCAAGGCCAGGGATGCCTAAGGAAGAGGGAATTTTCTTTGGCATTTGCAAGAAAAAAAAGGGGGCATCACTCAAATTCATCTTTCTCTAGCTCCTATTAGCTACCTTTCTGGTTTTAGTGGGCCATTTTGGTCCAGTTCCTTGTTTTGTGTGAAAAGATGCTTATTAGAAAACTGCAGTAGCCACAGGCATTTTGTAAGAGAGGTGCATGTCTTTGCTGAGACAGAACAAGATCCCACAGGGGAGGAAGAGGGGCTGATGGCAGCTATGTGAAGGAATCATTCTGAGTACATGGCGTCAAGGACCCTGGGCCCTGACATAATCTCAAGAATCATATGCATTTTGTACTAGGTAGGGATAATGTACCAAATGAATTTGTGAACTTGCAACCCATCTTTTAGTTCCAGGAAATAAGTTCCCTGACATTCTATCCCTGTCTCTCTCCATCTCTTTTTCTCTATGTGCTGAAAACCTGACCCTCTTGAGGACTTAGAACCTGTGACTGAATGATGAAGAAGTCTTAGAGTTACATTTTCTGCCAGTCTAGATTTAACTTGGTGTCCAGTCAATATATTAAACTTACTCAAGAAATATTTAGACACCAGTAATATCTTATAAAACATAATGCAGGGCTAGAGAGATAGCTCAGTTGGTAAAGCATTTGACTTGCAAGCAAACGGACCTGAGTTGAATCTGTAGAACTTTTTACACAAAGTCAAGTGTGGTGGCATGTGCTTGTAATGTAAGGCAGGCAGATCTCTAGAACCTCCTGATCAGCCACCTCAAGTACATAGAGAGTCCTAGGCCAGTGAGAGACCCTGTATCAAAACATAAGGCAAATAGCTACTGAGAAACAACAACTCAGGGTGACGTCTGACCTGTACACACATATGCACTCATGTATACATATACAAACACACATGCACACCTGCACATATATAAGCATACAAATGTACATAGACACAACAAAATATGTGTGTACAGCTAGGAGAAATATCAGCATCAGTATTGACATGGGCACATGGAAGTACACAAACATATATGTATTTACAGGTACACACATACACGTACACATGCACCAAGATAAATGTCCACATTCAGACACAAGCATAACTGCACCTATGTATACCCAAATAAACATACATACGCACAAACATAAACACTGACAAACATAAATAGTCTGTATATAGAAACATACACATAAAATTTACACACATATGTATGCAGATATATACTAACACACAAATATACATTCACAAATATATACAAACCTGCACATATATACAAGTACACATATACACACCATAGATCATCAGGTCATAGGACTAAAGACCTTTGGATATTCTTGATCCAGAATAATTGGGAACCTGTCCCCTGTTCCAGAAATCTTAGTGTTTTACACTGTTACCAAAGAAGGGTTCTGGTTCTACCATAATTCTTGTCCTTGTACGTGACTTTGTAGCTGACCATGAGGAGCTACAGTTCACAAGGGGCCTGGTTTCTGTTACTCCATACCTCTGGAATCTTGAGCCTCACCCCTAGTCTCCCTGCCTTCTGGTTTCTCCCAAACCAAGATGAAAGAACAAGAAGCCCAGTGTGAGCATCCTTTCAGCCTTGCCCATTGGGAATGAGTGAGAAGGTAAACAAAGAGAGAAGGAAACCTGGAAAGAGCACAGGGGGAAACAGCATAACCCCATCCCAGTATTTCCTTTCTAGAGAGGAGTACAGCTAAAAGAGGAGGCAATAGTCAGGCTAGCTGTGCTGGATGACGCTCTGTGGCATGAGGCTTTGCTATTGTAGTTTGAGCTTTTAAGGCCTTGCATTGCCCCCAAGTAGCTATGGTGTTTTCTGATGTTTTCTGAAGATGCACACACAATTACCAGGGGGTCTTTCCAGAAAATCCAATATCCATGCTAAGAGAAACTCTGGGGAGTATGCCTCATGTTTTTCAGGGATGGAAATATAGATGACTTATGCAACTTCACAAACTAACTCGGGAGAGAGGAGCAGATTCTGACATCCAGGTCATGACAAGGCACTGTCCAGCTTATTACACGGCCCTCCATCAGCTGGCCCTTGTGTACAAAGTACAGGGGCCTACATTCCACCATTTTTTTGACCCTTGAACAAAATCTCTCCAAGTATAGATCCAGGGTCACATTAAGGAAGCTTATTAAAATCAAACCAGGCTCTTCATTGAACTCAAGACTAATGGAGTCAGACTCACCAGATGCTGGGTGTTCCAGATAGTTCCGACAGCCCCTCATGTTTCAAGAAAGCTCCATTGTCTTTCATTTAGATTCAGAAAGAACAAAGAGTACCCTGGAGAGGAGCTTCATAATCTTTGCTCAAAATGTATTTTCACAGTTTGTCCTTAATGGATAAATGCAGTGGCCCATGGACTGATCAACTCCTGAATGGTAATCCAATCACCTATGTTCTCCTACAAGATCTCTACCATGCTGCCCTCAAAACCCCTCACTTCCCTCCCAATAGTCAGCACACTACCTGGGTTCTTTTCAGCATGGCAATTCCTGCGGGTGGGCAAGCACACATTCCTCTTCTGTATCCACTACCTACCTTTCTCTCTTCTTGAGTTTTTTGGAGTTCTAGAAAAATGATAATTGAAAATGATCCCTTTTCTGTAGTGTTTGCAAGGGTTAATGTTCCAGAGATGGCTTCTCAGGAGGAAGCTCTGTTGGTGGATCACTTTATACTTGGAAGTAATGAAAGCAAGGCGGTGGTGACACTTCACACCAGCATCCCATGTCACCAGTGGGGAGGAACAATGAAAGCAATATGGAGACAGTGAGGGGAGACAGGGTATAGACATGAGAAGTGTAGGGAATAGAAGAGTGAAAGAAATGAACAGGTCTCAAATGTTTACCGCTTGTGGGCTGTTACGTCAAGGACTGAACATCAATTGGTTATCTTGCTGAGAGGAAAGAAGTGGTCCTCCTAGGTGTCTATCACCACCCCCACTTTATAGCTGAGAAAACTGAGTAACTATATAACTTCTTAACGGCACATGGGGACTCACCACCAGTGTAAGAGCTCTCTGTTCCACCCCTGGCCTTTTTCATGCTTTTATTTTGTGGGCCTGTGCTCTTTGATGTTTTACTTTCAACTATTCTTGCTGCCTTTATTGCACAGTGACAATACCTCTACCTTAAGTACCAACTCAACACTTGGCTAGCCCAGTGTTAGCCTTACTACAAAGGCCAACCCACAAAGGAAGAAAGCTATGGTGCCCATTTGGGGGGATGATATTTCTTTACATTTAAATGGGACTAAAAAGTCATTCCCATTGCTTGAAAGAAGTGGAGTCAAGCTCATTCAGGCTTCTCTCATTGTGAGATGCTCATTTTCATAATGTAATGAGCAGCCAGCTGATCCAGCATGGGATGGAGACAGAAAAGATAGGTTTCATGTTCCTGGCATGACTGGATTCTACCAACCCCTCAGATAGGGTCCCATTTACTAATGTCTGTGATATTTTGGGACCTTCCTTAGATGAAGGTCACTGTGCCTTTGTGAGGAAATTGGAACGTGTCTAGATGCTGGCCTATGTCCATGTCTTTGAGGGTTTTTTTTCTCCTAATTGGTTAACTGAAATATATCTTCAAGATTAACCTGAGAATTCAGTGGTAGTGTTTGCCTTACATATGCTACTAAATATGTTATTCCCACTACTTCTGGGGGGAAAAGTAAGTAAATTAAAAAATATATCTTTTTCCCTAGATTGTAAAGATTTAATGAGAAAGGGAGTTGGAAATATAGTTGAATGTCAGGAAGATTATGCAAGAGCAAGGTGCCTCTTTCTGCATTACACTAGACAATAAATTACTTTTGCATTGTCTCCTGGATGGCGAATTTACACATTTGGCAGCTTTTGATGAAAAGAATCGATACACTGTCTCTTTAAAGGGAAATTAGTAGTTACAAGAACTGGCAATACATTTAGAGATTTGTTGCATTTTTTTTGTTGTTGTTTGTTTGTTTCAATAGCTCACAAGGAGACCATTTTCTCTCAGTATATAAGAATACTTGTGTGCTTAAGGGAAGACAGATTCCAACAATCAGGTTGTTTGCTGTGATTTGTATGCTCTGGGGATGAGAGGAGTTAGCAATGTCAGAAAACTACACATATAGTATAAAAAGTTCCAGAGAGGAGAATTTCTTTTTCTTATCTGTCTCTAGTACATGGCTTGGAACAGAAGCTATTTAGAGAGACTTGGATTATATAGACCCCCCCCCCTTTTAGAATATGTTCCATAGGTCCCCTCATTTGGCTGCTTCCTCTCTTCCTTGTCCTGGGGAACATAGCTCTTATCCTTGAATGGCCTTTTGAACTAATTTTGTGAAAGTCAGTCTGTCCTGAGGTTGGATAGTGTGCCCAGGCACCATCCTCCGCACATGACTGCCTCACCTCCATGCCATCTGAGTCTTGATCCTTGGCCTTGGTTTTCTAGGCCAGTCTCTGAGGATACCACTTGCTGGTTTCCCTTTCAGTACACTTTTGGGTCATCTGTCCTTGTTTGTGATGGAAACTCTTAAAGAGATGCAGGGAAGATATTCTTAGTCACTGGGGAGCCCAAGGATATTCCATATAGGATTAAATATTCTTTCATACTCTGGAAGTTCTCCCATATTCCTCAACTTACCTTACTCTATTCTTTGCTGAGTTAGAGCTGATCAATGCTTTTGAACCACTCTCTTTTGGCTCTTTCAAGAAAGCATGCCTTGAGTCTTCCGGACAGATCAAGTAACCCTACTCTATTATTTCCCAGCCTCAAATGGTTATTTTTAGCTTGTACCATCATTTCAACTCTACACCCTTTGATGTTCATTTTATGATCATGCTTTCTGCAGAGGAAGGCTATTTGTCTTCCCTAGACCAGTCCCTTCCCAGGACCTACTTGACTTGTACACAGTAAGCTTTTGACAATGACTAAAGGGATAAATGAATACATGAATGAGTGACTGATGAAAGAAGAGGCAGAAAGGGAGGGAGGGGAGAAACAAGGAAGGAGGGTTAAATGACCATCATGTCAGGATATCTGTTCTTTAAGATAGACTGAAATTTCTGATAAAAAGGACAAGGATATGAACTTGAACTAGCCTACCCCTTGAACTATCCCTCCCTCTTGTCCTCCATTAACACCGAAGCTCCCTTCTTGCTGCTTCAATGTCCTTGGGATAGCAGCACTCTGAGGCCTTCCATTCCTCCAGTCCTTGTTCATTTTCTACTGTAATCCCCGGGTTAAACTGAAATTATGTTCAGGATTTAAATCTTGCTTTGTTTCTGCCTTGCCTTGTGGGAGTCACATGGCCTTTTTCCATCATCAGGAATATGTTTTCATGCTTTCACACAAAGTTCTTGCAAGACCATGCTTACAACTCTACCTGCACAAACTGTCTGTGGATACCTTTCCTGATGCCTGAAGGCCAGGCTCCTTCCTCTTCTAGCTTTCCTGCTTTGCCCCTTTTATTCACCAGTAGTTAAAGCATTTTGCAGAACTATAATGAAATGCATATTTTTATTTGAACAATGCCTGCTAGGTTTCAGAGTACCAGCTATTTGAGGAACACATTGCATCTGTCTTGGTCATCAGGAAGTTCTCAGATCACAGTAAGCACTAGACAAATGGTGAATAAAGGTAAACACACCCTTTAGGAACCAGTGCCAAACTGTGATTTGGGGAAGTATGGAGCGTCGAAAGCAGAGGTGACCCCAATGTGTTCTTAGTGATTTGCTCCCTTTCTGAGGATATTTGAAGACATCTGCCTCACACTGGAAGGAAGCCTACAGTAGCCACTTTCTATTGATGCTCCACAGCTCACTCTAAGTAGTACTTGGGTGGTACACAA
This sequence comes from Mus musculus, assembly GCF_000001635.26. Taxonomy (NCBI): domain Eukaryota; kingdom Metazoa; phylum Chordata; class Mammalia; order Rodentia; family Muridae; genus Mus; species Mus musculus. The sequence continues at coordinate 7,126,615 of NC_000082.6, forward strand.
GTAACAGCATAATTCCAAAGATCCCTGTTGATGTGAAGTTAGTTAAACACCAGAGGTTCGCTTTTATGGCTTGGTCTTGACTGGTCACGAGGGTATGAATGCTCTCCTTTTCGTTGCGTAGCTGTATCTCTTTGTTGTCATTTTCTGGGACATGCCTTCTCACAAATATTCATGGTCATGTGGTTAAAAAGAGAATGTGAGAGTAGATTAAAGTTGAAAAAATCTGGGGATCTAAATCCATTCTTGACATTTAATTTCTGTATAGAGAACCAGGAAGGTAGAGTCTTTGGTTTGATAGTGATGTGGTACTTTTTATTCATCCCTGGATGCCTGCTAGTCAGTTTTCCAGGAAAATTCATTACAACCTAACCTTAATTATACTGAAGCACATATTCATTTGGGTGTCCTCTTCATACAGGATTATATATAGTTTTTCTTTTAGGTCATGTTTCTAAACCCGAGAAAGGAATCCATTTTTATGTACTTGGCTCCTTGGAAGGATGTGTGAGATTATAGACAATGCATTGGGAAAGAGCAGGGAAATAAGGAAAGGTCAATACATGGAAACAAGGCTTTGAGATGGTCCTCTGGGAAACAGTGTGTTCAAAATTGCTTCATCCAGAGTCACAGGCCAGCTCCTTCTCTCACCTTGTGCACTGGGGCAGATGTAGTAACCACGCAGTCTTCAACCCAATTCTCACGCCAAGTGACTCTAGCTGAGGCCATCTGTCAAATTCAGCCCCTCAGAGAATTCAGGTTGTAAAAGGTTAGTGGCCAGCACTTGCCCCAGCTAGTAGCCGAAGCTCCAGTTGAGCTTCCAACTTTAAGAAGCTCTAAGCTAATTAATATCTGCACATAAATGCTTTCTGCACAGTGCTCTCTATCTGCATTTCCCACTGACATTTTATCGCATACAATCTCTCCCATCTCCTTGGTCCTCTTAGGTCTTAGAATAGCTCTTGAGCACCAGAAGGATGTCAAGATCTGTTTAGACCTCAGCACCTAGGGAAGATTGCCTGCTAAGTAGTGCTATGGGGGGAAATAAGCATGCTTACGAGTCACCCAATTGTTTCTAGGCCTTTGCAATTACATTTATCCATCTTTTAAATGACACACCTTACGGCCTATCCATCTCCCTCAAATGTGGATCACCCCAGTGCTTAGGCCCTTGAATACACCCCTATTATCAGTTTACATATTACATTTTTTGGGTGGCCACCATCAGGCTTTCATGTGAAGGGTGTGATGGGGACTGTAGGAAACTGAATTTCCCCTTGTAGTCTCAGGAGTGCTAGTCACAGGATGCTCCTTCCTCTGTAAATAAGCCACAGCCTCATCTTGTTTCTCTGCTTCCCCGTCTTTCAATAGCCATCTCCTCCCACCCTTCCTCTTCATCTCCTGTAGCCTTCATATCCATGCACACATAAATAAGGCTGCATGCACGCATGTGAGAATATATAGCCATCATAGTAGAGTGTGGGTGTGTGTACGTGCTGAGGAAGTATAATAGACTATGGTTGTGTGTTTTTAGGTATATAATAAGTTTTCTGCAGATGTGTGTGTGTGTGTCGGGGGGGGGGTGAGGCATTTGTTGATTCAAACCAATTTTTTCCCCTGAGTTAGTACCCAATCTGTAGCTAAGAACCGCTGACTACAGCATATTTCTGAATGTAGATTTTTCCCCCCTGACAGCCAAGACCTAACTCTCGCCTGATCTATGTAGCTGCATTGTTCAAATCACAAAGTCTTTGTGACAGAGCTGCTCTTTTCTGAGAGCCCCCAACACACCTGTCAGTAGATGGACGCAAGTCTCCTGGAGTCACCACCTTACCTAGAAACTCAGCAGATGATGGGAATTATTTCTTTCTACTAATTCCCCTTTTAGTGGAGATAAGCCGCTTTGTTCAGCTGTAAATGAAACATTAGGGTATTAACTGTGAAGCCAGAAGTATTGGGGAAGCTGCGATTTTATCTTCGGTAGGAACATTTTGGGCAATAAATTGTTTTGTTGGATAGAATACTAAATCTCTTGAGTTACAAAGAAGCAGAGCTCATTAAGGGGAATGCTTAAAGCAGGGGGAAAAGAGTAGAGACAAAAGCTTATTGCCTTGCTGTGGAATCGTAAGGTATACAGGCTCTTCTGTATACGTAGCATGGAAGAATTATATGGTAGAGTGATTAAATAGATGTGTCTATAGACCTGCAAATACTCTGTGAATATGTCCAAGGGATGAATACATTCCTGAAATATCAATAGTAGTCTATAATAAGTTATGAATTTTGGAGAACATATTTATCCTCAAAGACTAGGTTTTTGTTTCCTGCGGGTGAAATTTTCCCATCTTTTTTCCACATCCTTCAGAATAATCAGCTGGCATGGTTACATAAATGTTTGCAATAGAGGAAATTAGGTGCTGAATTTATACAAAATATTGTCACAGAATACACACCTAAATTAAGATAATTATGTGCTGAAGCATCTGTCAACGGGGCTTGGCATGGAGGGAGGGACTTCCCATGATTAAGAGAAGGCTTCTATTAGGAATTGTAGGTTTTTATCTCATGAGTGTTCCCCTCCAGAGGGGAAGGGAACAGAGTGATTGTTCATTGAGCAATGATGGGGGCAGAAGCAGCAGTAGAGGAGTGCTGTTTTATCTGGGAAGATCGCTTTGTACTTGGGGTTGGCTTCTCTGTGTGCCTTCAAACCTGAGACTGCATCTCTGTGCCTCTCCATGTCTTGTTTCTGCTGCTTCTGGCGCTGGGGAGGAGCACGGCCCCAAAACCATCGTACGGAGAAACAGAGAACACTGCAAACAGACACACCTATGAGGCTGCAAGAGCTATGTCAGAATGATATGTTTTCTTCTTTATTTTTCTCCTTGAGTTGTTCAGAGCCTCCTTGCACAGTATCCCACCTGGAAGCCCTTCATCAGTATTTACCATTTCCTTGAATATCTGGATATGAGGCATGTGCCCAGGACACAGTCACCTGAAGCTGTCCATAATGTGCAGAGTCCTGGATCCTGAGTTCTCATTATGACCCTGCTATGCATACAAGCTCTACGGATCCCTTTGCTTCATTCTTTCTGCAGAGAAAAACACACATCTTCCAACCTAGCGGGGCACTGTCCCTACACATAGCTTCCCGAGAGCCCGGGCAAGCGGGAGCTTCCTTAAATCTGACTTGACTTGAGAAAACTAGGAATATGATATCTCAGGCTATTTTTAGGGCCAAGGTATGACTCAGTTCTAGAGTGCTGGGCTAGCATGTTCCCTGTGTTGCAAAATAAACAAATACATCCTAGATTTTAAATAAGTAAGCAAATAATAATTTCATATTTAACTTAAAATCCACCAAGCTATCATGTCTTACCTGAAAATAAAATCCTTTTTGATATTCTATCCAAACACAGTGCCAGGCTGAAGTTCTTGAAGGCTTTGATATGATAGAATTGAGTGGGTTGTATCTGAATCTGCTGTGTATTTGTGCTATGATTCAAATGGCAGGATATTTAACTTGTCATTCATTGTGCCGGTGACTTCTCAGGACCACTTACTTATGGAGTAGGACCCAGGCTGTCAACACGAGTTTGTGGGAGCATCAGACACCCAGCAGCACTCCTCCCTTCTATCTGTCACATAAAGGGCACTGTGAGTGTTGAAATTAGTTGAAATATCTCCACGGAAGTGACTGTAACCCACTTGTGACACACACATGGCAGAGTCTATAGACTTTGAAGTTGCTACCAAAGAGCAAGAAGGGCAAGCAGAAGGAAAGAAGTTAAAATCAGTAATTTGCACTATAGAGAAACACCAATGTGATAGTAGTTTCTAGATGGAATTGCATTTACATGGAAGTACTCTTTTGGCACCCTGGGGTAATTCTGACATATATGTGTAACCCCCATTTTCAACTCTTGCAAAAAAGTAATAGACATGAATGGTAAGAGCACAGGCTTATGTGTTCTGGATTCAAATCTTGTCGTTTTGCAAACTACACATTCCTCAATATACATGATATTCTATTGGAGCCTCATTTTTCTCATCTATGAAATAACCATGTAATACTACATTTTTTTCCTGGCCCCACTAGGCTCTAAGATTTCCCTGTTCAGTTAACATAGCTTCACTTTGTAAACTGCCATAGCCCACAGCTTCCTCCCACATGGTCTGATGAAGAATCCACATCCTCAGAGCTTTCCCGGAGGATTCTGTTCTTGGGACTGCTTGTGAGCTCCCAGAGAGTAATATTCCAGGAGGACTCTTCATGAAGACAGTGCTTGTCTCAGGTGAACCTGTTTGCAATGCACCAGAGACTTAGTAGCTAATGTCTGATCATTATCAGTAAGAGTCATGGTCATTGCCAGAGCACTTGTCCCCATAGATGGAGCCTGGTGCTGAAAGCTATGTGTTTCCCTCCTCTCTGAGTGGCATTTATAAAATGCTAAAGCTTGCTTGACCTCAGTGTCGTCCCGTGCAGTATAGTAATACAGAATTAGCACACGGTTTTAGAAAATTTGCAGATGATGCTGGTGTTGGCGAAGGGTGTAGTTTAAATGTAGGTTGTTGAAGACTCTATGTATGCTTTATCTTCATCATGACTGTTATCTATTATTATCATGTCGAGCTGGGCATAGAAATGAACAGCTGAGTCTTGGGAGAATCTGTACAAAAAAGATCTGGTCAGGCTACCAGTTATCCTGGGAGACTTTATCTCTGACCCCTAACTGCTAGAGATCTTTATATTTTCAGAGATCTCTGGAAGGGAACAATCCTTCTTTTAGTTTTTCATTAAGTGAAGTTTAGGCTAGAAATATGCTCATGTGGTAGGCTGTGGCCAGGACAGTCCTATATTGAGTGACATGCGCAAGCACAAAGCCAAGTCCCCATTCCTGCTGCATCAAACACCCTTGGCTAGATCACTGCTGGAGGCTGCTCAAATGCAGTCCTCATGCAAAAGTTAAAGTTAAAACTGAGGACCCTGTCAGAGGTCCTTCAGGTTTCTTCTTACTTAGAGCTGCAGAGGAAAAGCAGAGTTTCACACATATGGTAACCTTAGACGAAAACATTTAGTCAGTCACAGAACCCAACACCTAAAGGCTGAAATCAAAATGTGCCCCAGGGCAGCTCCTTACAGATACTCAAGGACTCTCTTCTATGCCTTTTTTTCATAACACTTGGTAGCTTCTAGAAACTTGGACACATAAGCAAGAGTCTCTCTAGTCTCTGCCTCCATCTCCACCCCCCTCCACTTAAGAGTTGGAATATAACCTCAAATGTCATTCCCTCTGTTCCCATCCCCTTTTTTATGCAGGATCTCTCAGTGGCCTGGAATTCAGCAAGTAGCCTAGACTCACTGGCCAGGGTGCTCCAGGGTTACTCCTATCTTTCTTTCCCCCAGATGGAATTACAAGAGGTCCGACTGAGGTCTTTATGTTTGTAAGCCCAACTCTTTATCAACCAGGTCATCTCCCCACCTTTCCCAACACTTTTTCCTCTATCCCTTTTCCTTTGTCAGGATCTATCAGTGAAATTAAGTCTTAGTCAAGTGCAGGGTGAATGGTGCTAATTGACTATTTTGAAAATTTGCCTACCCAGTCCTGGAGGGTGAGGCTTCTCTTCTTTATAGACTGATGAGAAAACCGAGCCTCTAGAGGAGAAGGTCTCTCAACCAAGGAGGAGGCACCATTGCTGTCTTAAAATTTTCCATTTCCAATACTGGCGTTTATGCTTTGAATCTTTACAAAACATATTTTGTGTGTGTGTGTGTGTGTGTGTGTGTGTGTGTGTGTGTGTGTGTGTGTGCAATCAGTGGATCTTGGTTCTGCCCTTGTATCTAAGCTTACAGGCTTGGTATCAAGTGTTTTTACTCACTGACCCATCAAGACTACTTCATAGTTTAAATGTTGATGCCTGAAGTTCTTGCATCTTTCCATGCCAAGCATTTTGCTGGGATTGTGAATATCCTACCTTCCCCAAAGCTCCCTCTTTAGAGACTTCTGGTTCTGGAGATATGGGAGGAGTGCCAGAATCTGCATTTAAAATAGCTTTATTATGTAATCTACCCCCTCGTTCCTCCCACTGAAAACATCCTTCAGGTAACTGCTGAGACTCTCATAGACATGTTCACATGATCTCTGAAAGGAAAAATCCTGAAAAGTTGAAACACACACACACACACACACAGATAGAGAGGGAGAGAGAGAGAGAGAGAGAGAGAGAGAGAGAGAGAGAGAGAGAGGGAGACAAACTCAAGTTGCTCTTAAACACTCTTGTTTTTTTAATATTTTAGGTTAATTGTTTTTATTCCCTAAGATAACCCTCCATTTTTGGTCTTTGCTGCAATCCTCCCCACCCTGTGCAGTGGAAAAGGCAGGAATAGTTGACTCTTGCTTAAGCAGAGTCAACTCACTCTTTAGCATGTTCAAGTTTTCCACTTGGATTGTGCCCACAGAACAAGGGGCAGAGGAATCCCTCACTGGAGCACAGCAGACTTGCCTCAGCCCTATAATAATCCAGTCAATTAAAAATTGACTTTTGTTCTGAACAACATGCTGGTGATGTCATGGGTTGTCGGTGTGTGTGCTGTCACAGGTGCAAGCCCTACGAAGGGATGATGAATGGTATTTCTGTCATGTGTTGAGTCACCTTAGTTGCTAAAGCCTGGAGACTGAATTGGCTCCTCCCACAATGGTATCATGTCCTCCTCCATGTTGTCCTGTCAGTAGTGGAGCTGTACACAGGACTCTGGAGATGTGAATGGGCAGAAGTATGACATTGCATGTTGTTTGTGATACAGTTGTGCATGAAATGCGCTTGATTAGCCCTTCATTAACTGACTACTCCCTTTTGCTGCTCGACTGCAATATAATTGACCAACAAGACTCACTTAGTTAAGATGTCCAATGTGATTTGGTACAGGTCATCAACTGTGGTGGAATCACCATCTCCTTGCATACTTATTTTTGTTATCTGTGTTTTTGGTGAGAATTCCTAAGATATAGTCTCTATATAGAATTTAAGTGAAGCATACCTGCAATGTGTTCAGTTGATTTGGGAGGATTTGTCAGAAATAAAGTGTCAGAACATTGAAGGACACTACGGTATGAGTACAGGAAACAAGCCATCATATCAGAGAAATCAAGGAGCATTAAGCTGTCTGATAGCTACTTTTCAAATGTATTTTTGCTTTTTTATGAGAATTTCATACATCCAATGGATTTTGACCATATCTACTTTCTTTTCCTGCTCCTATGAGACTCAACCTTGCCCTATCCCCCTTGTAGTCTCATGTCTTTCTCTGTATATATGTGTGTGTATACATGGCCCACTGTGCTAGTATATTTTTTAAACTAATGTATCTATTTTCATCACAAAATAATTGGTATGATTCCAGTTGATCTCTGCAAAATGAATCAGTCTATGCAGAAGTGTGTTAAGGCAGGGTTTCCAGATCTGTATTATGCCTTGCTCACTGTCCTAGTGTGTTAAGGTAGGGTCTCCAGATGTGTAACATGCCTCGTTCACTGTCCTCTGGCTGCCAAGAAGCTTTGGAAGTCACCATGCTTGCTCCAGACTTTTCTCTACAAAATATTCAAGCTTGGCTTAAAGTCATGGTGAAACTATAGACAGGAAGGTAGGTTGATAAATAGATAATAGAACAGATGGGTGTATAGGCAGATGGGATCGATGGGTTAAAAATAAAGAAAACTTTGGAAATAGTTTGGAAGCCAGACTCTGTGAAGGAGCATCTAAGCTTTCATTTTCTGTGTGGGGGCAACAATTGGTACATATATTATTTCACCTTTTTTGGACCTTGTTACCATTTATATAGTACATAAAAAATAATCTTAATGTTTGCTTCAAGAGTTGAGGATACAGGGAGATACAGATAAAGATATATGAGAATGTTATGGTCCAGCAAGCATTTAGTGTAACAAGGACCTGACCTTAATCCTCAAGACTTTTCTAAAAAGTTAGGTGTAATGGCGTGTCCTTACAACTTCAGTGCTGGAGAGGTGGAGGCAGGTGGATGCCTGTGGCCTTGTGGCTAGCTATTCTAGCCTACATAGTGAGCTCCAGGTCAGTTAGACACCTATCTCAGAACAAAATAAATTTGGATGACTACCGAGGAGTAATGGCTGAGATTGCCTTTTGCCTTCCACGTGTGTGTGTGTGTGTGTGTGTGTGTGTGTGTGTGTGCACTTGCATACACCTGTACACTTGCACATGCATGAACATGCACAAATCCACAGTAAATTCCACAAAGAAACATAACTATCCTGTAAAAATGACTAAAGAAAATTTTATTTAAAATCATGTCCTATATCTACAAGGCAAGACTCCCACCGCAAAAGGGTATCTGGCTCAATAATACATCAAACATGGTAGGTTTTCTTCCATTTATGGAAGGTCTTTTTGTTTTATCTTCTTTGTGTAACTGTATCTCAAAAACAGAGTAGCTTGGTCCAAGAGGCCAGAAACATCACACACACACACACACACACACACACACACACACACACACACACACACACACAATTTAACCAAAGAAAAGAATGGGGTCTTTGCCAAAACTGAAAACTCTACCTGCTAGCTCTCAGAACTCTAGCTGATATGGACAACACTTTCAAAGTTTATTTAAAAATTCACTGGGCTTTGTCTTTGTGCTTACCTGCAATGTAAGTGGTGCAGTGACTAATGTGTTCTTGGATGTGGTTAAGTGTCCTGAAAATGGTGGCTAATGATTTCCCTTTGAAGTGAAATAAATACTGCGTTCCTAAGTTCCACTGTTCATTTTTAATACTTTGAGTTGAAGTCATTGTCTTGTGATATAAATGAATTATCATCCATAAAAATCTTAAATAAAAATTTTAAATATAATTGCATCCTCCTGCATCTGAGAGCTTCTCTCTGGGAATAGAGGCACATAGAGATTCCTGTTACTCTCAGAGGGTCATAACTAGGAGCAGCATCCTTCAAAGCTTTTGAACATGGATTGCTGAAAGACAATCCTTGGCTTCAAAAGCTGTCTATATTGTTGAATATGAGTGCTTGAGATTCCACTCTGCTGGCTGCAGCATTCGGGATGAGCCTAATTGTACAGCCACTGACACACAGAGTGGTAAATAAGTTGTGGCCCGTGATTCTGGCAGGCTTTGACTATTAGCATTAACCATAGGAATAGCTCCTCTACAGGAAAAGTGTTTGCTTTGACAACAGAGAAGCAGGGAGATCTGGGGCAGTTTAAGAAACCCTGTAGAACATTTGCAAAAGTGATTTTGAAGACAACCCTGAGCCTGGAAACATTCATGATGAAATGCATTCATGATAAAATTCTATCTTGAATTGCACTGGATTTCCCCTTAATTAGCTGACTATCTTCCCCCTGGCCTCCTTGTGGAATAATTGAGAAGCAGGAATTACATGTGTTTAAGACATACAACTTACTTTAGGTGTTGGTATTCATAGTGAAACAATTCACATTGCTTTATATACTTACTATCTTAGTTTGAGTATACTAACTCCTCTATTTCTGTGTATGTGACATGCACACAAATGCATGTGTGTGCATGCATGTACAGGTAGAGGCCAATGAACAGCCTCATGTATCAATCCTTAAGTACAGTACCATTAACAAAACAAGCTCTTCCTCCTCCTCCTCCTCCTCCTTCTCCTTCCCTCCTCCTCCTCCTTCTTCATCTTCTCCTTTTGAGACAGGACCTCTCAATGCCTGGAACTTGCCAAAGAGACCTGGTTGGCTGGCTGGGTGGAGCTCCAGGATTCTGCCTATATCCATCTCCCTAGTGCTGGGATTCTATCTAACGCAGCCTCTCTGGAAAATATGTGTCAAGCATGTGGTTTTTAAGGGAACATTTTATAAAAATCAAAGTATAGTTATTAGAATATCTAATTGTTTCCTGCCATGTCATGATTGGGTAAAAGATTAGATGGGCGAGCATTTCTTTCTTACCCATCCCCAAATGGGCGTCATCTCCCCAAGAGGATGATAGATTATGTGAAAGCTTAGAGCCAGGATGGGCTTTTTAAGGCATTTTATTTCCTGGGAATAGACATTTGAGTTTTGATTCTCCCTTCCATCTACTCCCCTGAGTAGAGAGATGATCCTATCTGCAGCTGTAAGGATGTCTGCCTAGCCAAGCCACAAAGGATATTATTTTGCATATAGTAATAGCTTCAAGGTGTGTTTTTAAAGCTGGAGTAGGCATGCTAAGTTTCGGTCTAACTCTTGAGAGCTTTCTGGGCACAGCCTAGAGGAAGATCTTCAGCAAGCCTGCAGAAAGAATACCATTCCTCATGCGAAGAAAACTCCTGACAACACAGGAGCTTTGCCTTTCTGTTTGGTAAAGTATAATTGGAAAACGGTGGAAATTAGTTCAGCACAGCTTTGATGCCAGCCCACAGGCAAGGTCTCTAATGCCCAACTCCCCTGCTGCAAACCTTTGAGGCTGGAAAGGCTCAGCTGAGCAGAGACTAGCAGATGCAGATGCTTAAGCCAAGGCTCCATGCAGTTTTTTCTCAGTTCCACCAGGTGCTGCCAGAGAACATTGAGCAGGGCCAGGCTCCAGGCAAAGCATGTTTGCAGCTGCTCTGGAACTCAGGGGTTGCTTGGAAGGCAACAATTAAATGAGTTGTGCTGAGGAGAACAGCTCTCACTCACACACAGTTAAAATGCTTCCAAGAGCTTCCCCACTGCCTACCATCTCAGATCAACATTTGGATGTGCACTTGGGTCTTCCCATATGTTTCCATATCTTGTGTGCATCTAGATCTCCAGTCCAAATCTTAGCTGCACCCAGGGTCAGGCTTTGACTTTTCAGCCTGGAAGAAAGCAACACTGTGGTTGGACATTTCCCTCTTTTGTAAAGGCTGCCTATTTTGTTCTGTCCTTTTCCAGATTCTGTATCTGGAGCAATGAGGTGACAGCCCAGATCTGTGGCCTCCAGAAGGTGCATGTCCAAGACTTATTGACATATCTCCAGAAATATAATGGGTGGTAACTCCTGTGGGGTTGAGAGGGATGGTCATTACAGTTCCCACACAGAACCATGCATGCAGCCCAAACACCACATAGTGTTGAGGGTCAAATCCCCACAGGCAAGAATGATTTAGTCCACGGTGTTAATAGTGTTGAAAGATGAGAAACCTCATTCTAGGGACAGAAGGTTTGTGGAGAAGGGGTTGCATTCTTCCAAATAAATCTTGTACATTGTGATCACTTTAGAAAGCTCCTGTAGGTTACAACTCAGAGCCAGTACCTTCCTAAGATGCACAAAAATGTGAGGGACACTACACCACAGCCCCAGAGACGACAAACACTTTGCTAACATGGCTTTTACTCCCTACTGGAATAACATCAAGGATGGAATTACTGTACCATATGATAGATTAGGAAAACAAGGTCTAGGAAACTGGCTTTTCATTCCTGGTTGCTAGGTGGGGAACCCAGTTTTGTGACCAGATCCAATCCTTTATGGGCTAGTGTTGCTTTCCCTGTTTCAAATTGTGTACCAGAGGATGACATGCTATTCTAAATGGAAGAAACAGAGCCCAGTGCAAAGGCTCAGTCAGTTATGTGTCTGCCATGCAAAACCTTGAGTTCCATTCCCTGAACCCACCAAAAATGAATCAAGCATGGTGACACATACTTTTACTCCCAGAACTAGGGACATGGAGATAATGAGATCAGTGGGGCTCGGTGGCCAGTCAGCCTAGCCTACTTAGCAAGCTTTAGCCCAGTGATCAGACAACAAAAGGTAGGGGCTGGTAATAGGGCTTGTCTAGACGAGGTGTTTGCCACCAAGCCTGAGCACTTGAGTTCTGTCCCTGGAACCCACATAATAGAAAGAGAGAAGTGACACCCACATGTTGGCTTCTAACCTCAGTGTATGTGCTGTGGCATGTGTACCCCCTGACATAGAAAATCAATCAGAAATAGAAAACAATATCTAAAATGGATGACATCCTGAAGAATGACAATCAAAGCTGTTCTTTGGCTTATACACACACACACACACACACATGCACACGCGCGCGCACACACACACACACAACCAGGACAAATAATTCACTTTATATTATCATATCTAAAGGAGTCAGAAGAAATAAAATGAAGAGGAAAATAACATTTCCCAGAATTCATAGTTTCACCGTCTCTCATAGCAAGTTTGAAAATGGCACTCAGCCATGTCACATGTTGTTTAGCAGCACCTACATGATCCTATTGCAAAGTGCTATCAATATCCTGGCTTAAAACATCTATTTCACTCTTTCAAAATAATGAAATGAGTATCACTGGGGTAAAATCAAATCATCCATAAAGTTGGATGCTTCTGCATGCTTGAAGAGTCTCTGTCTTGCCTTCTCCTGCTCCAGAAGTCGATGGTCTAGTGGATCCTCCTCCATTATCAAAGCCACTATTGTCCTATTTTCAATTGTCTCTCTGACTCTGTCTTGACAACCTCTTAAGGTCCCTTATGTTTCTATTGTCTGCCAGCCCACCCTGATAGTTCACAGTGCCCCTCCTTCTCTTGAACTGAGCAAAGTCTAAAACCTCACATTCTCACCAAGCCATTTTCTTACAAAAGGTGTTATTATTCAGGCCATACCTACTTTAGGAAGACCACTAATAGATTTACTGGCGAGGAAAGGATAGGTTTCATTGTCACTGGGCTTGGGTGAGGTGTGTGTGTGTGTGTGTGTGTGTGTGTGTGTATGCATGCATGCGTGTATGTATGTGTATATATGCTTATGCACAGAATACCACAGAATAGCAAATCACAATGACAGGCTTGTATGGTCATTGTGAATCATATCCCTTCACTCTAATACCTCGAAATGTTTGGAGAAAGGACTCATACTGTGTCGCATGCATTTACTTTTTTATGTAATGCAATTGCAGAGTCCAACCAAAACCAGAGGAAAGTGTGTGGATGTGAGCAGGCAGAACATGACAGCTTATCCATTGCCTTTCCTGCTAAGCCTCAGGGTAGCACAGTGCTTATTCATGGGCTCAATGACAACATGGCAGCTGCACTGATTTTGAAGCACCTTGCACACCCTGACAGATTCTGTCTCCTCACTGAAGGTCCAGTACACTGAAGGTCTTTCTCCTGGAACAGAGGTGAACAGACATAGCCCTCGGGCCACAGCTGGCACACAGACATTTTCCTAAGCAGTTGAATGGGAAGCCAGTTGTGTCTGCTTCCTTGTAGATAAATGATGACTGCTTTTGTGCTGTAATAGCAGGACTACATAGTGGCAAAATAGGTTATACTTGCAGTGTCTGGAATATCTACTCGCTACCTCTTTATGGAAAATAAAGTTGGGGATCCCTTGCTTTAGACAGGTGTATGCTGGTAATTTCCTCTCATGCTACCACAAAATTTGAACTGGAGGACCGCTCAGACATCAGTACCTATACATTCTTTGCTACAGCATCAGTAGTAAGAAATTCCTATTAACAATCTTTTTGCAAGTAGTGCTGGAATCAACTGATGTAAACATAGATTGTTTAGGGTTTTGTTTTTCCCCCAACTGTATTTACTGCGATATATGGTGCTCAGCTCTGGTGATGTATAGGAGCCAGTAAAAGCAGAGACTTAAATAGTGTAACTGTATTCATTTTAAAGTTTAAAAAGTTAAGATTTGTCTTCTGGAAATACAGGAAGCCATTTAATACTGTCATTGTGTCTAGATGAATAGACATAAACTTGGCACCTCTAGAAATTATCCCATAAATATCCATAAGACCTCGTGGGTGAGTCTGATTTGCTTCCGAGTCTTGGTTCTCAGCTCCTGAATCTCTCCCATTGCTCACTAACACTCACTGGGTGGAGAAATTAGATAGCTGTGCCTAAGAGCTGATGTTGATACTCTAAGCTCATCAGGGCTGGATGGGTGGTCAGAGTTGCCATTTGCCATAGGAGTCTGTCTGCTGCTGGCCATTGTGCTTGAGTTGGGGCGTATTTGCATGCCCACAGCTGCTCTGCATGCTCTGGTAGATACGTCGCAACTCTGGGGTTAGCTGATGCTCTGGCCGCAGAAGTTATTTTTCTCATTGCTGTGAGAGAGTGTTTAGCAAAAGGAATCGAAGAAAGGGAAGGTCTGTTTTGCCTCATAGTTTGAGTTCATGGTGTTGGGGTTCTCATAGCAGCAGGAGCATGAGTCAGCTAGTCACATTACATCCATAGTTAGGAGGTAGGGAGAGGGGAAATCTGGTCGTCGGCTTACCTTCTCGTTCGTATTTAGCCCAGCACTCCAGCCTATGACCAGTGCTGGGCATGTTTAAGGTCATCTTCCCTTGCTTGCAGGGAACTCACTGTGTGTTCCCTGGGGTTTGGCGCCCCAAGCTCACCCTTAAGCTCTACTTCACTTTGCTTCATGTTTAAATGTGCTGCCAGCACCAGATTGCCCCAACTTCTCAGCCTCGCCTGATAAGGCTGAGCTGCTGTTGTCGCTATAAGTAGATCAGCAGAACAAGCCTGTGATCAGTTTCTGGGGGGCAGCAGGACCTCTCAGTCTCTGGCTGCTGTGATCACAGGGCCTGAAGAACGAGAGAGCCTCTGATGCGTTCTTATCAGGCTGAGCCTAATGTCAACCCTGTTAGAGGGCCTGCGTCCGATCAGCCTGTAGCTTTGTTCTGAACCGTTCAGTAACAGCTCACTGGAGCAGAAAGAGCCCTGCGAATTGATATTATAAACCCGCATGCCTGTTTTATTCATTGCAGAGTGAACAGAATATAACACAAGTATTTATTTCTAGTGGTTAGAGAATGACATTTCTTTCCCCTTTCCCCATTGTTGCAGAATGCAGAAAACAACACGCGGCTCCGTGAACACAATTGCATTGAAAAGTTATTGCCAACTGTTCCTCGTTTCCATTATCTTCCACCCTCCTAAGCAGTAGAAGTGTGTGTTGAATATGTATGTGTGCGTAATATATATTACATTCGTTTGGATGGTCTTAATAAAGAGTCACGGGCTATGTATGTAATCCAATTGCTGCCAGTTGCGACTTCCATCTCTGGCTGTTCCCTTGACCTGTCTACCCCTCCTCATTTTCATTGAAAGTTAGGTTTTCTAGAAAAATTCATGAGACGTTGTCATGTTTCATTCATCCTTTGCTCCTGGGCATTCCTCACTGAAGGTCAGGAGCTATGAAATTTCTCTTTTAGAGCCTTGGCTTTGATATGGCACGGACTGGGCAATAGAGAAAATGAAGTGTGGAAAAACGAAGTTACGGCAATGTCTTAAATGGCATGAGGGGCTGCTCAATATGAGTCAGTAATAAGGGGGATACTGCCTATTGTCTGAGCTGGCCCATCTCTCCCAAGGTGATCAAGGGAAGAGCTGGGCACGTGGGTAACTTCAGTCACACTTAGAGCAACATCACTCTTGCTATTTTCCATGATGATAGTGGTGGTGGTGGTAATAGTAGATTATGCCATATAGAGGAGTGGCATTTGATAATTGTTAACATATAATGGTCACCTTCATAGGATTTCTTTCAGCAAATGTTCAAGTGATAGTTAATCTGTACTAGGTGATACCTGTGGTCCAGGCATACTGACCTAAGCATTCAATCAGCATTCCTTAGTTTATTGAGCCAACTGTATCTCCATTGGAAATTGTGTTATTAACCCCATAATTGTAATGTGGACACTGAGTTGTACAACTGACTTACCAAATTCCCAAGCTTCATAAGAAATAAAACTGGAACCATTACAGTCTTAAAACTCCCACAAAAAGGGCTATTCCCCCCCCCTTTCTTTTTAACTGTTCACTTGCTGCTAAGTCAGTCCCAAGGTTTTAGACACAATCATTTGGCCATGTGTCTAGACTGCCTTCATAGCTACCATTGTAAGAGTAGCTCACAGAGGGAAACGTTGGGGTGGCTAGGTGGCTTAGTGCTTAAAGGCACTTGCTGCCATGCCTTGCAACGTGAGTTCAATCCCCAGGATCCAGGTAGGAGTAGAAGAAAAGAAGCAACTCATACGAGTTTTCCTCTGACCTTCACGTATGGACCATGATAGAATGCCCCTGAGATGAATAAATGTACCAATGAAAAGCATAAGCCTGCATCAAAATAGGGAACAAGTCTCCACGATAGATGTTTTACTAATTAGTGGTTTTCTCCTCAAAACATGCACAACATCCACTCAAGGTCTGTCAGAGGCTACTCACACACAGCTTTGCAAGGTAAACAGTAACAAATGAGTGGGGCTTGCCGTAACCCCATGTTCCTTAAAATGATTCTCGACTTTTGAAATAGTTATAGAGCAAAGCACTTGCTCCGGTCTCTCTTGAGCCTAGGTGCTTTCTAATACCCGTGTGCCCCACAATGGATTTTTGGACCAATCCTACTCTGCCCATGCCTGCAGTCAGTCATTATTGCCTTGTTGTGAATCTTTACCTCTAAAACCATTTCCACCCCCATGAAAGACCACATTGCTGTGGCCTGTCCTCTTCCCATTCATCATCATTATCATTGAATCCCACAGTTTTCATCATGTCAAAACCCAAACGACTGACCACCATGGCCCTGCTCATAGTTCCCGACTCAGTGGGTCTTGGATGGGGACCCCAAAATGTAGAGTTCTTGAAGGAGTCCAGGTGATTCCAATTTATTTTTTCCATTCCCATGTAGAGCTAGACAGGTCTATTACTGAGTAGCTAAATTACCTTCCGGTTCATCTCTGAGCATCCATGGCTTCATGATGAAGAGCCTGGGACTCACCTCTTCAGTTCTTGTGTTGATTAACTGGATCTTCCTTTGCTGAGTGCAAAGAGCCTGGACTGGCAGCACAGTATCAACAATCCCAATTAGCCCCTCCAGGAAAAGCTTTTGTCTATGGAGCCTGTGAGAACCAAAAGTCGCAGATGATGCCTCCTGGGATTCTGGCGCATCAAGTCTAGGGGTGAGATGTAAGTTTGAATACTCGGTAAGGCTCTAGATTACCCCAGATCAATTGATAGGCAATCAATTGTTACTTGTTTATTCCACAAGTGTCTATCATAGGTGTCTATGAGCCAGGTGAGGCTTCGTGATATGGTGAATGTGAGTTTCATCTTTATGGAGATGGTGAAATGCAGAATGGAATACATTTAAGTACATGTATGGTGAATGATTTAGTCATTACAAGGGAGCCAATGAAGAAGCAACGATGAGACAAGAAGATGGGCATCATTTGTCAGAGGTCTTGGAAAGATGACACTAGATGAAATAAAGGTGGAAAAATGTAAAAGACTCTTTGATTTCAACTTAACACAAATCTTTGCTGTTGTTTTAAAAGTTTTCTTAATGGAAAACTTTCATGTATCAGCCAGTACAGTAGCTTTTGTTGAGGGTCTACATTATCCAAAGCATAGTTCTCGCTAGTTGTCAAATATTATTTTTCATCTCTGGGATAATGTACCATCTTCACATTATAAAGCAGCTAATGTCCCCAAAAGATTCAATAGTATACAAGGGGCATTGCCTTTCCTTCACTGTATCCTACAAACTCTGGTGTGTTTCAAGTCCTCAGTAGCACTAGCCCTGTCTTCATAATTTTCTTAAAGACCTAGTTCTTTTGTTACCAGTTTACTTGTTTGTACTATTGCTGTGCCAATTTTCTTACAGATTTATCTATATGGTCAACTCCACTGAGGGGAGGTTTGGGTATCTGGGAGTTTAAAGTTTTTAGATGACTCTAATATGCTGTTTGTCTTGGGTCACAGCAACTATCAATAGTTGAAGATTAATAGATGTTTGGCTGCTTGTCAGTTTGACTCTAGTTGAAAATACACGTGTAGAAGGTGGCTATAAACCATGTATTTGAATGGTTCAGCTCTGAGAAACAAGAGGTAGGAAACTCACTGAATGGTCAAGCAGAAATATGTTATAGAATCAACATGGGCCATGGTGTCCACACATGCATGGCTGCTTTCCTGTTGTGTGATTTGGGTTGACATACGATAGTGTTTGCGATAGATTGTAGTGTTAAGAAACAGTGTCTTCTCTTTCATAAATACCATGCTCAGACAAAGAACATAAATTGAATTTCAAGAGGTAAGCAAGGGACAGATTTCTCATGTATCCTGCACACTTCCACTATAGGAAAGTAGAAGAAATTAGTACATTAAAATCAAAGAAAGGGAAGAAAGGAAAGAAAGGAAAGAAAGAAAGGGAGAAAGGGAGAAAGGGAGAGAGAAAGAGAGGAAGAAAGAGAGAAAGAAAGAGAGAAAGAAAGAGAGAAAGAAAGAAAGAAAGAAAGAAAGAAAGAAAGAAAGAAAGAAAGAAAGAAAGAAAGAAAGAAAGAAAGAAAGAAAGAAAGAAAGAAAGAAAACAAGACAACAATCAGGACAGTAGTCGCGCACGCCTTTAATCTCAGCAGTTAGGAGGCAGAGGCAGGCAAATCTCTGACTTTGAGGCCAGCCTGGTTGACAGGGTGAGTTCCAGGACAGCCAGGGCTACACACACACACACACACACACACACACACACACACACAATTTTGCTCAAAAAAAAACAAAAAACAAAAAACAACAGTAACAAAAACCCATCTCTCCAACTAGAGTGTGGTGGCAACATGCCTTTAATCTCAAGCCTTTTGGATGCAGAGGCAGATAGCTGGATCTCTGTGCTTTCAAGGGACAGCCTGGTGAACATAGTGAGTTCAAAGCTGGCTACATAGTGAGGTCCTGTGTCATGAACAAAACAAAACAAAACCCCCAAACCCACTTCTCTACAGTGGAGGATAGTAGCGCTACCTTTCATGCATGTTCCTAGAAAAAACAAACTCTTTAGAGCTGGTGAATGCTTGTTCTCAGTCTTGGGCTGGCAGTGATATCAAACAGAAGGAAAGGAGGTGAAACTTGGCTGCTTCCTGTCTCCCCTCGGAGGAGCAGAGTCCCCAGCTCTCTTTCTCTCTCCTTGCCCTTTCTGTCCTATTAAACCCCCAATCTGAAACAATTGCTCGTGCTTTGTATTCCGTGGAGCTGTAATATTGCCCAGCTATGAGCTCTCTGCAGCAGTTTGTTAACCGAAATGGGAAGTGACAGATTCAATAAAAGGAAATCTCTGTGCCGAGGAAGCAGATATTATTCCCCTCTCACTCTCCGGCTCTCTCGTTCTCAGACGACTCTGTGCCCGGAATCCACAGACTCTTAGCTTATGGATGTGCTGAGGCTCTCTATTGATCCATGTCCAGTTAATTTGATCAGAATAGAGACTTTTATTCCCCATTGTCTCTGCCTGTAGTGACGGGATGGAGCACCTGGGAGACCCCCAACTCCTGCTAATTGTTAAGAAAGAGGAACAGAAGAAGGGGGCCTGGGTTCATTCTGCAGTGTCCGGGAGGCAGTGGGTGGCATTATGGCTTCTCTATAGGTCCTGGAGAGTCAAGCTTGTTCTCAGGCTTAAGTGGCGAGTGCTTTGTGCAATGGGCCTCCTCTCCAGCCCTGCGTGAACACTTTTTGGGTAAAAGTAGAAATGATGATATTGATAAAAACCAACTAGTGATGTGGAACCCCTGTGAAATGCCAGCAAGCAGTCCAAGTGCATAGTGCCTGCTAGTCGCTGCTTCAGAAGAGATGCTATGATTATCCACATTGGCCTTAAAGAAAAGACTTACTCAAGGCCTCACATGGAGGAGATCTCTTCGGACCTTCTGATATTTTAGCTGTGAAGGTTTGTTCCAGTTGTAAGACACCCAGTTGCTCTTGAGAGTAACATCTTGTCTTAGTACCTGCAGCATCACAAGCAAGGGCACTTTGCATCTTTGATGCAGTCCAGTCTTTTTCCTCAGTGACTCTCTAGCGCGGCAGCAAACACAGACTTGTGACATTCTGTCACGGGCATCCTGCTCCTGCTCGTCTTTAGTCATCGGAATCTAAGGGGCTCCTCTACTCCTCAGTGTTGAGCAGTACCCAGCTCACTCTGTGAAGAACCTGGTGCACACATCAGCTCTGAATGGGGCCAACTCTAATGTGTCTTGCTTGTCAGGCTCTCCCAGTCTTTTGTTTTCCTACACATTTGAATAATACGCCTGATTGCCACAGCAAATGCTGCACCCAGTACAAGCTTGGAATTCTCGCCTAATGAAGCATGTCTAACAGGGCCTGCTGCCCTGTCCCCTTCTCCTCCACCAGCACAGCACAGAGGATTCTTTTATCTTTCTTCAGAATTGACTTGCTTTCCCGACCTTCCAGTGGCTTCTGCCTTATCTGTTTACCTCCTGTGCCTCTGTTAGACTGTTAATTTTCAGTGGCACCTCCTATCTGCTGGTAATTAACACATCGAACATTGAAGAAATAGCTCTGCTTTATGCAAAATGCTAATGGAGGTATTTTTTCCTCCTCTAATTATACCACTGTATTTTACTGATCAACATTGACCTAAAAGGATCTTTCCATTTCTTTCCTGCACTCCTCCCATTTTATTTTATTTTTTCCTTTCTATTATTTTCATTGGGAGAGCCAGTACAGTACGGGGAGCATTTGGGCAGCAGAGTATGAGATCATTACTGTCAGAGGCTGTCACTTCTCTGTTCAGATCCCCTAAAGTAACATGAGTATATTTGCTCTCACTTCTCTGTTCAGATCCCCTAAAGTAACATGAGTATATTTGCTCTCACTCTTGTTCACTGTTGGACAATTCTTTGTTAGATGTGAGTCTGATCAATTGGGAATGTGTGCGCCCCCTGGAATCTAAATATTCTGCCCTGGTAATTCCCCAGATGGGGCCCTTCCACGACTCCTTCTCGGAGTGATGAGATCCCAGCCACTAGCCTCTCATCCTGTTAGATTTTAGGGCAGAGGAACCCTTGCCTTCTCCAGCGGACCCTGGCTGTATTTATCACCTTCCTCTTAGGCTTAGGACCTAAGCTGTAAGGAACACCGGTTCAAAGAGCTGGAGGTCTGTGGAGGAGGTCTGTGGTTACAACAATAAAAACAGGAGCAAAGAGAGCAGCTTCTATGAAGGACTCTGGCTAGAATAATGATAGAATCGTCTGAATCGATACGTCTCTTGTCAGACTTACGTCTGATGTTTGAATCAACCAGGCCTTTCTGCAAGAGATTTTCTCAAGAATATTGAATTATTTATTATTTGTACCCCCTTCCTTTCTGATGATTTTTTCCCTCTGACTTAGTAAAATTTGTTTTTCATGCTGCTGGTTTCAATGTTGTCTACTCTTTGATAAATAGCAGTAATTGGGCGTATAGCAGAAGTCGTGTACAAATGTGAGACTTCAATTACATCGAGAGCATTTGTTTCTTGTATTGATTTTTTTCTTATAAGATCTGGTCTCTACAGCCCATAGTGCTGAGTATTTTAAAGGAGTATTCTTTGTCTGCGAGTGTCAGCATGCCCCCATGTGTCTTTTTTTTTTTTTATGTGATTCTTCCTCTACTCCATGCTGTATATGCCAGGGGCTGGGGAAGGGTGAGCTGTGCCTGACCAGTCTTGCCAGGGCTCTCTCACCTGGCTGCTGCCCAGACTTGCCGCTGAATGTGACAACTCAGACTGGTGTTTTATGTAAGGAAATGGTGAAGACAAAGAAGGTGACTTTTTTGAACTAGTGTAGTAAAAATTATAAGATGGGTTCCTATGTTAAAATAGGAGATGAAAAATAAAATAAAAAAGAAATAAGGCATGTGTATATTATTATTACCAGTGATTTAGAGTATCTATCTATATATAAATTTATCATATCATATATATATATTTATCCTAATATCATATACATTGTTTTCAGAGAGCTGATTGTCTGGATTTGGGGACCACAAGCACACCTCTCCCCAGGGTTACATCTGAGCCGTGCATGTGGTGATCCTGGGTTGGACATGGTGACATTTCCTGGCACAGCCAAGGTTTATAAGGCAGGAATCTGATGTTGGACAATTTTGAAATAACTGCTTAGAGTGACCAGAATCTAATGTAGACACAAGTGAGGGCTGCTAGCCTGGAAGAGTCCTAAGGTTCCAGAGACTTAAGCACACCCAGAGTCCAGCCACAGCTTCCCACAGCCCGGGGACAGGATCTGTGAATAGGCAGTTGTACAAAAAACAGCTGGGCACTGGGCCTTTTGTAGCCCAGAGTCTCTGAGCCGCTACACTGTGCTGTCACCAGCACTTTCTCGAGGAGTGAAATACCATGGGGGTGTTGAATCATATTTTTAAGGGCATGTAAATAGTGGATTTTGATTTTAAAACAAAACAAAACAAAAAAAGGTTTTGAAGGGCGAGTGAGGACTTCAAGGGCATTTACAGGTAAGGTACACACATTTTATTTTACTCTGTCCCCAGTCCTTAAAGCTGTATCTGTCTTCAGAGACTGGAGCTGAGCATCTAAACCGCCTGAGTTTGATAAAGGAGTCAGACTCTAAGTTATTATGCCGCAGGTGACGAGTCTGGGACTTAAAAAGACAAAGAGAAATCAAGTTGGTGTTAGCTTCAGCTGTGCCTCTGGACTAGACTGTGTTTTTGCATGTGTACATCTCTCTCTCTCTCTCTCTCTCTCTCTCTCTCTCTCTCTCTCTCTCTGTGTGTGTGTGTGTGTGGTGTATGTGCCCGCCTTTTGGATAAAAGGCCCCTCTCCTCCCTAGTGGGCTGCCAGGCTCAGCCTTCAGACACAGTCCTATTGTCTTAGATTTCTTTTCCTATCATGTAGGTGTCTATACCACGCCACCCACGCAGGAGAGTCAGTGAGCTGTGAAATATATTCATTGTTAGAGTACCCAGGAAATGGCGGCAGGCATTCGCAGGTAATAGCGTTGGACAGGCAGGGGAGACCGCCAACATTACCGGCATTATTTCGGTTGCCTTTTTCATTATAGGTTCGGGAAATAGGCAGCAATTCGATTATGGCATGATTTGGGGTGGAATTGCTTGCACCCCTGACCCCGTCACTGGGGGATCCAGGGAGAAGTCAGCTCAAATAAAGTTTATAGTGCATTAACTGGACCGAGCACAGCCTCACCCTGCAGAGAGTGATTTCTCATCTTCCAGTGGTTTGTAACTGCAGCGCAGATCTATCTGTACCTTAAGGCACAGGGAGGATTGGCTGAGATGTATAGGAGTGAGCAGAGGCAACCAATGGCATGCAAACCCCTCCCCTTCCATGTGCAGCTCTGGGCTCCTTGGCGGCTCTCTGTGGCAATGTGATTAATAACACAGAGACATCCTGCTTGTTGGATTATTAATTTCCCGTCTCTTTGCCTTATTTTTTTCTTGGTACATATTTCTGATGCTTTTCTTCTGCCTATTTGCTTTTTCTTTTTTCTTTTTTTTTTTTTCCCTTTGCAAAGCCTGGCCATTCCTCCTTTTCCCTCCTGTAGCCCACCCTCTTGCCCATGGAACTAATCTTTAGAACGTAACACTGACACCGGCCACTCAACACTGTGCCTGCTTGCTTCACACTTGGGGTGAGTGTATTGTTTCCCACTGGGGACTGTGATTCTAGGAGAGAGAGAGAGAGAGAGAGAGAGAGAGAGAGAGAGAGAGAGAGAGAGAGAGAGAGAGAGAGAGAGAGAGATTTGTACTCTTCTGTATTTGATTTTGGCCGTTTGTTAGGGGCGCTCAGCTTACAAAGCAAAGCTAGTTAGTGAATAACTGTCCATGACCCCGAACCAGGTGTCACACAGAGAAATCTGATCTCTCTTTCTTAAGTAGTCATAGCTCTTCTTGCCAGGTCTGCACACCACACCGAGAGTGCACCATGCAAAAGACAGAAAGAGGAAATAAGAAGGCATCTCGGTAGGTAATTGCATAGCTGTTGTTACTCAGCGATGAGTTCCAGCTGACGCTGGATTTGAGAAGTAGAGGAATGGGGATTGGAGGCTTCCACGGGGCCTTGAGAGATGTGGAGGACTTTGTACCAAAACTTCCACCAGCAGCTGTACCCTTGGGCTGCCTGTTTCACGTGCATTCATGCTTAGGAAGGAAAGGAGTGCTTGATGCTGACTTGGGACAGCTGGACAGACCATGTGCTTCAGCTTCTTGTTTTGATGTGGCGTCTGTTAAGGGGGGCCTGGGGAAGTTTCTGATTTGCTGACCTACTCATGTGGCAGGCCTGTAGAGCAGCAGCAGGAGAGCAGGCAGGGCTTCCACATTCCAACAGGGCCAGAAGTGGCTCTAGCTCTCTCTGTTTCCCCCAAGGCTTCCTTTCTGTCCTGTCATCTGGGTAATCAGGATAATTAGCAGAAGCCTGGGCTGGGTCCCATGCAGTTTGCACAAGCCGCTTTCACCAGCACAGGGCATGCTTCTTAAGGAAAACTTGGTTTTTTGCTGTTGTTTTTTTTTTTTGTTGTTGTTGTTGTTTTGTTTTGTTTTGAGTTTTTTTCCCCATAAGGAATCTCTCTTTTAAATAAAAATCCTTAAAATTGCAGAAACCTAGAAGATGAAACTGAAAGAATTTGACACAATTGTTCTTTCATTTATATAACCAGCTCAAGGCAGAAAAATCTGCTCCTAAGTTGATTATCTCTTTGACTTATTTTGAGGGTGTGTGTGTGTGTGTGTGTGTGTGTGTGTGTGTGTGCTTACCTATGTATGAAATGTTTGAAAATTCTTCAGTGGAGTCTCAGGAACAAGAATATTTCTATTTTTTTCCATTAAAAAGAAAAAAAAAAGGCTCAAAGAAACCAAGCATTTGTTTCCTGTTTGTAATGGAAGTTTAACTGTGTCTTGAGGAGCGTGGTAAGGGGTAAGGGTTTGTTTATGTAACAGCCACTCACAAGGTGTGCACTCCTTGTCTGTCTAGTGCTTATGTCTACATCACCCAGCAGAAGAAAGAAAGAAATGCTCGCATGAAGCAGGGCAACATTCTCCCTCTGTCGGTTCAGAGCTATGGTGTTGCTAACACAAGCATATTAGACACTTGGAGTTAGCAGAGTCTTTATGTGAGATCCCTGGCTAATTTTTTATTCAGATTCTAGCTCTTCCTTTTGGAAGATTTTTTTTTTAAACAGGCGTGATTTTTTTTTAAACAGTTGGCCCACTGAGAGGTAAAATTAAAGAGGGGAACATGAAAACTGACTGTCAAATATAGACAGATAGGATGCTTAGGAGTTTGGGCATAAACACAAATATCTTGGAAGTAGTAGTTAGTACAGTACAATACACTTCTCTGAAACTATTATATTGAAATAAAAATACTTTCAATATATCTGTAGTGAGAGCTGACTTTCTGTTAATGTTATTTTGAAGAAAGGCACGTATCTATATCTATCTATATCTATGCACACACACACACACACACACACACACACACACACACACATATATATATATATATATATATATATGCATATATGTATCCACACACATGTATACACACCCACACACATGTATACACACACACACACACACACACACACACACACACATACTGATGAGAAATAATCTTATTTGGGCAGTTAAAGTATGACATGTATGTTTTAAAGAATGTTTTAGTATTCATTTTTATTATACTTCTATTAATTTTGCTTTGTGTCTTCTTATATTGAGAGGAGGAGGATACAGTGCCTGCGAGGTAATAAGAGGACACCTTGTGGGAGTTTTCTTCTACTGTGTGGGTCCTAGGATTGACTCAAGTCCTTAAGGTGGCAGCAGGCATTGTTACCCACGGAGGCAGCTCAAATGATCATCTGTATTGTGTATATAACATGCTAAAATTCCTGTATTGCTTCCTGCCTTGTTTTTAAAATGTGGGTTAGTGACACAGGTTTGAAGAGAGAAGGGGGTCTGGGGTGGCTTGCACTGTGACAGTTTATAAACCGTCCAGGGAGAAATCACCACATGGGTGAGGGACTATCCTCAGTTTTCAGACCGAGAGAGTTCGGCTCCTCTTTTCTTTCTTTCTCTCTCTCCTTGTCTTTCTCCCCCCTGATTCAAGTAAAGTAAACCAGCTCAAAGCCTATTTTGTACTTGAAAAAGATCAAGGCAGTGGGGCCGTCTCTCAAGGACCTAAAATTACATTGGTTACAGAGTGAATCACATCTGGGCTTTAAATACCATCTCAACCCTGCACTCTTCCTTTGTTTTAAAGTTGCCTAATGCTTCTTCCTGGAAACCTGGGCTCCCCTTCATTCTCTTACCAAAATCCTTCACATAAGAGTTGGGAAAGGGAAGCTGGTAGAGGCCTGGTCATGGCCTTCAGAAGACAACTTGTATCAGCGGCCTGGGCAGGTGCTCTATGTGTTAGGAAAAGGTCCTTGCCCATCTAAAGAAACCTCTCTTGAGTTGGGACACGGTGCATCTACTACCCCAGACACTACTGTGTAATTCTTGAAATATACCCTTGTTTTATTTCTTTTTTACATGCATCTTATACAGACACAGAAGACATGTACGCCTTCCTCTGACACACCATACATCTCCTTTTTAGGTCCTGCTGTGTTTATAGAGATCAGGACGATGGTTTATGCACAGTGATGTTCAAGTGTTTATGGAACATTTGAGCCTCAGATGTGGGGAGAGAGACCTGTGGAGGTAAAGCCCTATTAACAGCCAGGCTTATCTCATGGACGGGAATAGTCATTTTAATATGCTCAAGAAAAAGCCAGCCTGCTGCCGTTTTTCTACCCTTGCCCGGTCTGGGTCCACACCTTGGGAAGGCAAGCACAGCCACAAAGACCTCTTACAGAACTGATTACCACAAATTGAGTCTTTTCTCTGCTTGACAGTGATCCAAGCATTGGCCCCCACTTAATCCTCTCTAGCAATTTGCCTACCTCCGCTGCTAACAAGAGGTGATTGGAGAGGAATTTTGAGTCTCCACTTAACATCAGCTTCAGGGCACAGTGTGCACCTCACCAGCTCCTTTAGCCTGTCCCATCTAACCAGTAACAGGCCACCTTACCAGCTCCTTTAGCTAATGGGAGTTTTCAAACCCTAGCTCGAGTTTTAAGCTCTTTTCTGGTTCCCTGTGCAATCGAACATGAACAGAGAGAAAAAGAGGCCTTTCTCTTAAATACAGTCAGATAGGTCCCAGCAAAGTAAGACTCACTGTATTACTAGGGGGCTAATATTTTCTTTTTCCCTTTGCAAAGACCTGAGCATAGTGAATGGACCACATCTCCAGCCCTGTGACTCTGAGGAGCAGCACAATCTTAGACTTAGTGTTGCCTAGCACAGAAACTCAGAAGGTCTATGGTGAAAACGTGAAAGTTTGCTCCAAGAAACTCCCAGGTGTTGGTGGCTCTGCTGTGCAGAGAGCCAGGCTGAAGCACAGATGGGCATAGACAGGTTGGGTCTCTGCAAAGTGTCAGCTGCTTGACCCTGAGCTACCCTACTGGTCTGTCCGTATAGTCTGGTTCATGTTTCCTTCCCTTTGCTCAATCTAATGTGACCGCCAGTGTTCTCCCTCACTCTTCTGGAATGTTCTCACTCGTCTTTGAAGTTTCAGCTGAAGGATCCCACCTATCTGCATTGGCTACTACTTCAACTCCAAACCCCTGAGGCTCCTTGTAGATCCTTAGCTGATGGCACCATCAAACTGTTCATCTCTCTTTCTCCTTACAGTCATTGACTCACTTTTATTAGTTCTATTTCTCTAAGACAGACACTGGCCATGCACTCCTATTATCCCAGCACTTGGCAGGCAGAGGGGAGAGTGTGGCCAATGTCAGGTCAGTCTGGGTTAGAAATCCCTTGTCTCTAAACAAAGTAGACTTGATACAACAAAATCAAAGATGCATATCATTTTTCCTACACCTCCTGTTGGTTGTATTTAGCACAGCCATACCTCACAAACGCTTAAAATATACATTATTAAGTCTTTCTGAGGCCAGTGTGAGTTATGAGACTAGTGGTAAAGATCAGATGTTGGATAAGAAAAGTGCCAGTATCTGAGTGTTTGTACAACTCTATATGAGCATTTTATTTGTTTTGGGTTTGCCTGGAGGGCAGATCATTTCCTTGCTCTCAGTCCTGACCATCTTTGTAATATGCCTTTGTAAGACGCCAGCATGAATAACAACGGCGGTAACTATGCACTGCTTCTGTCTCTCCCCCGACCCCAAACAAGTGACTCAAGTGTATACCTCCGCACTCGCTCCCTTTCAAAACTTCAGTGCATCAGAGGACTATGCCGTTTTGTTTGTTGTGTCCCAGGATACACACACTTGTATAAAGATGTTTGGCAGTGGACAGGACACCCTTGGGGGGAAATTCAGGGAAACTGAAGGAGGAGTTGCTTTGTCTGGAGTCTCACTAAAATAATAACAGGAGTATTTTCTTTGGCACTAGAGTCACAGGAAAAAGGGCTTGGTAGGAAGCCACACCCCAGCACTGCATTCGCCCCTTCTCAGCCTGTCTGACTTTTGGGGGCCTGTGGGGAAGTCTTCTCTGGAGGGCTTCACACCCCTTCTCCTTTCACCCTGTTCTCTTTAAGACACTCATTCTTAGTAGTCTTTTCAAGTCCATCCTTCAAAAGTCAGCAAGCATCCTGTCCAGCAAGCAGCCTTTCTTCTCTCTATCGAGGTCTTAGACCTTTTCTTTATAGCATTACAGAGGTCTGAAGTCTCCATGCATGTACTCTGTGTTTTTTGTCTGCTACTCTACCAGAAGTTCCACATTTCCACAGGACTTCCTGCTTCTCTTCTATTGAACTCTCAGAACCCAGTTCAATGAAACATACAACAGGCTAATAGGAAGTCACAGTTGTGGTCAAGCAATGAGAAGATAGAGGAAAGTTCTCTTGTAAATGCAGCACACAAAGAAAGGTGGGTGGATATGGTTGTATTCTCTTGAGGAAGGTATAGTCTTCACTGCTAGAAAAAAAATAATGGAATAAAGGCCATATATTGCACTTCCCTGTTCCCCTAGACTCTACTTTGCAGAGTTGTGTTTATCTATTGTGTACTGTGAAAGAGTCTTGCTGTGTAGTTCACACTAACCTTGAACTTGTGATCCTCTTATTTCTCCCCTATAAGTACTAGGATTATAGATGTTGGAAACCATGATTATCTCCAAGGCCTTATTCTCGGGGCTCTAATTTACTTCCTTCTTTTCATCCTTCCCTCCCTCCCTCTAGCAATTACTTTTCTATGTGTAGGCACTCTTTGGCAGACTTAGAATTCATCAGCAAATGCATTATACAGGAAAGCACTGCCTTTGGGGAGTTTATATTGCAGCCTTACTATTGCAACTACTGTCTACTAACTTTCTACCCTGTTATTCTTGAGTATTTTTTGGCCAGGGTCCATCTATTATGATACTTTGTCCCAACACATAATTCAGTTCTTTACAGAGTCCCTGCTCAAAAGTAATTGACTAACTGAATTCTCCAATATTTGTTTCTGATTTTCTACTAACACTGTAGAGCCAATGAGTTCAGCACATGCAAACATGTCTTGATTATTAGTCATAACTCTCAGAAATATTCTAGTCTTGTGTCTTTTCACATAACCATCCAAGTTTGTAGAGGAAATAATTGTTTTTGGTTATCCAAAGGCCAGGTTGCCACAGTTCACTGAAGGGACTATTTTGAACAACTTACCTGTGAATTAAAAAGGTACTCAACTATTTGGTATCATTTAATCTCATTAAAAATTGAGTGTTTGGTGAATAATGAAGCAAGTTCTATGACAAGATTCCACATTTGAATCCCAAGTTGCCCAATGGATGGGGAGATGTTCAGGTGTCAATCAATTGACCTGTTCCAGTCTTGGCTTCCATGTTTGTTGGAAGCAGGCTTGGAACGTTCTGAGCATTCTGTGTTTGGGGAACATGCCTGGGATAGAACCAGCAAGGTTTCTAAGAATCCCAATTAGCTTAGTTTTGGGATTCAGCTCCTGCAGAAATCCTGTAGGTCTGTAGGACCTGGTAACACCCTACCCCACAGGTTGGTTTTAGGAACACAACTTGAAGTAGCCCTTGGGAAATGCTCTACTGTTAATTCATCTCCTTATTTTAAACACAGGGGAGGGAAGAGCTGTGGCTCACAAGGTGTGATAGGCTCCTGGAAGAGGGGTGATATTAACTCCCTGAGATGCTAATCTGCTATGCAGCTCATCAGGCTTGTCTGAAGGATCTAGGATCCTGTACTCCCAGGAGAATGCCTTTGTGGGTTCAGCTACTACTCACTGAGGTGTCTGGAAATGGTGCTTCTTAAAGGTATAGGTTTCCCTGTCTCTGGCTAGGTTTCAGAAGTTTTTGCAGAGGACCAAATGTAACTTCTGGAGTTTGAATGATCTGGTCAGTGTTAGAGCTCCTTGATGCTGCTGTTTGAAAGTGAAAGCTGCCAGAAACACATATAAATAAATGATGCTAAAAATGTTCCAGCAAAACTTACTCACAAAAGAAAGAAAGAGAGAGAGAAAGAAAAAAAGAAGGAAGGAGAAAGAAAGAAAGTAACAACAAAAAAGAACAAGAAGTGAGCTGACCTGGTTCCTGGACCATAGTTTAAGATCTGTGATTGATCCATACGAACTGAGTCCATGACAACAAGTATGTGGGTCTTGTATCTGATGGAAGACATGGATGTTTGATGATAGTGAATGAATAAAGATGTAAGTGGGGTTGGTATAGGATATTGAAAAGTATTGAGAATTAACTACTAACACAACTGGAAGCTGTTCTTGTAGAGGTCAGGGCTGAGCATGTTGTCAAGGTACTTAAGGAAAAAGCTAGTGGAAGAGAGGAAAATGAGATATACTCTTGCCTGAGGATACTGCTCCACAACATAGAAAGAGCATAGGAGATAAACCTGGCAATACAGTTGGGGCGAACACCACAATCAGCTTGTCTCAGTGGACTGCATCCTGGGTTGTCGTAAGAGGCCCATCAAGCCTAAGGTTTCTTATCAGCCTTTTGAGTAGCTTTAGATTTTCACACTTGCCAGACCGTATTGCAGGTCCTAGTCTCCCATGCATCCTATGTCCTCTGTTGTTCACATTATATCAATAAGGGGAACTTACCATATGTAATGGGCCAGCATTGTTAAACTGTTGCTAATGAATCATAGCTATGTATCAAACATTGTTACCTTTTTACCTCTTCCTTCTCCATTCTGGGATCCTGTCTTGCATTTCCTAGCCTGTCTCCTTGGTTTTCTCTGGCCTGCTCCTGTCTCCCAGATTGCCCTTGTTTGTGATGATCATTGTGGTTTTAAGGAGTACCACCTGGGGTTTGATAGGGTCACCCTCGTCTGCCTGATGCTAAGGATGGTCTTGTGTTGTTTGGATAAGAAGACCTCAGAAGTGAAGGGAGTGGTGCGTATTTTTTGAGCAGTTTAGCAACTATGATTTCATCCTGAGCATTGCCTGAGTTCTGAGTGATGTTTCTTCCCTGACAGACTGATTTCATCTCTCTGTTACATTACTTGCTGTCTCTATTGAAAGAAGGTCCCTATGAGAAGTCTTTGCTTAAGATAGGAGAAGACATACCTGATTTCTTGAAAGGGCATCTAAATATGTGGGAATGGACAAAAGGAACTTGGTCAATCCAATGGCAGGGCATTTTCTATTCAACTAGGCATTTTGAGGGGTGAGGGGCACATAGAATTCTGTGAGGATAACAGGGTTTGACCTCTGACTACCGGTAACTGACCCATATCAGTGAGATATGGGGGAAAAATGGATCTCCTTTCTGGCATCTTCCTGGTACATTTTAAGTTATCATGGCATGGAAGGAAAATTCCAGAAACCCCGGATCCCAGGACCCACTGATACACCACAAGACTGTTTTATTCTCTTTATGCTGAGGTGCTAGAATTTTCTGAGTTCATACCCGTGAAGCGAATGCACTTCCATCAGTGGTGCAGGATTTAGTGTTTACCCTGTCCATGGTTGCTACATTACATGGGTATCCTTCTCCTGCAGCCATGCAGCTCCTGTGGAAAGGTGGGAAAGGAGACCCTGCCCATCCAACCCAGGATGAGTGAGTCCCCGTTCCCACGCCCAAGGCACCCTAGGCTCTTTGGTGTCAGACTTTGGGAAGGATGTTATCAGAGACAAAAGGACACTCTCGGCATGTTATTAATGTTAACAATTGTTGACATTCCACGCAGTATGTTTTTCTAATTAGAGCTGAGCCGTGGAGCACTATTCCCATAATCAACATGGGAATGGAAAACTCAGCAAAATTTCATGTATTTGCAATGAAACTGCTCCCCGGCAACATAAAAATGGCTTTTATAACATAAAAGCTGTAATTAGAATAAGTCAAATCAGTTGGAAACGATTAAGGCCAGAGTCGGCAAAGCTGCCTTCTAAATATTTGTCTGGAGATTAGCCTACTCCTGCAGCCCGGAGAAGCATCTTTGATTTACTCATATGGCTTGACATGGCAAAGAGAATCTTGCAGCAGGCA
Organism: Mus musculus; assembly: GCF_000001635.26. Taxonomy (NCBI): domain Eukaryota; kingdom Metazoa; phylum Chordata; class Mammalia; order Rodentia; family Muridae; genus Mus; species Mus musculus. The sequence continues at coordinate 7,158,933 of NC_000082.6, forward strand.
AATGAACCCAGATTTAGATGTGCATGCTGGTCTTTGCCTCAACCTGACAGGAGGCAGCCCATTGGAAGAGAAGTCAGAAAAAAATGAATATGGGGTCACATTAGACAAATTGCTTTAAAAAAAAAAAAGAAGGCAGTACCACGATCATCAATTTAAATTCTTTTCAAATGTGCTGGGTCTTTGAAGCTTTTAGGATGCACTTTAAAAGTCCACGTGGAATAATTTTCTAGCATGTCAATGCGACAGTTGATGTGTGTCTCATTGTATTTAAAATTATAGTCCTGGGATGAGACTCGGTGCTTGCTGCTTGTCTGACATCAGCTATTAAAATACAAGTAAATCTTGGCAGGTGGAAATTTAAAGAAGAAAAGATTACATAAGAAAATGCAGAATTGTTAATATTAATTTGCTAAACAAGGGGATATTGAGTATGGAGAGTTTCCCAGCCCCTCCAATAAGATGCTGAGATGGGAACCTCCCCCTTATCCCTGCAGGAGGGGGAGAAAGGTAGTTAGGGTTGGGATACAGGTAACAGAATGAAGCAGTTGCTAAGGATTTCAGTGCCAGGGTTGTTTGAGGCCAGTGACCAGGCTGAGGAGCAGGCTCCTATTACTGCATCCTCAAGAGCACCAGATTAGCACTGTACTGGGTGCGAAGGAGGAGGAAACGAGGGAGAGGAGGCAGGAAAATCACAGCTCTTGAGACTGGGCTGGAACATGCACGGCTTCTTGCTTTCCCTTAGAAGAATGGTGTAATCCACCCTGACAGGTTCCCCACTCATTTGTAAACCCTTCCAATTCCCAAACTTGTGTGCATGTCTGCACTTAGCCATTGAAAATATAATCAGCCTAATGCATTCTCTTACTGAATTTTAAACCAGCCCATTAAAACTCCTTTAACGTGCTAAAGTCAGCTTCAGAGAGGGTTTCCATTTCATCTTTATTGAGCTGACGCTGTGGTTGCTCTCCCCTTGCACCGCAGTGAGCGCCTGTCAATAATTCAATAGTGTAGCCTTGACAGGCCCATGCCTAGCCTAGGCTTTCAACCCAGCCAAGCAGCTTGTCAAACCCTGATGCTCTGTCAATGGCCGACTGATCTATACTGCATGAACCCCCTCCCTCAGCTCTTGATGTGTCCCTGGGAATAAAAAGAAAGCCATTTCAGAAGTGAACCCAGTGAGAGGCACCTGTTTGTAGAGAATCTTTAATGAGGGCAGGTCACACCATCGCTGGCTGGTGTTCAGCATAAGTTCTCATACTTTGTTTGGTGGAGCCAGGATGAGGTCTCTGTGTGTTCACACAGGATGCACCCGGGATCCCATTCTTAGCAGGGGGGAAATGATGTCCTTGTCATCCCAGTAACTCTCTCTTATTTGTTTGTGTCACATCTACTTCATGGTTACAGGAGCCCATGAACCCATGGATCTGGTAGAAGGAGAATAGAATAGTAATCAAGTGGTGCTACTTTGGCTGAGCTGCATCCTACATCCTCAGTGCCTATGATCCAGATTCCCTCTTCATTCCATCACTGAAAGTCATGAATCTAGACTGGGTATAGAATTCCAAGAAAACTATATTAAAAATAAAAACAAAACCACAGTTTTCTCAGATTTTTTTTATACAGACAAATTTATATCTATCCACTTTAAAAAGAACAAATCATTTGTATTTTTTTAATCTTGGCATACATTTATTATTTGAAAATTGCAAACATGTATACAGTATGGCTCAATGATACTTACCCTCTACACTCTTCTGCTCCATCTTTCTATGCCCCACAACACGTCTCCATGCCAGCTTAATGTCCTAGGAATGAGTTTTGTTAGCCTGCAAATATCCACTTAGCCTGTACTATCTCTAATCCTTAAAAAATCATCCCAACTGAGATGTGCAGATAATTCCCTAATAAGAAGAAATGAGAAAGATTTGGATGCCATATTTAAATGGTGGATTTCCTGAGTCCCTGAGAAGCTCATTCTTCCCAAAGACTCCCCCTTTTTTTCTGGAATAAATAACAAGTTTTCAAGGTGTGCTGTGTGCTGGGGCTCTCATTCTGTGACAACATCTGCATTGCTAATGGATGTGACTCTTTCTTATGCATGCTCTTTCCTGAGCATCCACCTTCATATCTGTACTCTTCTCCCTTATCATCCCCAAGTAGAGTTCGTAGGGGTGGGGGCAGTAACATAGGTGGGGAAGGGATTCAACAACATGTTGAAAGTGAAGGAAAAGCTCTTACATTAGGAGAGACTAACATGGAAACCCCTGATAGCATTTACCCACAGACTATTCAAGTCTTAAGAAAGCAAATTAGAAACCAGGGTTTGATTGCCTCTCCAGTAAAGAGCAGAGGATTTTACTGTCCTTGTTATTATGGCATACCATAATCGAAAAAGTGATCATGCTAAATTAATGCTGTGGTACACGGAGTGGATATGCTGAACTAATAATGTAACGGGCACAGAGAGTTCCTAGGCCATCTTGTTGATGTATCTTGCTGATACCTTCTAACAAAGTATGTGTGTTGAATGCTTAGTCCTCAGCTGGTAAGGCTAACCGAAAGGTTGTACAGACACAACCCAGGAATATCGTGTCTCTGCTCATTTCAGCGCCTCTCTCTGCTTCCTGGCTACAAATACATGTGATGCTCTCCACTGCCAAACCCTCTTAGTCACCATTAACTGCTACTTCTAAAACTGTGAGCCCAAGTCAATCTTACCTCCTTAAGTTGTTTCTGTTGGGTATTTTGGACATTGTTGTACAGAAGTTCGTATGTCCACGTCTCTCTCCAATTCCCCATGGTCATAGCTAAGGTTGGTGGAAGATCAGAGAGCTGGGGTGCCAGAGCCAGAGCTAGTCAGTAAATAGCTCTGTTGGGACAGCTAATCATGAGTATTATAGAAAAACAGAACTCCTAGCCCTTGTTGTACTTTCCGGGCTTTGGGCTGGGGTTGGGGAGTTGCTATTTAATCCACGCATTCACTTGCTTATTGAGCTTTGCATGCTCCACACAAAGCTCAGTTGGACACACCCAAGTAAGTGGGTGTGCTTTGTGTGTTCTGAATCAGTGATCTCAATACTAAGAGGTAGGATCAGCTCTGTGTGCAACTGGGGAGGATGAAGCAAGGAAGTGCAACGATTTTTAGGGCCTTGTCTCCTTTCTGCCCTTTATTCTGTATCTCCTATGTGTATCACTCTCCAAGGGGTCAGAGCTGCATCCCAGAAACCAGTATCAATTCCGCCTGTGTCCTCTTATGCAGAGAAGGAGAAAGTACTGCTTTATGTTAGATATCTCACGAACTTTAGTTTAGGCTTTGTTCTCCCTTTCATTGTCTATATAGGAAACAAGCCTCAATCTCCCTCCCCCTCCCTCTACTCTCTCTCTTACTCACTCACTCAAAGAAAGAACTCCATTAGGGAATTTGTGCTGTGTACACGTGACTTGGCAATCCCACCTTCGGAAGCTCTATTAGGCTAATAATCTATGTTTGAAGAACAATTGGCATCTAGGGCTTTGCTAATGCTGGGGCTGTTAGCATATTAGTTCCATTTGTGATGGGTAAGTGCTTTTGGAAATGATAAGACTTATCTAATAAAATTTATTTTTAAACTATTAGTCACAGCCTTTTTTTCCAAGAGATCCTGTCACCTGTCCCTCCTGTTACACAAGAGTGGAGAAGGGACTCTTGGGGTTTACCTGGTTATTAGTATTTGAAGACTGCTGTCAAAGTCTCTTCCGTTTCCGTGCCAGTTCCACATGAGGCATTACAAATGTGTTTACACTTTTCCCTTTACTTTGCATTATTAGTAGAAGATGCTTAGAAAACAGATGAATTAAAGTTGGGTTTGGTGTAGGTATGTCTGTACGTTTTTTAAATTCCCACTGTTTTTTTTTGGGGGGGGGGAGTCTGAGTCAGGAGGATAGAGAATTAAACTAGCCTATGCTATACAATGCATAGTGAGCTCTGTGTTACCAGCTTGGATTCCATAGCACAAACCGAACCTGTCTAAGGTTTTGTTGTTGTTGTTGTTTGTTTGTTTTCTTTGTTTTTTTTTTTGTTTTTTTTTTGTTTGTTTTGTTTTTGCAGAAGCATTTCTGGCTTCTGTAAAAAGTGAAGAAGTAGCATATTGGAGGTCTTAAAAGATGGTTCAGTGGGTAAGGTTGCCACGCCATCGTGAAACCATGAGTTTGGTTCCTCCTACCCACATAAAATTAGTCAAGTACATTAGTGTCCATATGATCTTTGTACTAGAGAGGCAGAGATAGAAGAATTCCTAAGACTTGCTGGCTAGGTAATCTAGCTGAATCAGCTAGCCCCAGTGAGAGATCCTACCAAAAAAAAAAAAAATCAAGATTTTATTTATTTATTTATTTATTTGCTGAGAAATAATTCCTGAGGTTGACCTATGGACTTCATGCATATATGCACAAAGATATATTTGCACCTATTTACATATGAGCACATGTACACCACATACACACAAACTTCTGTTTTTGTAAATCTCTGGCTTATTGGGCAACTTGACTACCTCTTAGTCCTTGCTCTAGCTCTATGACATCTGTGAGTAAAGTCTAGCCAGGATCTTCTCAGTCCACGTTCAGTGCACACTCTAGCCCTTCTTGACCTTGGCTTAGTTTATGTGGCTATCCACTGGGTACCACAGTGTCAGATTTACATGGCAGTCCTGCACCCTTGCAGAAAACGAAACAAAAGCAAAAACCAAACAATCAAACAATAAATGTTGCCCTGCAATGGTGGCAAGCTGGATGCTTTTGTGTCTAAATTGGTGCTTCTTATCTTATCTATGTCTCTCCTGCTTTTCCATACCCCCGGATGCCAGTAACTCTCTCTCAGCACAGACATGAGTTCATGTAGAGAGTGATGTGTTATCCCTGGCACATAGCAGAAAACATCTGGTAGTGAATCCATTAGGCAGGCTGTTGCCGCAGCAGCACCAGGAGCCCATGGGTCTGAAAGGCAGGCTGCACATGAGTCAGGAAGGGGACCCAGAAGATTTTACCTCTTGGCCTTCATTTGACTAGAGTGCAGGCTTTGTCCTTGGGGCTTCCGTGACCTCCACAACGCCAGGTGCTTTCCATAACCAAGCCCAGGTGAGGCTAGCCTTTGGGACTCCCTCCCTGTTTCCTGGACCACTGCTCCCTCCTTCTCCCATAACAGCCGTCCCAGTGCATAAAAAGGAAACGATAAAGATGATCTTTGGCAGATATAAAGAGCAGGGTTTGTTGAGCTCTGGTTCCTGCAACTCTGCAAGTGGACCTGAGCACTGTGCAATCCTTCAGAAACTCTCTTGTCTGAGGGCTGCAGGAGGTTGGGCCAGAGAGGTAAGACTGAATAGAAATGAGGAGGCCCTGCAAACTGCTTTTGCCCAAGGGCTGGTTTTAATGAGCCTGTCCCTAATGAGTTGTCCCTGCAACTAGCTTCAGGCCTAAACAGATGAGGCAGGGATTCTGCTAAATTTTTGATAGGATTTGCACTGGTTTTTATGAGAAAGCAAGCAGTCGAGAGTGCAAAGTCGGGGTCATGAATCTTTTACGAGGGTGGACGGTTGTCCGTCTTGTCAACTGGAACGGGAAAGACCTAGTTGCTAATAGAAACCTTGGCCTCAGCCCTCCATTCTCACCCACTAGATCAGCTAATTTGGTCAGGACGGCTGGATGATTTTATTTATTTATTTACTTTCTGATTCAAGACCTGGCCCATGGCCCCCACAAAGAATTCATCTTAAAATTCAATCAAGGGGATGACTTCCGCCATCCTGATGAATGATCTTTGGTAGAACCATTGTGGGGTTTGAGCACACTTTACTCATGATGCACTGGGAAGAAAACTCCATCAAACACCTTAATTAACATCCTAGCCACTACTACCCCACTCCCCTTGGTATCCCCATTCACATCAAAATCTAAGCTTTCCTCTGCTGTTGGAAAAGTCTGACCAAGACTAAAATGTCATTCTTGATTCCTGTGGAGAGTCTTCTAATGTTTTCTCACATCTGCCAATTGTAGGATTGAGTGGTACCAGAGATTTCATATGCTCCCCTTCTTTTTCTTATATGAATAGCTGCCAACAAATATATTACTGCATTTTGATTCATCTACCAGAAGCCAATTTTCTTGGTGGCTTAGAAGGTTACAGAAAATGCTTGATCAGCAGCCTTTAAGGCATGGCATGAACTATTGTCCCCTTCTTCTCTCACATGCTGTCCTTCAAATTAATCATGTAATCGATTTAATAGGCTTGGCCATCATGAGACCTCCACCTTTCTTGGGCTTCCTGTCTTCCTTTTCCTTATATGGTTTCCCTGGAGGATGTGACTAGTATCTCAAAGCCCCCGAGTTTTATGGGGTATAGAACCCAGCAACCTGATATGTATAACAAGTATCTTTATTGTATGATTCTGTGATTTGTGATGTTTGTTTTGCAATCCACTTTATATCATACAATTTTCAGGGAGGGTGTGGCTCAGCTGGCAGAGAGCTGGCCTAGCATGTACAAGGCCCTGAAGTTGATTGCCAGCAATGCAATCCTTATACTGTGAAGGAAGAGGAAGGAAATTATATGTTGGAAGCTTTACTTGGCTACATAGCAGTTTCAAGGCTAACCTGGGCTACATGAAACCCCACACCACAGGCTATCTATAAAATGAAATACAAATCTGCATATTTCTATATATAGCTCTATTTTGTGGCCTTTATTTCACATGTGCTGACTTACTTGAACCTCTTAAAAACTAAAGACCTTGGGAATTATCCAGAAGAAACCTCTCCTGCTTTATTAGAGAGGCCAATTCAGCACAGAGAGAAGACCTCACCAAAGACATTGTGCACAGCGAGGGATGTACACAAAGTGCATAAACAGGGTTTCCTGAACGCCCAATTGCAGGACATGCATGGTTTTAGATTTCTGTGTTGCCTCGGGGCAGATTTTTTTCTGATTTAAAATAATACCTGCCCTATTTATTTTCAAGAGAAACTTGCGATGCATCTATCTGGCAGTAGTCACGGTGATTGATCTGTGCTTGCAGTGAGTCCCACGCTCATGTCGTAGAGGTGAAACAGCAACAAGTATGTGCACTTCACGCGTGAGTGAGGTGCAGTCTGCGCAACCAATGTTATCTGGGATTACTGTACAGAATAACTTCGTAAGTCTTCAGGGTGCTGGCCCTTGGATGTGTTCTACTCGCGCTCATATATGCAGTTTATCTGTGTTTTCTTCTCATGTGTAATTCAGGAAGGCTCGGCATGGGGAAAGTTGCATGAGATCACCATTTTACAGAGCATATTGACTCAGTAGTAGAGCAGCGTCGTAATGTAATAGATACTGCATTACCATAGTGGCTTAAGGTTAGAACAACATCCTCTACTCTCATGGCTAAGTCTTTCTTTAATGTCTCTTTTTCTCCTTTTGAAATAATGAAAAACAATGTTCATTGCTGTGTAGGACATGTTTTCTTATTGAAGGATGCTGGGTTTAAAGAGTACCCCAGGAGGAGGGGGAATGGTCTCTTGTAAAGGGCTAAGCATGTGTCTGGGTGGCTCGGATTAGATAAGGGAAGCTATCATAGTAGTAGTGATATGAATAATGAGTGGTAGAGGGAAATTAGTAATTGGACCAGAGTTATGTTGTGTATTTCCACATAGTCAGAGCCTCTGTTATCTTACCTGATTTTCAGTGGAATTCACCACTTTTTCCCTCTCCTTCTCTTCAGATACCCATAGCTCAATATCCCCATGCTAACTGGCTCTATTGGAAGAAAAAAAAAAAGCAGAGATCATAATATTTTCCCTGCATCTACAAAAGCAGAGTAGTTTTTGGGCATTGAATAAGTTCATCAGATTGACTTCTCAACGTGTGATCAACACAGCATCAGATGGTAGTGGTGGGCTGTAGGGAAAATGGCTGCCATTGCTGGACTTAGAGTTGGCAAGGCCTCCACACTAGAAATTTCACTGCACAGAATGTGCAGAGAAATTCCTTTAATGCTCCTGAGATTCAGAACATAGGTGTCATCCTCTTGTTCATGACTTTGTCTATGGGGAAATGTTTGAATCAAACCAAAGATGAACAATGCCCTCCATGTCCACATTGTTTATGAGTCCTGTTTCCAGACCTCACTTACAGAAGTAGATTGTTGGACATTTTCAATTGGAAGGTGCTTATTTTCCATTCTCCTTCACCTGTGAAGCCTTTTTCTTTCTCACATCTTCCCCTTCATTTTTCTCATGGACCAGAACTTTTTTCTTCTCATCAGCAGCCAAGTCAACAACAGTTCTGAGGACTTTTCCACTGGAGCCAGGTTCTCTTCTACTACTTCATCTTGTCTGAAGCCTGGGTTAACTGGGACTTAACTCCTTGTCACCGGTACTGTGTAAAATGACTAATTAATGCAGCATGTAGAGCACAAGAGAGACAGCACTGGCAGTGACAAATAGGGCTTTTAGTAACCAGCAATGCTCCCAGAATGTTTGCATAGTGATTGGGACTTCCCTAAATCCATGTGAATTTAGAGGAAAGAGGGCCTTAACCTGACCCTCTGTGACTGAGTTCTTGTCAATTGAGTTTGTCAACTTGAGAGCTACCTCAACCAAGGTGTCCAGGAATAGAAAAGGCACGTGGTCCTAATCTCCCAAGTTCAAGAGGTATAGCATAATAGCCATGCTTGTCTAATAGAACTACAGGCATATTTCCTGCAAGTTGTCCTCCCCACCCGAATTTATCTATAAATGAACTATGTTGGGTAAGGGAGATAGGCTGAGAAAAAAGAAGGTTGCTTAATGAATTTTAAGCATCAACTAAGTGCTAAGCAGATGTCACACTAACAGTCTCAAGAAACAGTCTCATACCAGGCCACTCATCTAATCCTATCCTCCATCAACTGTCAGAATGTGCCTTTCTATATCCTGTTTGACCTAGGAAGTCAGCATGGCTCTCTGTTATGCAGTACCACCTAGAAATTCCAGACACACCAGAAGCATTACTCTTGTAAGCAAAATCCACTCCTGCCATCCTAAACTTGCCTTTGCCTTTCTTTCCAGCCTGGATGCATCCAGCCAAATAAAATGCAGGATGTACATAATTGGCAGTTCTATCAAAAAAGAGTACTCAGAATAAAAAATCATAATTAGACATGGTAGAGAAGCACATTGTCCAAAACTTTAACTCTAGCATTAGGTAGGCTAAGAGAGAAACATCATGACTTCAGGGTTAGTAAGCTCTTCTCTCTCTCTCTCTCTCTCTCTCTCTCTCTCTCTCTCTCTCTCTCTCTCTCTCTCTCTTCTCTCTATGTATGTTTATACATATACATACATACATATGATTGATAAATGATAGATAGCTTGATGATAAGTGATTGATAGATAGATAGATAGATAGATAGATAGATAGATAGATAGATAGATAGATAGATAGAGAAATATGCCAGGACTTTCCGTAAGTGCTCCATGAAGCTCAATTTCCCCTTTGCCATGACCCACTTCTCTCAGAAGCTTTTTTTCTGATATGGTTGACTTTATAACACAGCCACAAACTGCACTTGAGACTCCACCTCAATTCTGTTCTTTTTGTGTGTGACCCTCAGCTTCATCTGTATTAATAAATTTATATCCATGCACCATTCTTAAGTAATGCTTTGAAAAAGAATCAAGTCCTGACATTAAGTGCTTACATCTATTAGAGGCCATCATGCCTTGCTAGGAACAGCAGGAGTAGGTTGTATTCGAACTGCCCTAAATTGCAAAATATCATCAACATGGATTCTGCCTTTACCTGCTGTACTGGCTAGTTTTGTGTCAACTTGACACAGTTGGAGTTACCACAGAGAAAGGAGCTTCGGTTGAGGAAATGCCTCCATGAGATACAACTGTAAGGCATTTTCTCAATTAGTGATCAAAGGGGAAAAGGCCCCTTGTGGGTGGAACCATCTCTGGACTGATAGTCTTGGTTCTATAAGAGAGCAGGCTGAGCAAGCCAGGGGAAGCAAGCCAGTAAAGAACATCCCTCCATGGCCTCTGCATCAGCTCCTGTTTCCTGACCTGTTTGAGTTCCAGTCCTGACTTCCTTGGTGATCAACAGCAGTATGGAAGTATAAGCTGAATAAACCCTTTCCTCCCCAACTGCTTCTTGGTCATGATGTTTGTGCAGGAATAGAAACCCTGACTAAGACACCTGCACTGTTGTCATTGGTGAAGGGCTCCCAGAGCCATCTTGTTAACTCATAGGTTTCTAGGCATTTCAGAATGACTGACTATTGGCTGTGCTGGGGCTTGGTAGCCTTGCCCTGTCATCTCAGCTGCTCTAGAAACTAAGACAGGAGGAGTGCAATTTTACATTCTGCCTGGGCTGCAGAGTGCATTGAAGTCTAGTGTAAGCCACTGTAAAGGAGAGATTACAACCTATCTTAGAGGAGAACACTTACCTAGTATACAGGAGGCCCGGCTTAAAATACTTAAAATACTCAGACTACAATCAATAAGGAAATCTTGGTTTTGGAGGACTTTACACTCCTAAAGATAGGTTACCTTCCACAATTCTGAAGCATAAGGCGCTTTAAAGGCCGCTAACTAAAGACGAAACATTAATTTGAGGTTTAACGAATGAATGGAAATCAGCAAGTATATTAGATTCCTAAAATTTCTGTGGTGCTACAAGGAGGGAAGGAGAGAGGGGGGGAGAGAGGGAGGGAGGGAGGGAGGGAGGGAGGGAGAGAGAGAGAGAGAGAGAGAGAGAGAGAGAGAGAGAGAGAGAGAGAGAGAGAGAGAGAGAGATCTGTTATTTCTCAGATGAGGAAGCCCATCAGTTTGTAAGCAGGCTTAGTTCCTCCTGGGAGTGAACAGTTCTGTGCCTCTCTTCCAACTTTGCATAGCTGAAGCAGTCCATGTATCCATGTATCTTTGGGTTATAGCTGCATAGGTCCAACCTCTGCCCCATCATTACTTAATCTTAAAAATGAATGTCACTGAATTTATAGCCCACCCTAATCTAGTGAGGTGTCATCATAAATCGTTATATCACCAAATTTCCTATTTTTCTAGTAGGTTACATTATAGGGTTTTAGTAGGGGTCAGTTTTGTAGGGGACACTCTTCAGTTTACCAGGTAAAGGTGGTATGGTAGTAGAAGACAGCATTTGACCTACTTGAAAGCTCCTGGAGTACAAAGGGATAGCTTAATTTCCAAGACACTTTAGGTCTCTAGAATAGATTCTCCTGGCAAGTTGGGGTTAAAGAAAAGAAATTGAGGCTTAGCCTTATGGCTGGTTTAACTTGAATATGCCATTGGGTAGCAGGGAAGGGCCTATAAGAATAGAACCTATGCAATATTGACCCTGTGACACCTAAGGGGTGACACCACGAATGACACCTATGGGGGTGTCACCATGAAAGATGGCTTCCCTCTGGAGTTTTCACACCATTTCTGAAGAATATTCTGAGCCAGGGGAACCCTGCCCTCCCCAACCAGAGTTTGAGAGACATTGTCCTGGAGCTCTGAGATATCTGCAGATATAAATGAAGAAAGAAAGCTGAGGCTGGCAGGAGACCTGGGCCTGGAGCAAGACCACCATCTTCCTGGTCAGGGTTCAGGAAAAGCTGACTATGTTACAGAAAACCCAGATATGCTGGGCTTTGTGAGAAGTAATTTCTGGAGTCATAGTAGCACCTTTTCACTTCATTCCTTTTGTTTTGTTTTTCAGACAGACTTTTGCTTTGTAACCTGGGCCAGACTGGAACTCATAGCAGCCTTGGCCCATCCTTGCTCTCATGCCTAGCTCTGTTTCACTCTTGCTGATGATCAGGGGGGATGCTCCATAGGATTATCACTATATCCATTTCTTCATCTGCAGCAAAGGCTCCCTAAGGACCTCTGCATTGTCATCGATATCCTGGATGGGCACTCAGTGCTCAGACCTGGCAGGAACTGGTCCTTATTGGCTACCATCTCAACTTTGCTCTTTGGGTCATGTTGTGTTCCCTCACTCTATTTTGTAATTCTGTCATGGTTTAAATTGCTGTTCACTTATTTCCAACATTCTCTTCTCCATTTTATTAAACTTTTAATCCCTGCTAGACTGAGATCTGTGCATCCTTTGAGTCTTAAGAGTGGTTGGTGCCTAGTAGGCTTTCTATGTTGGCTCATTAAAATGACACTTTTAGTTGGGGGGCAGTGGTGTCTGTGAGTGTGTGTGTGTGTGTGTGTGTGTGTGTGTGTATGTTTGTATGAGTGTGTATGTGTGTGTGTATGTTTGTATGAGTGTGTATGTGTGTGTGAGTGTTTCATAAAATTATTTGAAGTCCTGGACCTGTGCCGTGAAAGTGTTTGGTCCTCGAGGGGAAGCTGTTCTGATGAAAAAGCAAAGTGAAAGTCTGCATGGTCAAAGTTCTAGAAGCATCTGAGATGGTGCTCTACAACCACTGGAGGGAAACACGTGGAGAATTGCATCCTTGGCTCCCAGATACAACCTGGGGAATCTGGGGAGTGGAGAGAGGGTCATCAAAGGAGTTGGGGTCAGTGAGAAGCCTGGTTTCGCGATTCCAGACTCCTCAGACACTGATGGGTAGGAGCATGATGTTGAATGACAACAATAGACAACAGGGAATGTGTTTTCAGAACCCTGGAGGAATGCTGGGCATAGTGATGGTTTAGGGGGCACATTTTCCTAGAATACAAGAAGCCCTGGGTTTGATTTCTAACACTGCATAGTGAGGCATTGTGGAGCATACTTGTAATCACAACACTGAGGAGGCAGAGCAGGAAGCTCAGTAGGCCTGGGTCACAATCAGCTGTACTGTAAGTTCTAGTTTTTGTCTTGGAAACATGAGGCCCTGTGTCAGAATACCAAAGAACTCCAAGGCACAATGGAAACACAGTGAAGGAGTGAGGAAGAAAAACAGGAAATGAAGACAGAAAAGAAAGAAGTCATCTAACCTCAGCTGGAATCAAAGGGGAGAATTTCCAGGACCTAGTTCAAAGGCCAGAGGTCCTAGGCATAAACTAGGATGCTGCTTCTAGGGTTGCTCACAGGTGTCTCTCAGGCTGTGTGTGCTGGTATTAGTGTAAAGATCATTGGTGACATGTCTGGGATTGGCTGGTTCCTGGATCTCCCCCATCTCTCTGGTCTCCTGAATTTGAAGTTGGAAGAAAGGATTCAAGTTCACTCCTAGGAATCAGGAGGTTGGTGTGGAGGCACAGCTAGAGGCACAGCTGGAAGCAAACATCAGTGTGAAAACACTAGGGTGAGTGAGCTTCGAGACAGATGTCTACGCCAGGGTTTAGCTGCTTAGAGGCCAGCTGGGTGGAGCCTATGAAATGTGCTGATGCCAATGTTTGCTGTGATCACACCTGGGATTCTCTCAGAGGCATTTGGGAGTCCCCATGTGATACAGAGAAGCCCACCATGCCAGGGGTTAAAGTACTGGAGGAGGAGGAAACTGAAACATGCCGGCATCTTCCTGGGGCATGGAATATCAATGGAATGGGTATGTTTTTTCTTTGATTTCTAAGAAGGCTTTAGGGGTGAGTACATATATATCTAACACGGGTCCATCAAGGACTATGCACATTCTGCTTCTTTTTTGCATGAAATATGAATAGCCATTTCCCTGAGGCCCCTCCGGGGAGTAAGGAGGAAGAAAGTAGCACCTTACTTGCACTGCCTCACTTGCCTGACTTGGGTGCACACACTCTCGTATGCACCTTAAACTTGAACGTGAAACCACAGTGAGAACCCAGAGTGCTAGCCAGGGTACTTCATTTGCTGCCTGGAATTGGAGATCCAGGCTCCATGCTCATTCTTCCTTTGGCTTTGCAGCCTAGTCTTTCTATTCCAAATAAATTACAAACATTCCTTTAGATTGGACTTTCCTAATATTTTGCACTTAAGTCTGCCCGCCTTTAATAGAGTTTTTGGCATTGTTCCTACATTGTCTTTCCGAGGCAGGAACATTAAAGCATTCTGGGAAAGATATATCTATTCCCCATCTCAAAGAGGCAGGGCCAGATGTGTCAGGTTCAGTGGCGATCACTGGCCAGTCCTCATGTTCCCCCTCCCAAATCTCTAATCCTATTTAACTCAGTGAGGTTTGTAGGGGCTCGTTTACCCAGGTTAGACTGAATAGGTATGTTTTCTGGTCTCCCTTTCTACCATCTGGGTATGGGGTAGAGGAAACATGATGGGGAGGGAGAGGAGGTGAGAGGAAGAAGTACAATCACAGAGAAAGACTGTTATGTTGTTACCAAAGCCGCATCATCCCAAAGAAGTTGCAAAGCAACTGTTAGTCAAGGAAGAAGGACGCAATGTAGCTTTAGTAAACTATTAGAGTGTGATGAAACAGGGGAGCCATGCTACTTTATGATACTGCCAAGTTACAGGCAGGTGGCAGCTGTAAGTATGTATATAAATAACTATATGGATGGAATGTTGGGATTTCCAGCTGGCTTGGTTAAAGCATTTTAGTAATATTCTATTTAGGGTAACAATGTAGCTTTACACTTTCCATGAAGAATACATCATCAGAGAACAAATCAGCCCTCATTAGTGTGTAGGTGATCTGAGTCACCCTAAGACCTGAGAACAAGGCTGGCTGCCCAGTGTGTTCCCATCTGTCCAGAATGGTTCCTGATGTTATTGTGGGATGATAATGCTACTTTCCTTCTCATAAAAGGGCCGTTACATTGTTATCAATAGTATGACTAAGAGCAGGTAAATTGTTAGTGGCCCATTCTTAACTGTGAGAAGGAGATGAGTGATATCCTAATTTATTTTCTCACAAAAATCTAATGTGCTTTTTTTCTGTGCTGCTGAGGATTTAAGAGTGAGAGAAAAGGATGGATTGTCTGGGACTCTCTGAATCTTAGACTGGAGAAAGCAATGTCAATGAAATAAACACACATACACATACACAAACATACACATACATAAACAAACACACACACAAACACATATACAAACACACAAAATCCTAGTCACATCTTTTTTTCTTTCTTTCTGAGGTAGGTCTTACTGGTGAAGATCCCTCAGATCTTGTACTTCAGTTTCCATGACTTGAGATTATACTGTATCTGACCCTTATTCACATTTTAATCAATGATATAAATATTACTGAAACTTCCTATACGTCACTGTGGTGTCTGAGACTCACGTTTTCTATTCTTATGGCACACCCATGAACTAGGCAGTGTTGCCACCTGTTCTTTGGAAATGTCAAACCTTTTCACTAAAGACAGTTTCCCGGACTCCATGTTCTTTTTTGGGGGCAGGGGGGTTTAGAGGCAGGGTTTCAGTCTCTTGTTTGAGGTATTAACATTGCCTAGTAATATCACACACAGAAAGAAGTGCACATACATTTACATGAACACACATGGGCATACATAGACATAGGCACATACACACCTATTTATTTAATAAGGCTCTTCAGCTGCCATCCATTCCTGTGTTCTGATTTGACATCTCCTGGAGCTCTCTGCCTCACTTTCTTCTTTATCCTCTTTAGGAGCACAGATAGACTTGTAAATGTTTTTTTTTTTTTTCAAACCTAGGAAATGGAATCCATCTCTCTTGTTTGGGGCCTCTGACCTTGTTGTTCCCCTACTGTCGCCATGTCTAGTTCCTTCTCATTTTATCTAGGGTCATCTCTTCTTATTCCAAATCTTCTTGGCCACCCTATAAGCCTCCTAACTGTCAGATGAAAAGAGAACTCATAATAAAGATCAGACCACACTCCTTCTGCCACAGGACAGGTGCACATTTGGAGCCTGGCAACCCTATACTCGTAGTTCTGCTATGTTCTGTCAGACCTGTGTCCATTTCCTGATTAGTCATCCTCTTCCCGCTCATCCAATTCCCGATTAGCCATCTAATTCCCGCTCATCCAATTCCCGATTGGCCATCTAAACTAGAACAAGATTCCTTGTCCCCAGCTCTATTAATCATAATTCTTTTCATGATATGAGCCATATGTCTATGCTTACACAATATTTGTGACTCACATGCCTTTGTTTATCAAATCCACTGCATATGTTGAGAAAAAGAAAATATACTTTTGTTTCCATTTACCTATTCATATATCTATCCTTCCATTTTTTCTATTTACTGATCCATCCATTATCTAACTCTCCATATATATACCCATTCAATTATCCATCTATTTATCAATTGATTCATGAATCCATCTATTCATCCCCCTGCCCATCCACTTATTTCATACTAGTGTTCCCTCCCATCATTGTTAGGGAAAGAGATTGCAGTCATCATAGGTCTGTTCTCAGAATCCCCCATCCTTTGTTTGACTGACTCTTCTGCTGCTTATATTCTCCATTAGATCTTTGTGACTGGTGTGTTTTATTCCTTGAATGCAGTTTCTCAATAGTTTTGCCTAATTTGCTCCTTGCATGTTTCTCAGTTCATGGCACACATCACCTTTTCAGGGAAACATATCCCTGAATACGCCATTGAATTCACACCCTTCCTCTCTCCCATGATGGCCATTTTACCATATCACTTGCCACCACTTCACATCCTCTGTACTTTGTTATTTCCGTTTTTTTGAACCTCACAAATACACAGGCACTACTTAGGAAGATTATTTAGGTTTTAAATTGATGCTGTGTCTCTGGATTTATAGGTAATAGATGAATGGGTGGATGTATTGGTAGATGGTAGATGGATGATGAGTTTAGCTGGCTGGTTGAGTAGATGGATGGATAGGTGACTGTGTAGGTCAGTGGAATCATGAATGCATGGGTGGAGAGGCAAATGATGGGTATATAGATAAATAGTTAGCTAGACCAATGGATGGATGGATATGTGTATAGGTGGATGCTTGGGTGGGTGACGTCATGGCTGGATAGTAGATTCCAGAATTGAATTTGGCCTCAGATTTTAATATCAACAGTGATCTCTATCTGCTAGATCATGGATTCAGAATGACCAACAAAATACTACTTTGGTACAAACTGGGAAATTCGAGAAATATATATCAAATATATATATCAAAATTAAGCAACTGCTGTTCATTTGTCATTTTATATAAAAACTTAAATTCTTCCTTCTTTCACAAACTGAAGATGATCATTGAAATAAGACCTTCCAAGGCTGTAGGAGGTGGAAGAAGCTGTTTTAAAAACCATATCAGTATGTGTTTTATGTTCCCAGACTGAAGCATTGCATCCAGCCTGCGAGGAGCGCAAATTTCAGCTCTTACTTGGAAATTATGTCAACATGCCCATCCTACACCCTGAATTTGGGGGTGAAGTTCCAGTTTCAAATAGCCTACTGTTATTTCTGCCAATCCCAGAAATGATCTAGAAATTGCAACATTTTGGCATTCCAGATTATGGCTTGCACCTGGCAAAAGTACCAGAGTATCTTTCCCAGATGCAGTGGGCAGCAGAAAATATGGTGAACAGGATTGGAGCACATTGGTTTTCTTTCAGTCTGTCTTCTGTTAACGCTTTTAGGCCCTAATATACATGCATAATTGCATTATTTTTTTCTGTTGTTGTGTATGAACATGTTTGTATGTGTATATAAATGTGTGTGCGTATGTATGCGCGCACGTATGCACGCACATGTTTGTGTAGATCAGAAGTCAACTTAGGGTGTCATAGTCCACCTCCACCTTGGTTTTTGAGCCAGGGTCTCTCTCATTGAAACCTGGAGCGCATAAGTCAGCTGGAGTGACGAGCTACTCTGGGAGCCTCAGGGACCTTTTTGTCTCCACTTCCCCAGCACGGAATTACAAGATCAGGTCATTGTTGGCTTGAATATATGGCTTCGCTGTTTTCTAAGATGCTGGATGATTTTTCTGCTCCAAGCTCACAAAAGAGAGAAATCCTGCTTAGATGGTTTATTGGTTTGATCATTTTGGTATGTTATAATTGAAACATGAATCTAAAGTAGCTTAAATAAAAGGAGTATATATAGTTCACACAGTACAACTTAATATGGCAAGAATTGTAAGGTTGGCTAATTCAGATAATTTAAAAAATTCAAAAATATCATTGAGGCTTGAGGTTCTTCATGTATTTCTCTGCTGTCACTTTTACTATTGTGGCTGTTCCAGCTGGCATTACTTACTGATCTAAGATCAGTTGTTCCAGGAACTACCATCTAGAAAGAAATGAAAAACGGCCTCTCAGGAGATGCTCCAAAGCAACCCATGCACCCTCCCATCCTAAGAACATTGTCAAGTTCCCTTACTCACATAGCAAGAGAAATCAGTTGCCCCCGGTTGATTTACAGCCATTATTTTCAAACATGAATGTGCTTCAGAAATGTTTAGAATGCATGCTTTTCAGAGTGCAAAATTATGGGCTGTACTTTTCAGAATTTCTGATTTGGTGCTCTAGGGCAGGGCTTGAACAATCTTAGACATTTTAGAAAGTGACACTGATGTTGGTCTCAGGCACATTTTGAGACCCATAAGTATGTAGTCTCTTTGGCAGCTGCCAGTGTCACACAGGGGTGAATGTCCTTTCCAAAGTACACTCTGCTCTCCATCTCCTCTTGCTGTTTTTTTGCCTCCAGTGATGTTTAGGATAGAAATGTTGTAGGTTTTATCATTAGCATGCCAAAGGATAAACCAGAACATTGGGTAGAATATGATTTTGGGTAGTCTTTGTTCAGTATGACCTGTTGGTATTAGCTTTTTAGTGTACAAGTGAGGTCAGGGAGGATGCCCACCACATTCTAGGGGAAGTGACTGCTCATAGCTAGAGTTTGAGCTTTTCTCTACTTATATACTTGCATGGGAACATTGGCATATATTTGTAATCCATGCACTAGGAAGCCATAGACAGGTAGATAGAACATTGGCCAGCCAGCCTATCTTACATGATGGTTCACAGGTCCATGAAAGACTGACTAAAACCAAAAAAGTGGATAACACAGAGCAATGACACCAGATATTTCCCTCTGGCTTCCATTGTATGCACACCTATATATGTACCACCTCCCCTGACAAACACAGCCTGGTAAGTTGGGTAAAGATATGTTTTTCATCAAATTATATTCCCCCATTTTTAAGTGAAAAGTGGGTCAGCTCCATTTTCTTATACTCAGCCTGGGTAAACCTTGTAGTAATTTTAATGATGGTTAAACCAAGTGATTGCTTACTCTGCATCTGGTTAAGACATTCAAATTATGACTCATTATTGCATTTGTCCCATACACCATGAGCCAAGCTATGAAACTTTCATTTTATGGATATCTAATCATAGGGAATGTGTGGAAGAAGTTTTTATCCATCTTTAGGCTCTGCTACCTTCACATAGCTTTATCAACAGGAAAGAGCCTGGACTGCTAGAGAAATATGGTACTCAGATCCATCCTTAATGGCTATGCATCATTAGCAAGTTGAGCCCCAGTTCTGTACCTGATGCTTACACATAGGAAGTTTTAAGTGATGCGGGACAAGAGTCCACATGATGCCTAGAAGAAGGCACTCTACTGAGGTACCTGTGATTTTCTATGTTTATCTGATTATAACACAGAATATTAAGTTGGGGCAGCACACTTAATATTCTTACTAGAACAGTGTGACACAAGAAGAGCCCAAGAGGGTAGAATGACCATCTATGGATGGGCTGTGGAAACTGAGGCTTTTCAGTTGCCAAAGAGACATAAACAACTAACACAAAATTTCCAAGCTGTCACACTATTCCAGATATAGTGTGGAATTTAGGAAACGGAAAGGAACATAACAGACAAGGTTCTTGTGTCTGGGTGGTTTTAACCTGTGAAGGCAGCAGTGACTATACACCTATGTGATTTCGATGGGAGAAGGAAAGATAATTGATAGATACATTGAGCAAAAGCATCAGAGTAACTCCTGAAGAGCAAACGAGCAACCCGACTTCCAAAAAATCGCGAATGCTGCAAGCTTCAGAGGTTTGGGGAGAAAGCTTCCCATATAAGGATAAAGAGTTTGATTTCCAGGACTCACATGAAAAGGGACAGGCTTTTAATTGCAGTATCAAGCAAGCTAGAAGACAAATCCATGGTGTTCACCACAATAGCTTCCTTGGCAGGTTCCCGGCTAATGAGAGTCTCAAAAGAACAGGGCAAATCCAAGAGCCCAGAGGAGGAAGTAGTGAACTTTTCTGTGATTAGCTCTCATATGTTTTTTAGGCAAAAAGAGTTACTAAAGTTAATTTACCTAGTAACACTGAAATCTCAGTGTTTCTTTTAGTAAATATCCAAGTTCATAGACTACTATATGCCCCTAAAACTTGTAAATTCCCCAAATAAACAAGACAATGACATCTGAAAGAAAACAACTGTCTTCCACATGTATAGATGCAAGCATGTACACTCATTTGTGCATTCACATAATACACATGCAAATCACACCCACATAATTCACACATACATAGAATTCCGTCTTAGGTGTTATGACAGATCCTCACGATCTGCTAAGCACCCTCACAGCATGGAGCAGGTGACAATGTCAAATAAGTGCTGGGCGTGGCTGCTGCAGGGACCTCAACCACCTCAGGTCTCACAGCTGTGTTGATCTCTGTGCTCAGCTCCCTACACTGGAGACATCATTGTCTGTTGTAGAGCGTTCTTAAAGACATGCCATCTGGGCGAATTGAATGATGGGATATAACAATCTCAATGGCTGACAAACCCCTAATGCTCAGAGAGGACATTCAACCCCTTGACTGTTAGAGAAGGCAGTATAATATAATGGGTGAGTACATAGATTTTGGAATCAAATAAATGCTGGTTGGAATCCCAGTTCCATCGTTTACTAGCTGTGGGACCTTTGGTAAGATAATTCAGCTGCAAAAAAAAAAAATGTGGTCTGATACTAAGTGTGGCCTTGCCGTGTAGCTTGGAGATTGAAACTGTGTACCTATGGAAAAACAGAGAAAGGAAGTGAGGTACGGGTGTAAGGACCCTCCTGGTCCTTATCCACTACACCTACAGGCTCTATGTTGCGTCTTCCAAGATATTGTTGTCCAGCCTGCCTCCTGTCTCTGGAGAAGACATCCTTTGTTTCCAGAGAGCTCAGTCTACAGGCACTATAATGAGCCCGATCTCATTCAGTCCAGGTGCTCTGCTCCTTGAACTGGAGTTGCATGTCCATAATTTGTACATTTTAGATAACAGGTTATTTTGCTAAGAGGGAGAATCTTTAGCTGAATCCAATACAGTCCCAGCAAGCAGAGCAGGAGGAAAATACCTAATTCAGGCTTGTTAACCACCCGGCTTCTGAGAACAGAATCAGCTTAGAGGATTGCAAATAAGCAAGGTTCACAGGACTTGGTTGAGCCTGCAAGAAGGTAACAAGCTGTGTGTGAAAACCCCAGGATTAAATCTCCACAGCAAAATTGCTTGGTGCACGGGATCAAAAGAGCCGCAAGGGGACCAAGACAATGAGCATACTCCCTTCTGCATGCTCGCCCAAACCTTTCCATTAGTAAAACCCCAAAGAGTAGAGACTCTGGCATCTTATCAAAATATAAGGCTGTGCTTTAGATTATAATTAAAACAATAAATTCTTGTCCCCTGCGTGCATCCCGATTAGATTGTTGACACTGTGTCAAGCTGTTAGGGAGACAAATTCATGCTGCTACTGGCACTCACCACACCACATATTTTTGAGTCCCTCATTTTTTTTTTTACATGACAACTTGAAAATAATATATTAGAATTTCTTTACTTCAATTTTCTATTGCGGTATTAATGTCGGTTCACATGCTACTTTTTTTGGGGGGGGTGTCTTGACGATTCATGCCAATCCCGTACCTTGGAGATAAAGAAAATTAACTTTTTCAGGTTGGCTTCTACCCTCTATACATGTGCTCTTGCACATCTGGGCACATCTGTGCATGTGCATGCACACACACACACACACTCACTAAATGAATAAAATATAATTTATAAGTAGAGGCAGTCTCTCTGTAAGCAGTCTCTCTGTAGGCTCCTCACTTTTATTAGAAAAGGCATCCCATTTATGAACCCTCGTGGTACCCAAGTGTCACTCAGGGTAGAAGGTGACTGCTATAGGAGGCTGTAGTAGGATCTCATGCAAGCAACCTGTCTAGGATTTTGGGCTGTGGAGCCATGCTGCCTGTAAGGCTGGTATCTACTCACTTTCTGAGCCCGTGACTGTGTTTTCGGCAGACCTCTGTCCATGGAATTGCCTATCCTAAAAGGAGCACAGGGCAGTGATTTCCATCAGGGGACCCCACCCTTTCTTCCAGTAGCCCCTGTTGTTTCCCCTATGAAGCTAAGTTTTCAAGTTAACACTTAATGGAGAATCTTTAGGTTTGTAGGAAAGTCTTGCACATATTGCAGACTTCCTCTGTCCCCACAGCTCTTTCCTCCATTGTTATGGCCTCGATTTACTATAGCACATTTGTTGCAACTAACAAACCAGAACTAAGCCATTTACAGTTGGGTTGGTATATAGTTTAGGGTGGTCAAGTATAGTCATGTTGCTGAGCACTCTGCTTCTCCAGAAATCTTTTCTTCTTCCAGAACTGAATTCTGCACCTTCAAGCACCTACTCTACATTTAGCCTTCTTCCCCATCCTTGACAACTGTAATTCTATCTCATCTTTATCTTTGGGAATTTGATTACATTGTATGCACAGGACCAGATGTTGTTACGGTGCTGAGTGTCTTCTTTTCAGGGCATAAAGTCTTCAAGGTCCATTCATGCTGTTGAATATATCGCAGAGTCCTTCCTTTTTTAAAAGGCTAGCTAAAACACAACTATATGTGTGTACCATTCAGTGTTTATTGCTAATCTGTGTGTGGGACATTTTGTTTGTACACCACTGTGTGAGTGCACCACACGTTTTATTGATAATCTGTGTGGGGGACATTTGGGTTGTCTCCACCTTTCATTTATTGTTTATAATACAGTTTAGGGAGCCCCCTTTTATCCCAGGTACAAGTCTATTTTTCCCCCTGAATATCACAAGGACATTTCAAGGAGTGAGTCACTGTATGCCCAATTTTGTAATCAATTCTGAAAGGGGGCAACGGTGACACCTGTCCCCATGAGCTATGCATAGCAGATCAGAACAGGGGAGAATCCAGAGATGTTAAACTCAAATCTGATTTGAAGTTCTGTCTGTTTTCCTGCCCTCGGTGGATGCATTTAAAGTAGGAGAGACAGGAGAGGTTAAGACCTTCAGTCTCTATCCCTTAAGAGGGATGTGTGATTCTCTACTGTCTGCGAGCTCGAGGGTCTGACCTGCCACTTGGCTGTCACTAATGCTGGCAAGAAATGTCACTGGTTTGGTATGCCCTTGTTGCATGGCGTTTCCTGCTTCCATGGGTCAGATGTCAGCCCTACTCAGTGTAGGCTGAGAAGCTGATGTACGGACTCTGCAACTGTGTTTCCTGGTGCACAGATGAGGGCATGGTAGGAAAATTGATGAGAACAGTTGAGCTTGTGTTCAGTACAACTGTGCTGCCTAGCATCTCTCTGTCAACACTCCTGCAGTAAAATGAAATAGAAGACACTTAATATGATTTCTTAGATCTTCTTCCATAAGCAAGCATATTCTTTTCAAAATATGAGATTAAAAACGTCATGAAAGTACACATCTATAATCCCAATATTCAAGAGGCAGAAGTAGGAGTATCATGAGTTCATGGGAAACCTGTACTATAAAAACTTTAAAAACTGGTTATATAATTATATATACATATATTATAATTATATTTTATCATTTTATATAAATATTATATATAATATATGTACAATTAAAAATAAAGATGGGGAAATAGTATATATATATATATATGTGTGTGTGTGTGTGTGTGTGTGTGTGTATGTATATGGTGTGAGTATATAAGTGTTTACAAGCACAGCCATGGATCATTGGTGATTAATGCTCTAAAGACTGTTGTTTGTTTGTGCTGTGAGTGGGCAGAGCTATGTCAGCATATAGCCTTTCTGTGGTCCACAGACCTGCCTGACAACTATCACACTTTCCTTTGCTTGCTTTCCTTGGTAGCTCATTTGAAAGTCAATTTCCTCACTGTCTTTATATTTTATGTCTAGAAATAGTGCATGAAACTTTCAGAGAACATATTACATTATTTTGATGTAAAGTACTTTGTTTTAGAATATTCCATTCATGCAGTACCCCAGTGCACACATAAGGTTTGCCATGAATTTTTTCCTTTGACTTCTCTTCTCAGAAATTCAGCTGCTTTCCCCAGAGATGCCACTGAGATCATTGCTGTGTGTTTGTCTAAGAATAATCAATACCTAAGAGTGTGGTCACAGAAATTGCCGCTTGTGGTCACATTGCTTTCAGGCCAAACCCAGGGCAGTTGGCTTTTTTTTAAACATAAAGTATAGGGCCTAGAGAGATTGTTTATTAGTTACCAATGGTAGTTTTCACCCGGAGAACCTGAATTTGGTCCCCAGCATCTACATCAGGGATGCTCAGAGCCACTTGTAACTCCAGCTCTATAAGATGCAACACCCTCTTCTGGCTTTTATTCAGTACTTTCATTCAAGTGCACATGCATACTCAGACACACACATACTCATAATTAAAATTAATAAAATGATTCTTTTTAAAGAATAAATTCAAGGTTCTGAAAGGCCACTTGCTTCACTGAGTGTATTAGATGAAATCTTAGCATGATAATATGAATCTCCAAGATGGTGGTATGTCTACTAAATGTTCTATTTAGAGTAAGAACAGTGTTAATGTCCTATTAATTTGACTATGCTTTTTATTGCCTGTGATTCTTGGAAAATTCTTTTTGATTTTTTAACATAAGCCACATTCTTTATTTTCAAAAGGAAGAAAGTCTGTCTGTTCAGGAGGTCAATGCAAATGTGAGCTAAGAAATACTTTAAGAAGAACTTGGGGGAGGGTATAGGGGACTTGAGGGATAGCATTTGAAATGTAAATGAAAAAAAATACCTGATAAAAATTGGAAATAAATAAATAAAATTAAGAGAAATAAAAAAAAAAGACAAGAAGAACTTGGGTCATAGCAATGGTAAATGGATGTGCTTTGCTTCTCTTTTCGTTTTCCTGTCTCACAATTGGCTGAGAAAAACCCTATAAATGCTCTGATCTTCCTTCTTGTCCTTTGCTAAACTTGATGGAAGGGATGAATAGATGGTTCAGACCAGGGCTGGTTTATCCTGGTGTGGTTCCTCTTCCCTCTTCCAGTGTCTTTATTGTGTCCATGCATGAATAGAGCAAGTAGGTGTGCATCTTGACTCATACCTGCTTTCTTCCATTAAAGTTCTTACGTGAGTACATGGCAGTGGTCATGAAGCAGGATGGGAGGATGTATGTCAAGTGCCCAAAACCACCCAACTCTAACCCTTGCTCCAGATCCCCTCAAGTACCTTTGAAGTACCTATGAGCTGGCAAGTAACTAACTGGTTGTTTATTTCTTCATCTCTCCAACCATGGTCTTCTTTTCCAAATGAATAAAAGGCCTGTTCATACCTCTCCCAGTCCTAAGTGTTCTTCACATCTTCTGTGAAGTTTGTCTGCTCATGAAATGTGATGTAACACTGACCATGTATAGTCCATTAGTAAAGACCCTGATCGGAAGCTGGTGCAGAGGTATGTGCCTTTAATACTGTACTTAGGATGCAGAGGGAGGTGGACTCTTGTGAGCACAAGGCTAGCCTGGTCCAAAGAAGGATTCAAGACAGTGAAGGCTGCATGGAACACGACCAAACAGGAAGGTCCTAGTATAGTAATGCATTCCACGCATTACTATTTGTGGATTGAGATTAAGTTTTCAATCTGTAACTTTCTGGTTTTCAACTCTGTCTTCTATAAAATGGGTGTGGTAGTAGAAACTTCTCCTAGGGTATCTGAGGGGAACTGTAAGGGAGAGCATAAGGGGACCCTGAGAAGCATGTGCTGGCTACGTGTCTCATTGCTGTCAGAAAACCACCAGACAAAAGCAACCTGGGAGGGAAAGGGTTATGTTGGCTCATAGTTTGAGACTATGGTCCATATTAGCAAGGAAGGCATGGCTACAGGAGCATGAGAAATCTGGTCCCATTGCTTCCTCAGTCAGGAAGCAGAGATCAATAGTTGTGGATGCTCAGGTACCCTTCTCCTTATGGAGCCCGGGATGACCAAGCATGAGATGATGGTGATCACACGTAGAGTGAGGGTTATCTTCGTAGTTAATCTAATCTAGATAATCCCACACAGCTTGTCCAAAGACTTATCTTCTATGGAATTTGAGGTCCTATCAAGATGACAGCAATCATATCCATCATGAGACATCTAACTAGCTTGCATTCTCCATGTGTCAGATGTTTTTGCTAATGTTGTTTAGTTAACCAAATCTATCCATGTACCCCTGCTCTCTCATCATCCAGTACTTATGAAGTATGCCTATTGTTCTAACAGCTTAAGAGCCACACTCCTCTCTTGTGACTCCGACAATAACAGGATTGTATTTCAAATGTATGTCAAGTGTTGTGTCTCAAATGTTCTATAAGCTCAAGTATTTGCAACAGGAAGAGGTGACCCGGTGACTTTGAGAGAAAGATAGGTTCCTTTTCACGAGGGATGCTTCATGTGGTCTTAGAGGAAGCTGGTGTCTCTGCTCTCTTTGGTTGTTTTCTGTGACCTCACAGAAACTGGAATAAAATTACTCCATATAAAAGAAGGGAAGGGTTTGTGGTTGTTTTAATGCTGTTCTTGTTGTTACATACATTGGAAGGATGCACCATAGACAAGTATTTGGGTACAATGGTATGCTAACATCAGGTTTGCAGAATATCAAGTCACAATCCTGGCTCTGTTGCTTAGCACTTGATTGGCTGTTGATAAGTTATTGAATCTACTTGGGCATCCATTCACTTGTTTGCTCTAAGGAATTAGAGCCATTCCCAGAGGACCTGGTGCACAGTATCTGCTCACATTGGGTATGATTCACATGAGGTTACATTCATTAAGTGATTAGAGTAAAGCAAGAGTTGAGAGACAAATTCAGACTAGAGAGGCAGGTGCAGTCTCTGAGCTCATGGAAGAGGTGCTGGAGTCAGAATCTGAGTGTGACCCCTCACTCCCCACTTACCTGTGGTCTGAGCAAGCCTCAGAACATTTTTGTTGCCTTCAGATCTCTGTTTTGTGCCCACTTTGAAACAGTTCGACATACATAAATGACCTAATAAGTGAAGGTTATTTCTATTACTCAAATATTACTACTACTGTTAGGTCATATCTTAATTTTTCTGCTATTGTTATAATAAAAATAGTTGGGTCAAAGCAATGTAAAGGAGCTGGGCGTGATGGTGCACGCCTTTAATCCCAGCACTTGGGAGGCAGAGGCAGGCAGATTTCTGAATTTGAGGCCAGCTTGGTCTACAAAGTGAGTTCCAGGACAGCCAGGGCTACACAGAGAAACCCTGTTTCAAAAAAACCAAAAACCAAAAACCAAAACAAACAAACAAACAAACAAAAAAAACAATGCAAAGGAGACAGGGTTTGTTTTTGACTTACAGTTCTAGAGAATAGTGTGTCATGGTGAGAGGTCATGGCCGCAAGCAGGGAAGGCAGAGTCATGGTGGCAGGAAGAAGAGGTTAGCTGGTCACATTGCCTGTAACCTCAGAGAGCAAGAGTGATGACTGCATGCCATTACTCGACTCCCTTGCTTCACCTACACAGTCCACATCCTGGCCTGTCCACAGGGGGTAAGTCTTTCCACCACAATTAATCCCCAACAAGCATGCCCATAGGCCCACCTCCCAGGGTATCATGGCTTCTGTGAAGTTGGCAGTGCACACTAACCATTACAGATGGTATAATTTGGGCCAGCTTCCTATTTCATAAGATGGAAGGAGCAGACTCGGATTCTATCTGTTGTCTCTAAGTGTAGGCGCAGAATGAGTACCATCCTAAAACTGAGGTCTTCTTCAGCTCCAGGGACAAGTCTACCCAGTGTCCTCAGACACTTTGGGGCACATTCTGTAAACTGCGAAATTAAATCCTTCACTCCATTTCCCCCAGAAAGACCCCTCAGAAGCGTTGCTCGGTCCCACACCAAGTCTGTACGCAGAGGCAGGATGTGAGTTCAATCCCCCACCCCACCCCCACCCCCTGCCAACACAAAATCCCTGGGAAGATGTATGAGGCTGCATATAAATTGCTTTGAATTTGGCCAGCCATGGGCTAGCATTGCTTTTATGCTGAATATCAGCGAAAAGTATGAAATGGAGATTACATTTTCAATTCTGGCTTTCCCTCCAAAGCTCTGCAGAGATGCCTTCATCCCCTCCATCCATCACAGCACAATTGCACTGGTGTGGACTCCCATGCTTTGCATTCCTTGCCTGGGAAAGGAATCTGAAACCTGCTTCCAGACTAAAGCAGTGTGCTACTGGCTACTGGCCCCCTTACCAGCTGGCTTCCCGTTCCTCCCGACACCCTGCTCTCTAAATCTCTACCTATTTGTGTTACTTTTTGTTTTTAAGATTTATCACACACAAAGATCACAAAATCAGTGCACGCACACACACACACACACACACACACACACACACGGAGGGGGGGGGGAATAGGACAAGAGAGCAAGAGGCCGAGCATGATGCTTGGGGAGGCTCAAATTGCTATATTTGTTTTGTGGGTTGTTCAGGACAGAAATAAGATGTTGCTACAAGTGGGGTTCATCCATCGACAATGAGAAGCATGCTCATTACTTCTTGCTGAACTACATATATTCATAGCAGCTATTTCAGTTCCTGTCCCCCAAATAGCCCTAAATCACTATCAGTGCCTTAGCTCCAGCATCAGTCAAAAAAAAAAAAAGAAAGAAAGAAAGAAAAGAAAGAAAGAAAGAAAGAAAGAAAGAAAGAAAGAAAGAAAGAAAGAAAGAAAAGAAAAGAAAAGAAAGAAAGAAAGAAAAAAGTGTTTTCTGGTGGAGGGTGAAAGGGTGCCGTACACGTGGCTTTATACTGCCATCAGCTTCAATATCTTTAACAGCCTTTTCCTGCCCACTCTCCTAGCTGCTCCCTCTTGCCCCTCCCCCAACCCCAGTGATTGCCTGGCTAGTTCCCCAAAGAGAAAATGTGTTAAGTGAACTTGACAGATTCCAGGCTGGCTCCATATGGCAGGGCCCAGGTTGCATGTTCCTGGGGTCCCCAAGCTACTCTCACCTTATTAAGATGGCAGTAACTACAGGCAAGTCAACTTCACTGCATGGCTCTAATTCCTGGGGCCCTGGAGACCAGCTTCAGACTTCAAGGTGGAATTAGAGGCAGCATCTTCCACTGCAGATGCAAAAAAAGCAACCATTTCCTCTCTTCCTCACAGTCACAGACCTGGTAGGAAGGTAAGGGAAACATGGACCCAGAGTGGGAGAAATATTGCTTAAAAATGTAGAGCCTAGAAGGAAGGGAGTGTGTTCTTGGGGTTGCTAGAGGCTCTGACAAGGACGTTTAAGTATCATAATACTCTTGTTTATTGCTTGTTCTGCACTGTCTGAACCTTTGGACTCCTACACATAATTGAGACTTTGACTTTGATTTATAAGTATCTAATTTGAGCTCCTCCTTCATTTGAAAGCCATGGAGAAAATTAACTCCAAATCAAATCAATGCATTTCAAGTGGCTAAGCCCTTGTACCTCAGTGATTAAGGGCTGGAGTTGAAGACTACAATTTTAGATAGTAGGAATCTGTGAGAACGAGTCTATAAAAGACAGACCTTTGCTGAAAATCATTTTATATGGGATATATAGAAAATGTGGCTACCTTTTTTATGCTGTGGATTTCCATATTTTACAGAGAACTGTAGTTATGTAGAATGGAGACTCCTAAGAAGGCAGTGAGTCACTTAATTTGAATACGTAAAGAGAATAGCAAAATGAAGCACAGAATTCACTCAAGGTATTTTATGGGGAGAATATCTAAGCAGTGGAAAGGTGGGCTCGGGAGTATTAAGGAAGTGGGGAAGAAAGAGCGAGACCCAGAGCAGGTACAGAGGTGCTCTTCCTGCCCTGGGGGCTTGCAGTGGCTGGGCAGGAGGGATCATAGAGAATACTGAAAGTTTCTTCTAGCTCCAAGGTTTCTATGTGTGTTTACACAAGCTCACCCACTTGAGATGCTTTCCTGTGCAAATACACTGATCAAAATTATAAATGATTATAGTGACCTCTAAATCTATTCCTTTCTCTCTGACTGTCTGTCTCTCTCTTTCGTGTGTGTATGTCATATGCATATACATGTGAGTGGTAGCATTAGATTCCTTTGTGCACATGTGAAAATGACCAAAAAGTGGAGACTTTGGTGTTTTGTTTTCTTCTATCACTCTCTACCTTATGCCCTCAAGACAGTCAGTTTCTCACTCACCCTGGAGCGAGGTACACAGACACCAAGTCTAAGTGATTCCCCTATTTCTATATACCCCCTGCCCCAGACCGAGTATTGGGGTTATATATACACATTAACACATCTTTTCACACACAAGTTCTTGAGATTTGAACTTAGGTGCTCATGTTTGCTCAACAATTCCCTGCCACCTTACTTATTGATTTTTTTTTTTTTTTTTTTTGCACACCACCTCAGAGCTTCCAACCTCTGAATAGAGGCAACTAAATCTTAGTTTGGATTTCTTTAGCTAAAGTAATCAAAAAGTAAAGACAGTAATTCTTGTATTGATATGAGTCCTAGTCCCTAAACAAACTTACCTCAACTGAACATTATAAACATCTTGGAGAGTCTGATATTTGCATAGTCTCTCTTTCCCAGGACCAACAAATTGAAATATTTCCTCTACACAGATCTCCAAATATGCTGGCTTGTTGATTCTCTGAGTAGAGGTGAGGATACCTCTACTTACTCTTTATTGATTTATTCCTATAATGTGCTGATGTGAAAGAGGCTACTGATACATATCATCTCATTTAACCCTGGGAAAATAGAATAACTCACCTGCCTCTCAAAGAGAAGTGAGTACTTAAGAATCCCCTCAGGGAATACCAGGTGGGACAAGTTCATTCAATGCTTTCCCTTTCATCAGCCCCATCCTGGACTGGGACACTTTCAACAATCTCTAAGCCATCATCCGTGACAAAGGCCATGAAGGACTCATCTACTTGGGTGAGGCAGGTGCAGTGGGCAAGAAGCATGACACAGACTTTTGCCATCTTACCTCAAAGAGGACATGAGACATCGTTACTCTCTTCTCTTAATCTACCAAGTCCAGACAATATGAGCAATGGTAGCCCATATAGTTCTTTAGTTTACAGTGACTTTAGCTTTGTATTCTCCCCACACAGTGGGCTGTGTATGTGCATGTGTGTGTGTGTGGGGGGGCAGGTTATGAGGGAAAGTGTAGATATGTGAACATGAGTAGGAACGCTACAGATTCCAATCCTCAAGAACTACCCATCTTGCTCTTTGGGGGACAGAGTCTTTCACTGGCTTGGAATTGTCCAGTAGCCTAGGCTGGCTGACCAGAAAGCCATAACTCACTCTCTGTCTGTCTCTGTCTCTGTCTCTCTCCCTCTCCCCCTCTCCCTCTCTCCCTCTCTGTATCCTTAGAGCTTTGCAGGAATTACACGTGTACACCAGCACATCTGGCTTTGTACATGAGCACTGGGGATTGAAGACGTGTCCTCAGGCTTATGTGGAAGGACTTCAGTGACAGAGCCACCCCCTGAGCCCTAGCCTAGCATGTTGAATCTTTACCAGAGCTCTGTGCAAACAGTATTTGTTAAAAAAAAATCCTCAATAATTTGCCCCCATACTGGGCACTACCAGCTCAACCTTGGTGTTTTAGCTGAGAGATCCTTTCCCTCCTTTGGATCAGTGGCTGTAAACAGCTTCACCAGGAGAATGCAGAACCATTCTGTGATGACTGGGTGTCTGATGAACACAATACCTGATTTTGGCTTGAATCGTCTCTTTATGCTGATTGTTGTCAAGTTCTTGAAGGAAAGTGAAATATCCGAGGTGTTTGACTGTCAAGGGTGTATGTCTTGGAATATGTGAACCAACTCTTGAGTCCCAGTCTTCTGTGCTTTGGATGGAGAAATCCATCTTACCCTAAATGGAAAGCATTTAATCTCTTGAAGTAATGCAGACTCATGGCTAGGGCATGAAACTAGGAGAGGCAAGCTGCAGAGCTTGTCCTTCCATGTTTTCAGCAGATTCAGTTTCTCCATCTGTAAACTAGAGTTATCAATGATATTGGATGGTACAGACAATGAGACATAATGTCTAATATGAAGTATATGCTCAGCCCGAGATAATGTTCTATCCTACTTCCTTATAGAAATAAGGTGAATGCTGTTGTTCAAGGGAAATGAATACGACAGAATATTCCTCTTTATCCCTGTGTTCTCCAGGTGGCTATTAGTGTTGTTGTCATTTGATTTTCTCTCTTTTGTGCTACTTGGATCTTGCAGGCTGAAACCCTGTTTCCATCCACTTCCCTGTTTCAAACATAGCTTCATTTCAGCTGTGAATTCCCTTCTGCCCCAAGGCCTTCATGCTGCATGAGCAGATCCAGAGCTGAGAGCAGAGCATGGAGCCCAGAAGCTCAGGCTACTTTCTGCTGCTGAGAAATCCTCTTCCTTCCCAGGACACAGGCATGCCCGCAATAGATGTGGGAAATCAGCTGTGAGAAGTCATAATTAATGATCTGCTGGGTCTCGGCACTTATATAGGAAGCAGAAGGCCACCAGAGATTAGACCAGCCTGTTGGGTAAAAGTTGTCTTCCGGGAAGTCCTCTCTGTTAAGCAAGAGGGAGGCTTTGGAAGGCAGAGCAGAAGGATTTGAGTGGCAGGGTCTCTGCAGCTTTCGAGGTTGATACTCATTTGCTTACCTTGCATCAGAATGGCAGTTGCCTGAGTGTTGGACCCTGGGACTTGAGAGAGGCCATCCTAGTCTAAAGTCCTACCTTTATCTATCCCTCATTCTGCAGTTTCCCTTGGGGGTGTTCCTTCCTTGGTAATCTTAGATTTACCTCTTTGTTAAATGGCCATCACGACACATACTCTTTAAGGCTGCTTTGATTAGAAATTTAATGATACTCAAAATTGAGCAGATACTCAAAAGCACTCTGAATAAAAGGTTGAGTTAGCAAGCCATCGTCCCCATTTTCAGGGTGAAGAATACTGCTGTGTAGGTAAAGTGTATGACCACATAGTCCCATAGATCATCATAGACATTTCTCTGGGCATAATGTACATCCCATCTATGGTACCAGTTAGAAAACTACTGCTGAATCATTCAGATATTTTGTTTGTGATTTCCATTCTCCTTTGGTGGATAATTAAGTTGAGTTTACAGTGAAATGTGCTGCCTTTTAGTGAGTTAGAATGTGTCTGGTAAGCATTAACTTCCTCTTGCTTCACTGCCAAGCTCTTTGGGGAGTTTAGGAACTCTTCCTGTGACCAGGGGTTGTTGAGTTCCACAGTAAGTCCTCCCTTAGAACTGCCAGGTCTTCTGTTCCACAGTCACTTGGTATTCTCTGCAGTGGAGCTTAGCATCCTGTGTTGAGTATCTTACTAACTCAGACTTATAAATCAGCTGCACACAGCAAGGAGTAGTGATGGTGTTATAATGAGCAGCTTTTCTGCTATATAATAGTAACATTTGAAGCTTCTACCTTATCATGTCACAGGCAGGGCTACATGATGTAATATCTGCTGCGTTGACTAGTTTTGTGTCAACTTAACTCAGAATCATTTTGGAAGAGGGACCTTCAATTGAGAGTAAGCCCCGCCCCAACACACACATACACAAACCAGGTCACCCTCTGGAAAAAAGCTGTGAGGTATTATCTGGAGTAATGATTGACGTTGGTGGGCCCAGACCATTATGGGTGGGGCCACTGCTGGGTACCTGGATGATAGAAGGAAGCAGGCTGAGCAAGCCATGAGGAGCAAGCCGTGCGGCACCATTCTTCCCTGCCTTCTGCTTCAATTCTTGCCTCCTACTTCCTTCACTGGCTTCCCTCAGTGGAGACTGCTTCTGCCTAAGGTTTGTAAGTTCACAGAAACCCTTCCTTCCTCATATTGCATTTGCATTCTTACACAGCAATAGGAACCCTAACTAAGATATCACACAGAGTTCTCAGCCCATAGTAGGGACATTGCACTGAAGGAGATCAACTGATTGATCACACTCATTGTGGGCTCACACCAATTGTGCTATAAAGGATTCACAGCAGGTAAACTTTGTGTAGCCCACCCTACTAATAATGATTACTGCATCAGGTGTTGTGTTCTTGGTACCAGCTGTACTGTTCATTATTGTTGTGAATTTTTCACTCCCTGCTACACTTCCTCCCAGGTTTATTGATTGTTTGGTTGGTTGGTTGGTTGGCTTTTTGAGACAGAATTCCTCTGTGTAGCCTTGGCTGTTCTGGAATTCACTCTGCAGACTCAGCTGGCCTCAAACCCACAGAGATCTGCCTGCCTCTGCCTCCTGAGTACTGAAATTCAGGGTCTGTGCTGCCACTGCCCAACTCCCCCCAGATTGTTTGTAAATCAACAACCAGCTTCTTATCTTGTTGGCCACTTCCCTTTGTCGACCTGGAATTCATTTTGAGAGATACTTAGGGAAGATGATGGCTGGCTACAAATGTGTTTTTCCAGCAAAGGAAGAAAGAAAAAATGTGAGGGCTAGGCTCCTGCTGAGGGAGATGTTCCACAGAGGTGAGAACCCATAGCAAGGAAGGAAATTTCCTTCCTCTGTGTTTGCTGATGCGCCTAGATGTGCTGGTGAGCCCCTGTCTGCCCACCTCTATGCAAATGAGTCCTCCCACAAACTGAGGATGTGCTGTCCTCAAAATCCAAACGCCATGTGCAGGAGATGGGCTCGGCTGCTGCTGCACAAACAGGAGCTGAGGAAGGAGAGCATTTGCCTGCAGTGAGTGATCTCCGTGATTGATTGCAGTTTGACAAAAGACCTCCACCTGGGTATGAGATCTGACAACGTGATCACCACTGTAAGTTGCCTTTCTCAGGTCATGAACCTGGAGCTTCAGCCTGGAACAGTGTGGGAGGAGAGGGAAGCCGCCCCTGAACTAACAGGTGTTACCGTTATGAGCACCTTTCCTGTTTTGGGAAAATTCAGTCCTCCCAATTTGACAGGGCTCTGGTCATCTCAGGAGCAAGGCACAGCATTTGCTTATCATCTTAGGTGTCCGTCAGAATGGACTTGTCAGACTATTTGGGGACCCGTTTGTAAGTGGTGAGAGATGCCGTGAAATGAGGTGATGCTCAGGTTGCCAACTAAGATCCATGCCTTTGAGACCCGGCAGATTTCACATTGTATCCCAGCACAGCATTTGCTAAAGATGAGAGAGAACCCCGACAGTTATTTATCTTCCATTATCTTCCTTTCTCTCATCTGTGAAAGGAAGGCAATAGTGTGTGTCTTACGAAAATAAAAGTCTATTAGATAAATGCTTAGCATGGTGTCTTACACCTAATAAACCCTTACTACATGGTAGGCTGGCTTCTGTGTCATTAACATCCAGACCCTCCCACAATGACAGGGTTGTCATATATCTATGTAGTTCCTGGGAATATGGGTGTGATGAGAATACCTGTACAGTGATGGTCTCACTGAAGCAGTAGGTATTCAAAGTAGGTTTGTTGTGTTGCAGGGTGGAAAATACTATTGCTTTAAAAATCCGGTTTTCATGGGTGGAAGTGCACAAGAAAACAGATGCTTTGACTAGGTAGATGGGTGTCTAGGGTAAGGAGCAAGGCCTGGAGATTTAGGCCTTGTTTCAGAGGTTTGTCTGTGGTTCTCTCTCTCTCTCTCTCTCTCTCTCTCTCTCTCTCTCTCTCTCTCTCTCATTCTCTCTCTGTCTCTCTGTCTCTCTCTCTGTGTGTGTGTGTGTAAGGAGTGCAGCTAAATCTGTGTATGCACTCATGTTAGTGACATTCCTTTTCAGTTTGGGGGTGTTTCGAATGCTGTGGGACTTGAGTGTGTCTTTGGTGGATACCTGTTTTTTATGTTCATGTGTATACCACTTAAGTTGCTGGGTGGCACATTATCTCAGATTTAACATTTTAAGATGCTGTTCTCTGATGTAGAAGTATGGTTCTGTTTTGAGTGTTTGTTATTATTGGTGGTGATATTATTCATAACCCTGTCTGGCCTGGAGCTCCCTACACAGCCCAAGCTCTCCTTGAACTTGTAGTGATGCAGATTCTTGATGTCTGGAGTTCCATGCATGTATCTCCATACCCTATAGTCTGTACTATTTTGAGTTTCCACCTGTATGTACCTTTCACAACTCTCAAATGTCCTTCTCTGTCCTGCATTGAGACTCTCTGGCCTATGTAATATTCACCTTTAGATTCCAGTGAATAGTGATACTGTCAGCATCAGGGTGCTAAATAAGTATTCTGTCCCAATGTATATGTCCTGAGTTGGACAAAATTATTAAATATTGAGAACTACCCTCTAGATTTCTATCGTGTTATTAATCTACCATTATTTTAATAACAGCAGATCCATTTTGTGTATGCAAAGTCAGAGCCACTTCTGTATTGAAGTGTTTCCACCTGGTGTAAGCATCTGGCTAGATGAACGGGCATGGTATTTATTGGGCAATGAGAAGGTTTGTCTTATGAATTCAGTGACAGAGTTTATGTACCCACCTGCATGCACAGGCACACACACCTGTGTATTACTGGCCCCCTCTTTGTGCTAGAAGTCGGCCTCCATGCTGACTCCCTGATGGTTTGCCTTGCCACACACAACACTGCTGCATGCATACTGCTGGGAAATAGCTTACCATCATCTACATTTTGCTCCACGCTTTCATGTTCTTCCTGTTGCATTAAAAATGGATCAACATTCTTAGTTGAAGGTTTCTACAGTGGTAGGTTGCCCTATGACTTTTTCCAAAGGACAGTGGTAGATCTTTCTTGAATCCAACTGGATGCTATAGTCTCCTATTTGCGCTTTTTATTAGTTCTAAAAAGTGGCAGAGAAGATGGAGAATGATCTGAGCATGTGGCCTTTGTCCTGGGGTGAAGCAGCTCTCACCCCTCAGGCAAGGGCTTCATATAAAGGCCATATAAGGGTTACCTCCTAAGGCTTATATAAAGAAAATTTAAACAGATGATTATCCTATGAGAACATATGTGAATCTAAATGATACCTATTTTTCATTATGTGAAATCCAGTATTAAATTATTATATACCAACATATACACATGCATGTGTGTACACACATAAGTATATAAAATATTTCCTCCTATTTCCTCATATCACATTGTTAAATCCCTTTACTATCATCTGTACTTATTATTAACAGTGGTCTGCTTATGTATATCCAAAGGTTTAGTATAATCCTGTAGAACAGATATGGCCCATCACCTATTCTTTTGAATAAGGTTTTCTTGTCACACAGCAATATCCATTAATAATTTATATTATTCACAGATACTTTCTCATTACAACCATAGAGTTTTTTTTTAAAAAGAAATGTACATGTTTTTAAAAAATCTATCTCTCTGTGTGTTTGTGTGTGTCATGCATGTAGTACATGCATTTATGCCACATATGTGTTACCACACATTTGTACAGATATGCATGCATCAACGTGGAAGCTGAAGGTTAACATCTGGTGTTTTCTTCATTCGTTACCTTTCTTGTTTACTGAAGACAGGGTACCTCACTGAACCTAGAATTTGCTGATTTGAATAGTCTAACTGCCGAGTTTTCCTTAGGAATACCCCAAGAATTAGGACCTCTGAACCCTCAAGTGCTGAGATTACAGGCATATACCATGTCTGACTGGCTGTTTTTATATTGATCTAAATGCTAATTTTCAGGCTTTATTCATTAGAGCCATGCAATCAGTCCTCATTTGGCTCTTTATATAGTCAATCACAAATTCCTCTTCTAAGGTAGAACATGGAGTTTCTACATGGTTTGTGAAGACCTGTGGATCCCTGTATGTCTCTCTCTGGTATATATGTTTACACTAGTCTAACTCACTCTGGATAAGGCATTTCAGTTTTCTGGGTCCCCAATTTTGGGACTTAATAATAACATATCTATACAAGAACTAGATCCGAGAAAATGCAGGCGAAGGGACTGGTATGCCTAGCATACAGTTCACAGAATATGACCCTGTTGGCTGGTGTCTAGCCCTGAAATATTGCCTATATTACTCTTGGGATTACATGCTATTCTATAGTTCAAGCTAAGAAATAAGCCACTGATCTTAGACCCAAAGCGCCAGAGACAGACCCAGGTCACTTAATATGGGATAAGACATGCAAAAGTCAGGGTTCCCTCATCAAGACCCCAGTCCTCCTCTTCAGACAAGTGGCCACCTCTCTTTGTTCTGTCTCCTGTTGCTCTGTGAGCATTTCAAAAAACACAATCCTCTTCAAGGCATTGATCTGGATTTGTGCTTCCTCATTGCCTGAAATTATTTCTCCCAAGATGTCCATACAGCTTCCTCTTTCCTGAAAACTTTTCTCACTCACAAGTCTCTTTCACTGGACAGTTTCAAGCTATTGTCCTTCTCAAAAATACAGGTCACTGTACTTCAGACCAATGCATTTACATGCTAATTCCTTGTCTTCTATAACAAGGGGTGCTCCCCAAGGCATTGAGGAATCTCTCTTGTTATATGACCCACATGGAGAACTTTGCCTGGAATGAAACAGGACAAAGTAGTCTCTGAAAAAAACTTTCTTTCATTGCTTCAGGGCCCTGCCCCACTCATCTTCCTGTGCACCAAGACAAATGGAATCAATCTACTCCCGTTTCACCGTTTATATGTATGTGCAGATCCACAGCCAGTCCAATCTGTGGTCAACTGGCTGCATGGGCGTGCTTTTCAACCTGCTCAGTCCACACAGAGCATAGAGAGGGGTGTTCTGCTTGCCTGAGCACAGAGAGAACTCAGAAGACTCTTTGCTAAGATCCTGGATAGCTCTGTTGTTGGATTCCTGTGTAATTGACAGCTTTAGCTCACCAAAGGCCATTTAACAGTCTATCCCAATACTAGGGAAAGGCAAATCTTTATTAGCAACATCCCATAATTTCTGTTCAGGCAGTCCCACCCTTGAAATGGATTTCCTTTTTCAAGGCCCCTTTTCTAATTAACTCAGGAGCCTAGATTACAAGAAGCCAACCTTGTGAATGGAGAGGGCACTCTGCAGAAGCAAGCACTGGGGGTGATGTTTAATTAAAGAGATGCCATTAGAAGGAAGAGAGCTGAACAGGTTGTAGTGCTAATCCTTCTGGCTAGCTCCTGTGTCCCTGCCTGATGGTGATTGATGAGCTGGTCCTGCTCACATCTTCATCAACAAGGTGCATGAGTCCCCTCAGGCGGGGGGCGGGGGGGGGACTCCAGCTCTCGGTGCAGCCACGTGCCTTGATTGAGTTTCAGGGGCCGGCAAAAGGCACTGACATACAAATATTCCTCCTATTTCTGCTGCTTTCTTCCTGTTCTTTCTCTTCCTTGGTGGGAAGCTAACTGGGTGGGTCTCGGAAAGGAGAGATAGATAGATAGATAGATAGATGAGTACATAGATATAGAAATGGAGAGATGATGCATTAACGGCTGAAGAAGATAAAGGAAAGTGAAAGAGAAAAGAGACAGGTAGAATATATATATGAATATATATATATATGTATATATATATATATATGACACATAGGATTATGGATGGATAGAGACTAATTCATAGTGTTAGTATATAATTATATGCCTATTCACATTTGCGACCATTCATCCAGCAACCTACCAAGCCTTATATGTATCTGTGAATTTCTCTATATTTCTACAAGCTCTGGGCAAGCATTACTGGTTTTGTTTTTATTTTGCAGTGTTATATAAGCAATCAAGAGGCCATTGGTTAACCATATTTGAATGCGAGAAACTGCCTGAGGTACCTTCTGACAGTTATTTAGTAATTATCCCTATAATCATGAACATATATTCCTGTGTATGCTAGTTTCTAATGTTGAGCATGGTATTTGTTTAATCCTTTGTATTTGTAAGAGTAGCCCTGTCACTCTCCCATTTGACTATGAAGGAAATGAGGCTTAAAATTGTCGGGACTGGCAAGTTGGTTCCACAGACATAAGCATCTTGTGCTCTTGCAGAAGACCTTAGTTCTGATCCTAGCACCCATATTAGGCTGCTTACAGCTGCTTAGAACTCCATGTCCAGGGACTCTGACATCTTCATTTGTTCTCTGCAGTCACCCATGCTTACGCTTGTCCATACTCTCCTACATATATACACATGATTAAAATTAAAATAAATCTTTTAAAAAAGAATCATGGATATTTTCAATAATATATAATATAACACACTAAAATAAGACTATTTCTACATTCTACAATGTATACATAGTGCTTGTAAACAATAAAATTGACCAACTAGGTCAGAACTCAGCAATGCACTTCTGGGGTTCATGCTACACATGTGTCTTTCTGCATAGTGTTTCTTTCATGTGGAGGAGACAGGTTTGTGTCTCCCAGTGCTCCCCTGCTTTTCCTTTCCCTTTAACTCTGTGTCCCATTTTCCTTGAGTGAACATTTTTGCCACGTGGCCAAGAAGCTAGCTTTTGATTCCAGAAAGCTGCAGAACTTCCATCCGTCTTCTGAGCCAAAATAAATTGGCAGAAATGTCTGATTTGACTTTCTTCTCCTTCTTCAAGGCAGGTGCTTTTCTCATTATGGAGACAAGAATGACACTTTGTCTCAGCAAGCATCAGACACTTAGATACCTGTGTAGTTTGTGGTCTTGAAGCTACTAGCTCACGGAGGCCCAGCGAGGCTCCGGCTCTGCTGAGCTCCATCTTTGTAAGATTATATTTTCAGAATCTGAGATATGACCCTCCTCAGATAGATCATCTGCAATGCTGATTTTAGAGGGTATTGCTCAAATCTTCTAGCCTTCCAGGCTGCCTTCTTGATTGAAGGGATTTGGTCTTTCATAAAATTGTGAGCCCATTTCCATGTACTAAATGAATAAGAGCTAATGTTCACTAAATTATAACTTTTCAGTACCCATTAGCTTTGGTG
This sequence comes from Mus musculus, assembly GCF_000001635.26. Taxonomy (NCBI): domain Eukaryota; kingdom Metazoa; phylum Chordata; class Mammalia; order Rodentia; family Muridae; genus Mus; species Mus musculus. The sequence continues at coordinate 7,199,949 of NC_000082.6, forward strand.
AGGAGACTCTACTTAGACAATATAGTAGTTAAGTATTATTCATCCTAGTCCATCCAACTGTGATTGAAGGTGGGAACTTAGTAGACATTATCTTACCTCAAATGGTCTTGGTGAAACAAAGTACCCATGGTGCAGAAAATAGGAACATGGGTAACTATAATCTAATTCTAGTGTCCTGCAGAAATGGCTTTGTCTTCATTCTCAGATCACTTTGTTCTGACAATCAGGTGTCTTTGTCATCATGAGAACCCCGTGGAACCTTAGATCATATCAGTGCTTCATTTCCTTGTGCACTTCAGAAAATAATTATCGCTTGATCATGGCACTGCACCCCAGGAAGGATCACAAAGCTGTTGTTCTAGAGACCCATCTACTTGCAATTCTGTGGGCACAAAGAGACAGAACATGCCACTTGCCTTTGTACCTTGTTCCTAGCAGTGAGACCCTGGCATAATGTCAGCAGGCTGCGAATTATGCTGTGATATCCCAATCTTGAGTTCTGCTCTCTGAAGCCAGTCCCTACACCACCTGTCAACCTGTGCTTCACTGGCTGGTGATGCTGCACTGTCACTTTAAAGGTCTCATGCACGCCAGAACTCCCAGTCCATTTACTTGACTCTCAGATCTTCTCTTCTGTTTTGCTACAATCTGTAATCTTCATCATAGCCTTGATTTATTATCTTGTGAATGGAATCTCCTTCGTTTTTTAAACTTAAGATTCAGTCTGTTTCAGAGACATCCTCCCATCAGAAGAAGATAGGTCTTAGAGGACTGGACCTGGCACATATATGATGAAAGCCAGATTAAGTATATGGTCTCTCTGGTTCCAGAATTTCTTGGAGAAATTTCATTGGTATTTTTAACTTTAGTGTGTGGTCCTGGCAAGCCATTTATTGGTGGGGTGGTTTGCTGCTTTCCTCCTTTTCTGTCTTCTCTTCTTCTTACCCTTTCTCTTCTTTACTTTATGCTAAATTAACATACCTGTCACTGGCTAAGGACACACTTTATTGCTGTGGTAGTTCATCATGACCAGAGCTACCTGGTGAGGCAAGGGTTTATTTGGCTTAAAGTTCCAGAGCACTGTTCATCACAAAGAAAAACCACGACAGAAACTCAAACAGGGCAGGAACCTGGACACAGGAGTTGTTGTACAGGCAATGGAGGGGTGCCACTTATTGGCTTGTTGATCATGGCTTACTCAGTCTGCTTTGTCTGCTTTCTTATAGAACCCAGGAACACCAGTGCAGTAATGGCACTAACCCTAATGTACTGGGCACTCCTTACTCAACCACTAATTTTAACAGTGGCCTATAGGCATTCCTACAGTCTGATCTTATGGAGGCATTTTCTCAGTTGAGGCTCCCTCCTCTTAGATGACTCTAGCTTTTGTTGAGATGACCTAAAACTAATCAGTACAATGACTGTGTCTGGCTTTTAATTCTCGATATATAGTATAACACTGGGACACATGATCTGCTATGGCTTCCCTTTTATGATGCATGTGTGAACAGGGTTAGACTTACACTAACAGTTCTTGTAGTACTGTATTGTTTCCAAACAATTTAGAAATTACAAATGGGCTATTGTTTCTTCTTATTTTGCAAATTTTGCAAAATCTTTAAATGAGAGTTTGAAATGTTTCTGATTCATTCCTTTCTGACTGAAATTCCGTATCTGATTAATTTTCATCATGCCACTCCAATGTGTCTCCTTTGTCATTCTCTATATTGATTAATTCAGCCTATGCTGTTAATGCCTAGACTAAGAGCCCCTGTCACTTTCCACAGTGAACCCTATGTTCCACGCTTGTATATCATGGAACTGGCTCGATATTCAGCATTAAACTTACCATATCAAAAAGGTGAAAAAGCTCTATAATAAACTGACTGCTTTGTGTGGTTTTGACTGTATTCTGCATTTGTCATTCCAAATGTGATCTATGGAGGCATAAAGCTTAGTTGAGATTCATCTACCAGGAAGAATATAGCAAAAATTCCAGCATAATGCAGATTAACAACTGATGCGAGGCGTGCAAGCAGAGAGCTTTGTGTTTCTGTCCACGGTGCTGAAGACATCCCTGGGTATCCAAGTCAACTCCTCTGCCTTTGTCAACCTAACAATGCGATTATACTTAAATGACTATGTGACAAGGGATCAGGTGTTTCTCTATAATCATCCTTTAGTCTCATTTCATGGGACTATAGATGCTGTGGGTGACATGATGGGAGCTGACTGTCATCTACCAGGGAACTGTCTTGTTGTATAGGACAGATTCTAGCTACATGTAGCTATTTACATAGATTAAAAGTAAATGAAATTAAAATGCCACTGCTTAGTTATACTATGCATCTTTCAGACGCTTGAAGGCTACACATGACATCATAGATCTGCAGAATGCTTATTTACACCCTGTGCTTCCTTAGGATAGCATTAGGATAGATTTGGAAATGACCTCTATTAGAGTTGCACCTTCCCCACTACAGTCTGTGAGTGAGTGCTACTGTATATGGCAAAAGGGACTTCACATATGTGATTAAGAGATAGATATCAATGGAAAGATTTTCTTGCATCATCTGGTTTGGCCACATATAATCACAGTAGTCCTCACAGGAGAGGAGCTGAGGTAAGGAAGACAAAGACTTGCTGGAAACAGAGATATGGTGGATTTTTTTTTTTTTTGGAATTTGAGAAAGAAGCTGCAAAGCAAAGCATTTAGGTGGCTGCCAGCAGACAAGATGGCAAAAAAATTGGAAACAGCCCAGAAAGCCTCTACAAAGAAACAAAAACATTCCCAGTGACATTTTGAGTATATGCCATTGAGACAGAGATTCCATAATAAAAAGAATTCATCACAATTCAGCTAAGGTGGAAAGGAACAGGATGAGGGAGTCGAGAGTACGTTTGAATTGGTTCTGGATTTATCCTGTTCAGGACTGTGAGGGATGGGGCTGGATAGCTGCTTCTGTGAGGAAAGTGCTTGCCATGCAGATGTGAAGACCTGATTTCAAATCTCTGTCCCTCACATAATAAGCTATGTACTGTACATGTATGCACATGGCTGTAATAGCAGCCCTAAGCTTGTAAAGGCGAGAGGCTGATGTCAGGTATTTTATTTTATCAGTCTCTATCTTATTTTTGGAGACAGGATCTCAAATTGGCGCTTGAGCTCAGCAAGTATGCTAGGCAGTGCTCAAGGTTCCTCCCTCACTCCCCCTCCAATGCTTAGATTATATGAGAGAGTACCAGAAGTCCAAGGGCATCTTCAGTTATGTAATGTCTTCCGGGGTAGTCTGGGGTATGTGAAAACCTACATCAGAAGACAAAAAAAAAATGACAAAAAAAATCAAAGGTGAGTGATAACCAAGGTTCATTCCAAGAAGTGCAGTACAGCGATATTTCTGTGGTTCTTTCTATTAGAGGCTGGTATTTTTTCTTCCAAGCCCAGTGTAATATCAATAGTATGATGATACAAATTTAGTCTCTACTCCCTCATTGTGTTCCTTTACACCCTGGTTGAATTTTGATGAATTCTTTTTATTTTGGAAATATTTTCCTTTACTTAGTGTACATTGTCGTTCCAAGTTATTTTCTTATTTGAATAATAGCAATAATGACAGCAAGGATGCCATGCTCATTTGACACACAAATTCATCAAAGGCTTGTTTTATTTTAAGCAAAGTGGTGAGGAATTCATGAGCATTATCTAACTTTTTTATGAATAACCCAACAAAATAAGTTCTGTTAATATCCCCATTTCCAGAGACATCAACTGAAACATGGGGTGGCTGTACCATTTACACTATGTATTTCAATCATAGGGATTGCAGATTCAAACAATAGGCTTCCTGCTTTTCAGATTTTTGTTGTTGTTGTTGTTCTAGAACTCAGGAGGAATATTCTTCCTTTTCCCTTCTTGTTAAGAATTCTATTATCTTTTTTTTTCACCTTGCCCTTTCACAGAATAATTTACTGAAAAAAAAACACAAAAGCAAAAAACAAAAAACAAACCGAAGAATCTCTAATAAAAATAGCTCATGAAATTTGACTTTGATTCTTCTTAATTTTGAGTTAATAGGTACGGTACCCAGGTTCTTTCACATACTAAGTTGATACTCTGCTACTGGACTTCATTCCTAGGATTCATGTTATTAGTAAGAGCTCTCTACAAAGTGTAGACCAATGTCTGCTATTCCAGATATCATCTGCAGCAGATGTAAGAGAAATATCTGGGTTTGTGTTCTAGAGCTAGTACATACTAATAACCTGTCCATGAAAAGTTAAAGAGCTCTTCTTAGTCTCTATCTCCTCATCTTTTAAATGGGATGATAACATCCACCACTGAATTCTTAAGAGCATTTAATGAGATACAAAGGTAACATCATTTGGGAACACAAGGTTTTGTAAAGAATGATCACTGTTGTCAGGAAACCCATTTCTCTACTTTCTGCCTATAATATGTCTTTAAATGCTGGTTTATATTATGTTGGTAGTATACCCTTGAGCAGGGTTTGTTTCAAACAGTAATAATAATGAACTTTTAATAATAATCTTCTCTAAAATCTTACTCTTTAGTGATCTCATTAGAAAAGATTATAAACTGAACAAAGTAACATATACCTGTCATAGGAGACATTAATGGGATTGAAATAGGAGGATAGTTTGAACTCTGAGCAACACAGCAAGACCCTATTTTTTAAAAAAAGCAAACTTTCATCCAACTCATTCATACACTTCAAGGTTCATTTCAAAAGACCTTTCATGAGCTATCTGATACTATTTTATCTCTAGATTAGGAGCCATTCATTCTGTTTCTGTAACTGTTTGGACTTGTAAAATCTATGACACTTTAAATAGTAATCTTGCTGTATCTTTCCACATTCATATTTTACTTTCAATATAAGGACTTTTTTCTTATCCCTGAATGTTTATTATTGCACAATGGCACCACCAGTATAAATAAAGTTACTATCAGCATCTCTTCATTGAGAATTATATATTTAAAGATTGAACTAATGAGTAGATGGGTAGATGAAAGGATTGATGAGTAAGTGAATGGATAGATAGATGATAGATTGATGAATGAGCAGATGGGTATATAGATGGCTTGATGAATGAGTGCATAGGTAGAAGAATGACTTATAAATAAATTAATGCATAGATGTGTGCATTAATTCCTGACATTTTAGCATGTGTCTACATGGTGTAAATAAAGAAAAAGTTTATTTCTGATCCAATTCAATTGATAGACTTGTGGAGTAAGATGTAACACCAAATGTCTCCTGATGCGATCAGCAGCCTGCATACTGGAGTGTGTTCTAGGTCTCTTCTCTGACCTCACAAACAGGGAATGTCTGTATTGTGTAGTATATTTATTTAGAGTATGTTTCATCTTTGCAGAAAGATGCCCAGTATAAACATTACTCAGTTGATTTCTCAGGGGGTTAAATTGAGCTTTTAAAACCCTTTTACCTCTCTTGTCCCAAAATAGACATGTTAGACAGGTTCTCGGAGGCCTGGGAGCTTTGTAGGATCCAGCAGAGAGAAAGTTGCAATATGAATAGAGTAGGCTTCTAGGAGAGGCTTCTCTGGGTTCATGTCCCAGCTCTGCAGAGACTGTCAGAAGAAGCAGAGGATTTGTAGGACAAGAGAGGTACACTAGGATAGAAATCCAATTTAACTAGAGACTTCACCATGAAAGCATTAAGAAAGATGCCAAGATGGCAGCTGGCTATAGTGAGGAGCCAAGCCTCATGTGTGAGTGGTCTGAGTTGAATCCCAGCTCTGATAATAGACAATTAATGGCAACAAAACCAGTGGAAATATCCAACAATGTCCAAAGCAAAGTAATAGTGTTGGAAGTGCAACTCAATGATATAAAGTAAGGAAAACTTCCAGCTATAAGGCAAGAATGGAAAATGGAAATGGAGTTGGGTGTAAGTTGGAGTGGATTTGGGAAAGGGGGTGGGAGTGGGTGCAGAAGAAAATGGGGAAGATCAAATATGGCTGGAGACACAAATATAAGTTTGAAGATTATTTTCTAACAACTACATTAAGCCAGGTAAACAAGAAATAATTACATTTAATCTCAAATTTTAATCAATCAGATATGGTTTCTTATGTAACCACAAATATTTTATTTAGTTTCATCTACTGTGAGTGGTGTAATACATGATCAAGATGAACACATTAGAATTAGTTTGCATTATCTTCATCGCATAAAGTCACTTCACTCTGTACAGTTTGGCCAGCTATAGCTGAGATAGCTAAGGCCTCTGCATAGCTAGTTATTGCTCCATTAGTACAGAGCTACATGCATGGATAGATCTCAGTCTGAAACTCCCCAGTGTGCAGAACAGTCTCTGTTTTGCAGAGAGCAAATGAGGTCATGTTGAAACTGCCCTTTGCCCTAACTTGCTTCTGAGAAGGATACTCAAGCGTCTGGCTCTTCTTTAACTGAGTTACATGCTTGCTTTATTTCTATTATGAAAACTTCACAAGGTAGGAAGTGATTTGTGTCAGCATTTTGTCAAGAATGTAGCACATAGTGGGTGTATTATTTTTCTAAGACTGCCATAACAAAGAATCACAAATTATTTGGTTTCAGCAACAAACATCTTTTGGTGCACTGTGTTACAAGTCAGAAATGAGAAATCCAAATGTTGGTCAGGTTGTTTCCTTGACAGCTGTAAGGAAGAGGCTCTCTGCTACCCCTCTTGGAACTTCCTGTGGTTTTCTCTCTTGGTTCATCTGGGAGAAACACCAAGCTTCCCTCTGCCTTTATCTTCATGCACCTTTTTCCTTTGGTGTGCCTCTGTGTCCAAGTCCCTCCTTTGCATAAGATACAGTTGCAAAGGGATATTGAGGTAGCTTAGTTGGCATGAGAATATGCATTCATCTTCAGGACCCACATATGAACATAGTGACATGCATGTATAATCCCAGCACCAAGGAGATAGAGATGCCTCATGCTTTCTGACCAGACAATCTGTTCAATTTTAGTGAGAAAATGTCCAAAAAATAAACAAACAAAAAACTAAGGAAGGAAGATACCCAAAGTGTCCCCTTGGCAATGAATGCACTGATACATATGTGTGTGTACATAGACATAGACATAGACATAGACATAGACATAGACATAGACATAGACATAGACATAGACATTCATATATGAACACAAAATCATGCAGTTGTGATAGACTGGAAACCCATGTGCTCTTTTCTCTTGGGTGATCCCAGCATAACTACTACTGTAGCTGGGCTGGCAAGAGCATCGGTGTGTAACATTGGGTGTATATCAGTTAAACCTATAGAAGACATAAACATAGGTCAGTGGGTGAATATAGAATAATTAATTATAAAGAGAATGTCTTGGCTACACAAAGAGGTTCCAAGGTAATTCCATCCATTCTGAAGATAGACATATTGGAATCATATGAGACTAACCATCCAGTCCAGAGAAAAAAATGCTGCCCACAGACAGAATGCTCTGTGCAAACATGCACTGCACTAACAGGTTTCAAAATGTTACTGATGTTCTCTGATGGTTTTGTTTTGAATTAAATTTCCACCGGCCTCTGTTTTCTTTAGCACTGTTGTCTCAGAATTCTTAGACCAGCTAACTAGAATGTCAACATAGGTTGCACACAATAATTTAGCCAGACTCTTGATCTGTTACCATCTGAACAAAATTGTGTACTTCTGGGCTGCTTCCATCTTCTCTGCCAATAATACAAATGTTTTCTAAGTTTCTAGAAATGCCTGGTTTCTTTGGATTTGCCTTGACATCACACAGAGCCTTTTCTCCCTTAAGTAAGCAAAGCTCTGTGAGCTTCTCAGCGTCTGCCGCCTACTCAGCTCAGTGTTCAAACAGGCAGATGTCCTCAAAAGACCACACACCCCAGTCTATAAAGAATAGTACTGGTGCCCTGGTTAACCCTGTGTGAATCATCAGTAGTACAATCCCAAGTAATACATCAGTTTGAGTATGGTATTAAAGACCTTACTGGAAGTAGGGGCAGGCTCAATTACAGAACTTAGAAAACTGGAGCTTAATTTCTTGGCTCCTCTGACCAGATTTTCAAAGCAGTGAACTGTGCTGGTGCTGTACTGCTTGCACAAGGCTCTCGGTCCACACTTATAGAGGGGGATTTCATCACTGGCATGTGTATAGCATGTGTATGCTCAGTTGTGTAGTATTGGATGTGGAAAGCCCATGAAGTTATAGTGTTCTTGTATTCTGATGCCTAACAACTTGTGTTTCATTGTTAGCTTGCCATCAAGTCTATGTTCAGCTTTCTGTACTCCCCAAGGAAAGTTTCCAGAAGAATGAGTGGGGTCCACAGATCATCAGCCATGCATACCTATTGCTACCCCTATATTTGTCAGGTTCTATAGATGGAAAACAGGGTGTATTGAAAATAGAATCAAATCTCAAACAAATTGTATTAAGTGCCTGGCCTTTGAGACTTACTGAATGAGCTCCCCTTGGATGCTCAGGTTAAATTGGCATGAAAGATGCTTACTACCCCCCTCCCACCTCCCAGGCTTGCATGTGAGGTTCAGGAAGGTATTGAGGAGTTGCTCCCAGAAACCTTCCATTCTACCCTTGGCTGAGATACTAGGAGGGTACCAATGGAGAAATAAAACACCACTGGAGAAATAATACCCTCACTACATATATGAAGCGAAGGACATTTCCTCTTCATTTCCATGTCAAGCATTTGACTTGCTTTGCATGAGGCTACAGCATCATGAGGGTGGTTCCAGGATCTCCTCCCCTTTTCATCTTCCTCACTGTGGCTGGCTTTTTTTTTTCTGGGACGTGTCATTGCTTCATTTCCTCTGTATTGTGACCAACATGTGGGGTCAAGCACCCTGTGAAGGCCATGCTGGTAGTCAGTCCTGTGTCTACTGTTCTGTAAGACACACTGGGGGCTCCGACTTTAAACCCTCACCATAAAGTAGTCTGTGGTCAGTCCTGCATGACAGGATAGTCTCTATTTCTTCTTTTACTTCCCTTCTTTCACTCTGTCACACCTTGTGTGAGATACATTTCCCTATTTTAACACCGTATCTACCTCCATTTCCTCTTTTGTTAAGCTATATCATTCCTAAGGTATTTCTTGCTCACTATTAACTCCTGGCTTAGACATCAGCTCCTTTCAAGGACATTCTTGATCATTTCAGCTCATTTGCTTTCTTTCCTCAAGACATATATTCCATTGCACAGAAAATCCCAAATCTGTCTTGGCACTCTGGCCTGCCTAGATCTTCGCACTGTCTGAGTCCTGGCTATGTAGTTCACTACTGCATCCCCTAGCTTACACTTTGGAAGATGCGGGGTACCGAGCTATAGAAAAGAGTTGTATGGATTCCATGTTGCTTCTTGAATAGGTCACAGCCCTCTGTGACTTTCTGGCAGTCTCTCCTGGTTTCCTTTCTTATATATCTGATAATAATTCATTTTATGACAGCTCTTTTTTTCCTAGCTGGCAAACTATTAGAAGCTAAAACTTATGCAATGCACAGTGAAAGACAAGGTCATACTTTATCATCTTTGCCTGTTTCCATAACCAGATTAGACACTTTACTACAAGCGAGGTGAATAACAGCCAATTGATATTTTTTATGTCAAACACCTTGATTACAAACTGTAGGTGAACACTAGGGAAATGTAAAAGATCTGATGACAAGCTCCTGCCCTTAAGTAGTGTATAGTTTCCCAAGACCTCCTTAATATTCAAGAGATTATAGTGATATTTAAAATACAAGCAGATTTTACTTTTATATATTCCTTTTAGATTGTGTAGGAATGGTTGGTTGTCTTAATAATATCTTCTGTTGTGACAAAGCACCCTGAAAGAATCAACATAGAACAGAAAGATTCATTTTGGCTCACAGCTTTAGGATATAGTCCATCATGGGATAGAAAGGTCACCCTGCATCTGCAGTCAGCATTCAGAGGGAGTTGAATGTTGGCATTCAGCTCACTGTCTGGTTTTTAGTTAACCTAGGGACATGAAATGGTGTCACCTACATTTAAATTGTGCCTGTCCACCTCAGTTAAGCAAATCTAGATCATCTTTCTCAAAACTGCACTGAGATTTGTTACCATGGAAATTCTAAATCCCAACAGATTGATAATTGAGAGTTAACTATTACCAAGGTATTTCTTGAGTCTTAGCTAGGTCATGTTCCATCAAAACCACATAATAACTGTCTGTGTATGAATCTAGCTTTGAGAAGGGCTGGAAGATGAAGAAGATATGTTGATTCATGGCTATGTGACATACATTTTCTTTTGGGTAACATGAAGAAGGATATCTCGACAGATCTCTTTATTTTGTTGTATTTGGATGTCTTCTTTTCTCTTTGATGAAACCACTTGTTATACATTACATCATCCCAATGTGAATAATGTATGATTCTCTTTTCAGCAGCTTGACTGAAGTTCTCAACTATCCCAGTCTAGTGACGGGGCTTCTTGTCTTCTTGGTGACATTCATTTATAATCAGTAGTCCCTTGGGTGCTGCTCTTCTCTACTTCCAGCATACTTGCTTTGCCTGTATGGTGTCTCCCTTTCTTACTAAAAACTATATATCACATCCACAAAAATCTTAATGTTGGCTATGAAGGTGTAGGTGACATTGTTACTGTCCCTAAATTGTATCTTCAGGGTAGCTATAAAGAAGCTATTGAAAAAAGAAAAAGATCCACTGTAGTAGGCTTAGCAATAGCAGAAGTCATTTCTTGTCTTGAACTTGGAGTTGGCACAAGTTTTATGGTGGTAATGGAGGCAGCTGTGGTCGTGGCAGCAGCAGTGGCAGTGATGGTGGAGGAGGTGGTGTTGTTACTGATGATGGTAGTGGAGATGGAGGTGAAGTACAGGTGGTGATCATCACAGAAGTGAGGGTAGTAAAAAGAAGTAGATTGTGAAAATCATTTTTTGAACTCTGATATCCTTCACACCCAGGACAGAACAATTCTTATTGAATTATTGTCTAAAGTACATTTATCAGGACAAGCAAGATGACTTAGTAGGTAAAGGCATTTTCTATAAAAGCTTGATAATATGAGTTGCTTCCCTGGAACCCATACAAAGCGAGGAGAGGATAAACTTCACAGTGTTGTCTTCTGACGTCCTTGCGCGTACCATGGCACATGTGATCACACACATTCATATACACAGACACTACTGATAAAGAAATAAGCATTAAAATGCAATTTATCTGGCCTTTCCTTTCTGAAAATTTCAGCCTCGATGTTTATTCACAAAATTCTACTTCCTGTGTGTTCTTCTGCATTTGTGTCCACATGACAGTATACATGATGGTGATGGGCTGTTACGTCTGTCACTCAGAGAGTGATGGAGAAGTCATGAGAGAATTGATGGCTGAATAGCCAGAGCAGCTGAGCTTTCTCTGTCATAGCTATCCTGACATCCATAGTGATGTCAGCTTCATTTCCAGCTGCAAATATGACAAGACGTAACCTGGAAGACAGCCACTGAACCTTTACAAGGGCCTTCTTCAAGGCTTCTTTGTTGTTGTTGTTATTTTTGCTTTTTCTTAAATTCTGTATTTCTATACTTACTTTAAAAACATTAAAAAATAATAATGATTAAAAAGTTAAGCTCTGGGAACAGACGTATACTGGAGCAAATTTTATCATGCAGCTTTGCAGTGATCTCTCAGGAACTTGCATAGTATCACAAAATCCCTCATCTATAAAATGGAGATAACACTTGTATCTAAACCATGGAACTGTGAGCTGCCTCAAAAGTGACATTTATGAAGATGGCATGCATGGTACAAAGCCTTCTAATTATTCTATTACTAATTCTTGTATTACTAATGCTCTTAGCAGATTCACCGTTATCAGGAACCTTATTGGCTTTTCTGAGTTCTGAAGCTTAGAAAGGTAGGAATAAAATTATGACTTTTAGTAACCTCTAGGTTGCTGTGGATTTTAGATACATTTTCCAGGTTTCAAAAAATGCTTTCAGTTGAATGGTTCCAGCAATATCCTTATCCATGTCAGCCTTCATCTGAGCACCCGAGGTCAACGTTAGGGAATAGGAAGGGATATATGGACCAAGTCTGGTTAGATTGCTACATATAACCAAGCATTCAGCTTCCTTAAGGGATGTGCAGAGACTACTCACTGCTGTGCAGATGAAGCCAGGTATTCTAAATGGCAGTATTCATAGAAAACAGTTCTGCCTTTTGCCTGTGTTCATGGAAAGCAGTAGTCCACTCAGATGACTTGTTCCAAATAGACAAGAGTGTACACACTTTGTGTTGGAAAAAAAGGCATTCTATATTGCTGAACTGGGTAATTCCAGTGTGGAATGAAAGGGAATACTTCACATGAGTGGCTTGATGCATATAGCTAGGTGTTGTGTATACGCTCTGTCTTTGTGACAGTACATCATAGAATACTATATGTGGTGATTATAATGTGGACCATTATTCACTAGTGCAGAGCAACAGGAGATGGTGATGACCAGGATCTAGGTACCATGTAGGTCAGATAATGTTTCTGTGAACATAAAGATGGAAACATGACTCTAGTAAGCGCACACACGTGTGTGTGTGTGTGTGTGTGTGTGTGTGTATCCTCATGGCTTGGTAAGATTTTTAAAGCCGAAGGATGGGTCCCTTGTGTCCTGGAACAGTGATGAGAAATATGGGGAAGCCTCCATCCTCAATGTGGATGGCTAGTGTTTCACTTCTTCAGGACACTGGTAATCCTTTAAGAAATGTGCACATTCCCCTTTGAAAATATCACCTCAGAAGCAACTGTCTCCACGTCCCTGACTTGAACAGAGTGCCATAAATATTTGATGATTGCTAACTTTTAAGGAGTGGGGAAAAACAACCTCTATATTGCCTTCTGTAACTCTGATTGGGAAACTCAGGCTGGAAGATTTGGCAAACATGACACCTCATCTTTGCAAGCCTGCCGCCCACTCAGGCGGTTTGTGTTTCTGGGGCTGCTGTTTGTTAGCTGTGTCGAGATGGTTTCTGTCCTCTTGAGCTTCCACAGAGAGGCAGGGGAAGTGGAATGAGACAAATTGCTGTCCCTGGAGTCCTTGGAACAGATTATTGTTGTCTCTGATTCTGGTTTGCTGTGAACTCTTGACCTAAGGGCAGTGTCTCAGCACTCAGTTTAAGAGGTACTTTTTCCACAAGCTGGAAGAGTTAGGAGACTAAATTCTGTATGTTGACCAAATAGAGGTTAGGACTGAGTTTACTTCTATTTCAAATGAAGAGTACAGGGGTCTGACAGCTGGGTAGCTTCACTTCCTAGTCCTATGAGTATGAGCACCTTCAGCCCCTTAACAATGAGGTTCACCAAATGAAGAGGTTGAATTCTTATTCCATGAGATGGTGTAGACAGTGAATCCTCCATCATCAGTATTTAAGACAATGATGGTGTCACTCAAGAACATGTTTCTTGGGCTAGGGATATGGCTCTGTAGGTAAAGTGTCATGGGAACCCAAGGACTGAGTTTCAGAACCCTAGCAGCCACATAAAGGCCAAGTGTGGGTCGTGTGCCTTCAGCCCCTGTACTGAGGCTTACTGGCCAGCTAAAAGAGCCAAAACAGAGTGCTGTAGGATTAATGAGACATCGTATCTCAAATACTAAGGTGGGGAACAACATAGAAAGAGACCACCAAATAGACCTCTGATGCCTATATCCATACACAGGTATGTACCCATACACATATGCACTCATGTGTACAACACACACATACACATGCACGCATGTGAATGCACACATGCACACTACAAAAAGGGTTCTTCTTCTTCTTCTTCTTATCATCATCATCATCCTTTTCATCCCCATCATTATGACCATCACAGTAGCATCTTCATTGCTACTAACACTATTTTTGCTACCACCGTCATTACTTCCATCATTATCACCACCCAATCATCACTGCCACCATCTTCAACACCTGCGTGACCACAACAGTCACCACCATCAACATCACCATTCCTACCTGCACTACCCTATCATCATTACCACCACCACTATCAGGACCATCATCATTTCCATCATCACCAGTTACCATTATAATTGCCATTCATATCTTCATCCTTATTCCCAGTGTCTTCATTTTCACATGAATTCAGTAAAGCAATTCTCTAATCAGGCCAATATGGCTAAATTTCTAGTCCTTCTGTTAACCAATGGCTGGTTCACTAGAGCTAGTGGTATTGTTTTCACTCTAAATGAGCATATAAATATACCTTAGGTTTATTGTATATAAAAGGGGCTGTCTAATTGGAATTTCTTATATATGAGTGACCCACACAGTAGGTAAGAGCCCAACATCAGATCTGTGCTTGTGGACTAGATGGACCCAATTTCATGACAACAATGGGATTCATACAAAAGAACTTATAGATGATCAAATATATAGCTGTTGATATTCTCTGTCCACAAAAGAATTACAAAAGCCTCACAATGAAGAATAATCTGCATCACTGTTTCTGCTTTATGAATGAGGAAACTACAGCTCACAAGGATAAGGTTGCCTGTCAATGTCTCCACCTTAATACTCTTTGCTTCTCAATACTGTACCTTGATCCCGTTTGACAGTCTTAATAAAAGGCTAGGTTCCAGCAAATTCTGGAAATTACTTAGTATTATTTAGCATAGTTTATAATTTTTATTTTTGCACAACATTTTTATGTTGCAAACTGATTCACCTACATAAATGTTCCATGAAGCAAAATTACCTCTTTCTAGTCTATTCCTTCCTGGTGCCATGTAGTTTATTTCACTTAAAGAAGGTCAGTGTAGATTTAGAGCGAAGATGGCTCATTTGGCAAATTATTTGCCATAGAAACAAGAGGACCAGAATTCAGGTCCCCCAAATCCATGTGGAGTCTGGTCACAGAAGCACATAGTGATGATTCTAGCTCTAGGGAGGTGGAGAAAGGCAGATATCTGGAGCTTGCTGGTCAGGCTGGCCACCTGTATTAGTGGGTGCCAGATTTAGTGAGGAATCTTATCTCAAAGAATGTGATGAGGAGTGGTTGTGTAAATAACATAAATTCTGCCATACCCACATATACATACCACATAAATGCACACAAATATACATATTTTTAGAAATATTGCCCTGGTTCCCCCATTCATAGGTTTAATAATACAAGATATCACATATACCGTGTGAAAGACTGAAAGACCAACTTTCTCTTAGTACAGTGAACCAGCTTGTTTGTGGAGACCCTAGGCAGAGGTTGGCATGGATCCCACCCTCTGGGATTCCGAGGAAGCCATTTTACTGCAGCCCTTTGTTATTTGATGATTTGGAAAGAACCCCTAAGTTCTCGGGGTGAGTTCAGGATAGTGTCCATTCATTCTCTGATAGATTCTGCCAGAAGGTAGACACTCTAGTTGGTTCTTTTATTTAATAGTTATGTTTAATTATTTTTAAGAATTGTCATTATCATTCCCAGGGAGTTGTCCACTTTGGACTCCCCTCTCCTTTACCAGGCAGGGGTACAGAAATTTGGTCTCATAGTTATCAGTAAGGACAAGAAACATGTAGCTCTTAACAGACTTTGCTGTCCGCACATGCTGAGATGGACTCTGGCAAGGACAACCTGGGTTTTAGAGTAAGTGGATCAGGTAGAGCAGCCAGTACATCCTTTGAGGGAGTCCAAGTGCGACTGCAATTGCCCTGGCTGCCCGGTGCATTGGTGCATCGGGGAGTTAGACCCAGGCTGTGGTTGGGAATGGCAAGAATGATTTTCATCTTAGATTTTTATTTCTAATGCTTGATATCTGGGAATTTAAAAAAAATGTTATCGATCATCACAGGTCCTTCTGAACTCGTGCAAGAGAAAGACAGGAAGGTTGAAGGCTTCCAGCTTCTTTTGCCCTCACCTCCCCCCTAATCTAATTTAATTAGAAGCGTCCATTGCATGCCCGATTGCTGGGTTTGGGGTCCTGGGGTTTCCTTCACTGACAGCATGTTGATGCACTGAGCTCTTACTTCAGCTCAGAGTTCCCATCCACAGTCTCCATCCATGCAGGGGCTCTTTTCACAGGGAGCTGTGTCAATGATAAGCAGCTATCCACAGGAAGGTGTGCAGGACCCTTGCAATGACTCTTTTGATGAACAAGAAAGACATGGTCAAATGTAACTGACATTGATTTGACGTTCTTCTCCAATTGTTATGGTTTTAGTAAAGATAGAAGAACCAAATATCTGCAGCTTTAAACAAAGGAAATAAATGGTTTGGGGCCTGCAGCTGGCTCTGCGGCTGTGTGAGGTAATGCTTTATATGATGCTCATTTTTACAGATAAAACAATGGGGCTGAAAGAGACAGAAGAAGCAAAAGAGGCAACCAGAGCCCTATGCTGTTCATCCATTGCATGCCCGATTGCTGGGTTTGGGGTCCTGGGGTTTCCTTCACTGACAGCATGTTCATGCACTGAGCTCTTACCTAAGATGTATGGGAACAGTGCTGCAGTTTAGGCTGTTTCATTGCACGGGAGTCAAACCATCTGATAATTTAATCCACACCGTGAATGCTTCCGGTCCTCAGTGCTTCTTTCCTTGATTTCAGTTTGAAATAACAATGTGAAGTTACTCAATTA